>NW_022436981.1:3815897-3985905 GCF_009761245.1 Sapajus apella | reverse complement strand
GTGTGTGTGTGTGTGTGTGTGTGTGTATGTATGTATGTATATCTGGACTCTGTTTTCTATTAGTAACAAAGAAGAGGAGTGTGGATTCTTGTATATAATTCATTTTCAAGTTAAGGTAATTTTTTTTCTCTCTCTGGTGAAAATGCTAGTTCTAGTCATTGCCAAAAAGGACACCCTATATTAAATTCTCCTTGGTGTTGGAAAAATCTGAGTCATTTATCCCCTACTAGATCTCAGGAAACAGAAGGTAAAATTGCACATTTAATTTGTTGCACACTTCAAACTTTAGAAGATGCAAGACTCATGGAGTAAAAGTTGTGTGACTCGAACATCCAGTGGGTAGCTTCTCCCCACAAACTGTCATTTATGTGGGGGCATGTTAGGGTATCCAGGGAACTGCTCTGAGCAAGGGGAAGGGAGGTCCAAGTGTACACGTAGCATATTTGGGGGATTCTGTGTAAGTATCGGTCACCCCCAACCCCTAAGGTTGCCCCATTTCACATCTGTTATGATGAAGGCTTTCTGTCCGGGATTGTGGTTCTGGCTATAGAGTCAGAATGAAAGGAACAGCTGAATATCCTTGTTCATATCAGCATTTCAGGGCAGAGGATGAGTCAAGCACGATGTTTACTGAGCAGGGCCAAAAGCAAGAGCCACTTTTTTCTTGCAGCACTAAGAATTTTTTGTTGCTTTTTTTGTGTGCTTTGTTTCTCATACCTAAGCATCATCATGCATTGCACATACACAGTGTACGTAACAACTGCTTACAGCATGCTAGGCACTGTGCTAAGCCCTCTGCAGGCGATGGCTCGATTACTGCTCCCAGCAATCGTCTAAGGTATGCCATGTTATGACCTCCACTTTGCAGAGAAGGAAACAGGCGCAGGAGGTTAAGCAGCCTGCCCAAGCTAGTATGTGTCTGAGCTAGGACCGCAGCCCAGGCAGATGGTCCCATGATCTGTGCTCTTGATGTGTGCATGTCAACATTTAATATAATCCACCATTTAATATGTTTGTGGTACTGACTTTAACTAAGAGTGTATCATTTAGGAAATGGTGAACAAATCAGTTCATAATCCAATGAATACACATTGAATGACTACTATGTGTATTTCCTTAAATATACTCAACAATCCCCACCTTCCCCATCAGGGTCCTCCTCCAGCAATCCATGAGGGGAAAGGGGCACAAAGTTGGCCCACAGTGGACACCAAATAGATACCCGTTTAACCAATGAAAGAAAGGGCAACCGGAAGAGAATTTGTAGGATATTCACAGAATCACCAAATCCAGTAATTATTTCGATCCAGCATTGCAATGGCAGAGAGGCAACTTTTAAGTTTATGAATGGCCCTTATATAAAAGATGTGGCTATTTGAGGATGAAAGGAGACAAAATGTGGTTAATGTACCCCAGCCTAAGTGTTTTGGGGAGGGAGAATTGCGACAGTCCCTAGGTGGAAATGCTGGGACAGATGACTGATAAAGTTAGAATCCCTCTTGACCAGCTCATTCCAAGTGTGTGAGCATCAGCATTAAATGTAAACTATGGCCTGATACTTAAAAATAACCTGTTATAAAGTAACCACAAAAAGAATCACAGATTTCAGCCTGATTCATTTGGCCAAATAAACTGCAGTCAACATTAATAGCTTCAGTCAGCATTTACGCCGTTCCTTCTATTAGCACAATGGGTTTTACAATCATTTATGAGTTTCTGGAAAGTCTAATAGAAAACACACATATATGTTCTCTGTGGAAAATGCGGAATAGGTTTTTGGGGAATTTTTTGTTTGTTTGTTTGCTCAAGGATGGGCCAGAAGGTGTCGCCACTGCCCCATGGCTAAAGTCTGGGCCGGGTTCCCTAATCAGGAACTTCTCCCCGACGTTCCTGAGCTCACAGCCTCTTCCCATATTCAGAGTCCGTCTCTCGCTCTCTTCTCTCTCCCTCCCTCCCTCCTCCTGTTGATAAATAAACATTCAGGCAGCTTACAAGCTACAGATGAGTACACAAAAGGAAACTTAAATTTGAAGACCTAAGTGATAATCTTTCTCTTCAAATCTACTGTGGCTTTTAAGAGGTTTAGAAAATTCTTTGGATCTGGAATCCATAACTCCCTTCAGACTGTAAGAAAATATTATATTAAAGGCATGGTAAGTTGTCCTAAATGTTTACCATGCTGGCATTTTAAACACAGCCAAATACTGGCCAAAGTCTCTCGCCTTTAAAAAAAAAACTACTCATTTTGTCATTGTTTAGTATAATACTTCTGAACATACAACAAATATAAGAGTGATTTGTGGAGTTGTATCAAATAAAAAGATGCTTCTTTCTAAGAATCCCCCATAGAGCTTGGGGAAGCAGTTATATGGAGAATCTGTGTCTTCCTTAAGGAAGTTTCTGAATTCTTTGGAAATATATAAGAAAACACCCCATTCTCCCCCCACCCCCCACAGGAGAGTGGGCAACTAACAGTGTCCTATATCCCAACCCACCATAGTTGTAAGACTTAAACTCCGTCTTTCAAATAAAGAATCATATACTGGCCTCTTCCTGGAAAGAACACTAGGAGCTTATCATTTAATTCATCCTCCCATGTGAGGCTAAAATTCTTTCTAAAACAAACAAATACTACCCATGGCACCATGTGCTGCACACTCTCTGCAGCCGGGCTGATGCCGCGCGAGGGAACGGGAGGGAGGGTGGGGGGCGGAATCTGTTGAACTTGCCATTGCCTTCTGCTTTCTCATAAACCGCTGTTAGTCTTTCCGCCTTTCCTGTTTTTAGCGGTGCCTAGAAACGGAGGCCTGGGAATTGCCTCCCCCACATGAGCCCCTGGGTAGTTCACAGCCAAGGCCAATTTGACAACATCCTCCTCTCTGGCTATGAGGCCAAGTCCAGTGTTCTTGGTCCAATGCCAAAGGTGGACATCAATTCTCTAAACTATCAAACTAAGAAAATCTGACACACCCATGTGGCCTGGAGAGAACAACGCCAAACCCAAAGAGATGCTTCCAGGCAACGTTAGATCCCTAGCGTGCTAGGAAAGGCAACAGGAAGCTTCCTCCTGCAAGCAAGCTCTCCAGGATTCTCCTTGGACCTAGAACATTCTAGGATGTTCAGATACGCTTCACTTCATAAGACACTGAACTTCTGCCTTGAGCTGACCTCTTCTCTCATCTTTCAGTCGGTATCTTCTTCCCTTTCGTCCTCTCATAAACCCAAGTTCTATAGCTATAATAATAGTCAGAATAGTTAACTTTAATCAGGTTCCGCTCTGCATCAGACACTGTAGACGATGTGAACCTGTGAACAGGCATAACTGAGGCAGGATTCAAACCCAAGTCTCTTATGCCGGAGTGAATATGCCACCAGCTACTGTGTTTGATATCAGAAGTCATGGTTCCCGGACATCCTGACCCAGAGTCTCTCTGTTTCTCCCTTAATGATACCAGTGACATGCAAACATAGCCAGAGGCCCCAGGCACAGCAGAGAGCATCCCATCACACCTGACAGAAAGCCCCTTTCCCATCTTCTAAAACCTTGCTGCCATTTCTGACTCCATATGGTGTAAGAACCTGGTGTAGACATTGCTTTAAGAGACAAAGGGACCTGAAGATCAGCCCCTCTTACCTGCCGTGTGTCCTAGAAGCATCACTGTGGATGAGAAAACCCCAGTTTCCACCTGCTTTATAATTTTGCCTTTGTGGTCATTCATACTCATTTAACCTAACTATAACTGGGCCACTGTTCTTTCTCTTTAAGGACTTTGGCAACTGAGAAAAAGCTACATGACTCATTTCCAGAACCTGAAAGATGAATGCAGATCTTTATGTAAAGTTTTCTGGGGGAGAGGGGATTGGTTTCACTGCCCATCACAAAGCTGAACATCCTCAAAATCCCCTTAGAATTTCATTGTCTCTTCTCAAAATTGAGCTCATTATGGCAACATCTACATTTCTGCTTGCTTGGCCTGCACCTGCCTTCTCCCTCACTCTCCCAGCACTCCTGGACCTTGCTGCTGGGGCTCCTACATCCCCCCTTGCTCTTGGATCTTTGGGCCTCATCCATCTGACCTCTCTCAGCTTCTCTTCATAGCTGGGTGTGGAAAGAAACGCTTCTGCATCCAACAGATGAGTGAGAGGTGATATTCTTCTTATTATTTTTTTTTTGTTACCATAACGTTATCACTCATGTTTTAAACTACCAAATGTCAACAAGTGTGGCCATCTTTGTATTTTCTCTTTAAAAATATGCGATGGCCAGAGACATCTCCGCCATGGTCTTCCTCAAACCACCGCGGTACTTTTTTTTTTTGCACCCTTTGGTGATATCAACATGATCTCAAATGAGAAGATGAAAAGTAAAGACTTCATTCAATGCTCCAGGTATTTCTCAATATCTATATATTTCTTTCTTCCTAGGTAAAACCCAAAGAGATTTATAACTTTTCAACCAGATGTTTTACTGTCACACAGCCCATGTGACTGCACTCACCCCTAGTACAGGCAGAGTTGAAAAATGATGTGATGGGTCATGGTTGCCCCTCTACTCAGAGAAAACTCCTTCTACATCCAATCATGGTCGCTGAACATACTAAGAATTCTAGCTGAAACCAAGCATTCATAGCAGAACACAAATATGTCACCAAATTAGCTGGAAGGTAAGGCATAGGAGAGTCATGAGGGAGCGCCATCCTCTTTCATCAGGGGAATGAGAAGAGTTTGAGGCACCTGTCAGGCCATGTCAATACCTAAGGAACAACAGGAGCAAAGTCCTTGGCACCCAGAAGTGCCCTTGCAGAGTGGAAGGAGTTTACTTTTAGAATCTAACAGCCCTGTGCTTAAATCCTGGCTTTGCACCTAAATTATAGTAGGGCTAACAGATTGAACACAGTTTTCTCTCTGCCATTCTGAGTACATGATTCTAATTTGCCCTAGGATTCATTGCCCCAGCAAGATTAGAATTTCTGTAGAAAGAATTCTAAGAGAGAAA
This sequence comes from Sapajus apella, assembly GCF_009761245.1. Classification (NCBI taxonomy): domain Eukaryota; kingdom Metazoa; phylum Chordata; class Mammalia; order Primates; family Cebidae; genus Sapajus; species Sapajus apella. Next base: position 3,980,909 of record NW_022436981.1, on the reverse strand, counting down.
AAGAAATTCAGTATTCAGCTTCTGATCTTCAAAATAGCATTGTCAACAAGACAGTAGATTTTTAACCCAAGCTATTGTCTTAAGATTTTCTGAACTCTTTTATTTCTCAGTTTTTACCCATCAAAACTTCTGCCTGGAGGCCTCGACCCCCAGGTAGAAACAGCCCTACTGGCTGTGCAGCAAGCCCAGGAGGCTTTCTGCTCTGTGATTGATGGACTATTTGACCTGAGAAAACTAAAAGAAAAGCCCACCCCTCCTGGCACAGCGGAGTTGGGGACGAAGGAGAAGGGAGAGGCAGGGGAGTCGGGGAGCTAGAGCACGTTAGGAGCTCCATGTGGTGCTTTGCTTGGGGTCTTTTCAGGTTGTGGAGGGAGGCAAGCAGCCCACCTGTGACCCCTGCCTAGCATCCCATGGATACTCTGGAAGGAAGCAAACAGAAGAAATGCAGAACCTGTATTCACTTTCCAAAGCCTTCTACCCATAGATTCAGAACCCCCATCTCCCCAGTGCTGCGGGGTCACAGGGGCCTAGTCCCCAACTCCCAGCCCCGCTGACTTAGGGAGGAGAGCAAGGAGGGGCAGGCTCTCTGGGAAACTGAGCATTTCAATGCAAAAGAGACAGAATTCTCTAGAGAGGCTATTTAGATTATTACATCAGACTAGGTTATAATCCAAAATGGGCTAAATTAAAGTTGTTGTTTTCTCACTACCCAGGGGTTAGGAGCTTGTAAGGAAGACCATAGCAGTTGAAAACAAAACAAGGCACATTTCCATTGTACATCCCAGGAGTAGTTAGAACGGTTTAAGAACTAGCTATGTGTGTGCTTGCATAAGCGTATATGCCTTGGGTAAGTCCAAGACTCAGTTTCTTCATCTGTTGAATGAGGATGAATAATATTTCATCTCAATATCCTCATTGTGTGTTTAAATGGTAGTGGCATAAACATCCCTAGCTCACTGCAGGAATTCAGTGAGTGTATTTCCTTGCTGGTACTCAGGCACTAGGGCAATAAAAGGAGCAAGGCAGGGCAAAGGGTACTCAGTCCTGGCCAGTGCCCATTAGTCATGACCTCCTTCTCCATGGAGAGTTCAACAGACACCCATCCAATCTGCAGACAATGGTCACAGGTGGGTTCCTGGTTTTTATTTTGCTGCAACGCACATATAAGAGAAAAACCAAATATGAGAAATTGAGTGTGCAGCCACCTGGGCCCACAGAGCTGTTCTCGTTCTTTCAAAGACCACCTTTGATATCTGCTCCTCTACATGTGAATTTGGAGCCCCAGGGGTCTGCTTTGTCTTATGCTCATCAGGACCTGTGCTGCACTGAGCCTGCCAGCAAACCAGGGCTGCGCTGTGCTTGCAAGAACTTGTTGGAGGCTGGGTTAGAGTCTTGGCTCCCCAGTCCCCATTCAGCTCATGCCCTGGTAAGAATATATTATTTTCTTAGCTCAAATTGCTGTTTCCAAGTCATTATTTCTCTACGACGAGAAAACAATATTGGGTCTTATGTAATATCAACCTCAATGAATCTGGAAGTGATCATGGAATGGGTGGATTTTTTTCCTCCTTAAAAAAGAGAAAAATAAATCTGAGATTGTTTGCATATGGCTGAGAATATTTATGAACTATTCCCCTTGTTTCCTCATCACATACTTTACCCAGTGCATTTGTGTGTGGTACAGAATAAATCTTTGTGGGGAGCAGAGGCGGAGAGGGGAAGAAAGCAGTTAAAGCACTGGATATCAAAGCACTGGGATGTTAGTGATCCTGAGTTTTGGGGTGCCCCAACCCTAGGCTCACTTGCCATAGACGGAGGGATAACCTATTTAGCTACTCAGAGGAATTATTTGGAGCCAGGCTTTCAAATACACACACTGAAGGAATTAACATCTTTCTGTTGCTCTAGTTTCTTTCACATCCCCCTTGTTCCTACCGGAGCAGAAGGTTCAACACAAATGGTTTTGTGACCTGCATACCATCAGCAAAAGAGATCATTAAATTCTATGGATGGCATATTGAGCCAGGGTCAGAGGAATGAGTTGGCAGGTAGAAGAAAAAGAACTGGCAGAAAATATAGTGGGTGCTGCCATTTGCTATCCGACAATATGGCAGTGTTTCAGCACACAGGTATGCTGTGTCTGTCTTGCTCTGGCTGTGCCTTTCAACACAGCTTGTTACCTAGGAGCATCCCAAAGGAGCATAAAGAATAGGGCTTTGGCAGTATGTTGAATAAGTAAGGGAAGCAAATCTCCAGGCTACAGATTTTCCTTTCCAGGGAGCTGGCCACAGATTTGGGGCTTCTTAAATCACTCATTCTCCACTGCACCTTGGGATATTCAGGAATACACTGACCAAGAGTATGGGGCAAGGAAGAGAGAACAGGAGAACCCCACATTTGGTAACACAATAGCAACAACTACCATTAATTGACGTCCTCATATGGGCCAGGCACTGTATTAGGCGCTTTCTGTGCCTTATCTGAGTTAATCCTGGCCGTGGTCTTAACAGGGTGAAGGATCCTTAGTCCCATTATTGAGATGAGAAAGCAGAAGCTCAGCGAAGTGGAGGAACTTGCCCAAGGCCACGTGTATGTGCCAGGATCAATGGCATTTGTGGGATTTATGGGGCCTTAAGGCAATACCATAAGTACCAATAAGGAATTATTGAAATCAGTTCCAAGGGCTTGGAAGGGACCCAGGAAAATAAGGGACCTTGAATCTTAAGGCTCAGCAGCGTCACAGTGAATTCACCCTGGGCAGCATTGAGATTTAAACACAGGTTGGCCCCAGGCCATGACGTCCTTTCCCTGTTATCTTGTCTCCGTTTCCTCTACCATGATTGTCACCAACTGCAGCCTTCACATTCTTGGTCAAAAATACACGAACCCGGCCAGGCGCGATGGCTCACTCCTGTAATCCCAGCACTTTGGGAGGCCGAGGTGGGCGGATGGCAAGGTCAGGAGATCGAGACCATCCTGGCCAACATAGTGAAACCCCATCTCCACTAAAAATACAAAAATTAGCTGGGCGTGGTGGCGCATGCCTGTAGTCTACTCGGGAGACTGAGGCAAGAGAATCGCTTGAACCTGGGAGGTGGAGATTGCAGTGAGCCGAGATTGCACCATTGCACTTCAGTCTGGCTACAGAGCGAGACTCCATCTCAAAAAAAAAAAAAAAAAAAAAAAAAAAATACACGAACCCAAATGAGGAAACTGACACATGGAGGATGCCTTCCGGAACATGCCAAACTGGAAAGCTCCGTGGAATATCGCAGTTGTGACATAAATCAACAATCATTCCTGCCACCAGACTTGAGGCCTTCCATCTCAAGGAATTACTGGAGGGATATACAGAACTATCTTCCTGAGGGACTTCAATTGCTGCCCTAGTCTTCCTCACCAAATTTTATGTTACTTCCCAGACTTGGTGACATGGGCACAGACTTGCACAGCAGGCCACTCAGGTCTCCAGGAACACTGGAGATTAGAACCTGCAATGTCTCATCTATCTATGACTCTTTCGCTCAGATGATATCAGTTGGCCCAATGTTTGATTCTTCCTTTCTTCATCATAATCAAGATTTTGCCATAATCTCCATAAACGAAAGGGGTAGAGGGATTTGAGCAAGCAAACAAATAAATCACAAGTGCTTCAGGGAGAAAAGCATAATAAGTATTGTTTTGTGCCCACCCTCTGCCATTGCATTTGAACAGCCTCTCCATCCCATCACAGCCTAGACAATTACGAAGGGAAATGCAGCATTTTCCCAGCCCTGCTTACTCTCTTCTCCCAAACTGGAAACACAAAGCAGATGATGAAGTAGTTCAAACGCCACACCAGGGAGAAGAAAGTATTGAGACAAGATGCCCAACCTCCAGCCGGTTTTCAAACATCCCAGTAAGTGTTCAATTGATTTATCTTGGGCTGCTGTCATTCCATTGTCTGGAACAAAAGGCCTTCTATGAAAAGACAAAAAGTGGGTCATGAGAGGAGTGTCTCACAAGGCACATTTGGGAAAATCTGAGCAAGAGTACAGTCCCCTTGGATTTGCCTCCAGAAGGCAACATCCCCCTTGTATCTCCTGGAATGCACAGCAGGATTGACTTCCATTATCTCAGTGTCAGGGTCTAAACCAGAGTCTGTAAAAACAGCTGCTGGGGATGGGGCTGATGACACAGGTGCAGGGACTGATGGCCTGATCAGTCACCCCCTCCATGTTTGTCCTTTGAGCTCAAGTAGAAAGTTTCTATGCTAGTGTTCTATGATTAGAACGGACTATGAGATTCTGGACAAAATGATTTTCAGTGATGATGGCTTCCCGCGGTTGATCTTTTGGATATTTTGTCTGCTTGTGTGTATAAGTAAATTATTTGACAGATAATTATTCGAGCAAGACTGTAAAAGCCTTCTGCCATATTATCTCCATTTGGGTGCTCATTCTTTGAGTCATAACCATGACAGCTTTCTGTGCATCTGGGGGTTGCACATTTCTGGCGAAGCCGTTCCATTTGAGGCAACAGTGATTTTTAGAACAAGCTTCCCTAGAGTAAACCCAAGTGTTCTTCCCTGAGACCCATCACTTCTCTGGGGGTGACATCAAACAGGGCTGTTCTATTTCCTCTATCAAGTCTGCCTGAAGCCCTTTTCCCCAGCTCTTGTTGGGTTAGCTATAGTTAACACTTCCACAAAGTCTGATGCATATCTCTGCCCTGGAACTTCTATATAGTTTTTACCTACCTATTTAATAGCCTTTTATTCCTAAAAATTTAATATGTAGGTTGATGTGGAATATTAGCAAATTATAAATAAGTAAAGCTTTTTAAAATTGGCTAGTATTGGCTGGGTGCAGTGGCTCATGTCTGTAATGCCAGCACTTTGGGAGGCCGAGGTGGGCAGATCATGAGGTCAAGAGATCAAGACTGTCCCAGCCAACATGGTGAAACCCCGTCTCTACTAAAAATACAAAACTTAGCTGGGCATGGTGGTGTGTGCCTGTAATCCCAGCTATTCAGGAGGCTGAGGCCGAAGAATTGCTTGAACCAGGGAGTCGGAGGTTGCAGTTCACAGAGACTGCAACACTGCACTCTAGCCTGGTGACAGAGCAAGACTGTCTCTAAATAAATAAATAAATGGCTAGTATTACTGAACCTGCTGAAGATGAGCACTTATAAAAGCTTTGGTATATATCCTAACTGTTGTATTTCTATATTTATGTATTTTTGTCAAGGCAAAGGAATAGCTAGTGTTCATTGTTTGCTTAGGGTTTGCCTTTTCAGGCTATCTAGTACACTTTTACTGCATCATGTTAATGGTTTCCAGGTGTTCTGCAGTGTGTGGGGAGCTGGCAATGTGACGAGGGGACAGGATTCTGGATGACCCATTCCACTCTGAAGTCCCTGTGACTGTGTCTACTAGCGGGAAGTTTGACTAAAGGCTCTTCTTTTACTCTTCCATGCCAGCCCTTGAGAGAGGCCTAACCAAGGCTCTAAAGAAACTAGACGACTACCTGAACACCCCTCTACCAGAGGAGATTGACGCCAACATTTGCGGGGAAGACAAGGGGTCCCGGCGCAAGTTCCTGGACGGGGATGAGCTGACCCTGGCTGACTGCAATCTGTTGCCCAAGCTCCATGTGGTCAAGGTAAGAGCGCTCGAGCCGCAGGGAACTGCAAGGTCCAGTTCCATCTCGTGCCCAGGTCACCTGTGTGGATGAGTCAAGGATAGTATCACCTGTCAGTCAAGAGCCTGGACACTGAAGTCAGGTAATAAGGACCCAAGGTCACCCTCTGCTGCTTATTGGTTGTGTGGCCTCTTTGAGCTTTGGTTTTCATTTATAAAATAGGGATATATTGCTAACTTGAAGGGTTGGTGGAAGAGTAAGTATAGCGTGAAAGTGCTTGGCATATTGTAGGGGCTTAATACGTATAATAGTTGCAATTATCATTGTTGTATACAGCCATAGCACTCCAAAGGCCTCTTCCTCATAGGTTTTCCCTGGCCACACCCTTACATCTCTATTAAATGTGCCCTCGTATGCATGCTCTCTTTGTGCACAGAACCACCTTCTCACTTCCTCAGGTAGGCACACAACATCTTCCTCATCTATCAGATGAAGGGGTGGAGGCCACAAGAAGTGGTGTTACTTTCTTGCTATCATTGCACTTGCTGACCATCTGCAACATATAGTGTGATCCCCTCCTACACAGCAAATCCTGGAAATCTGAGAGTTGGAAAGGACATTTAGAGGTCATCCAAAACAATCTCCCACCCAATCTGGACCACTTTCTGCTGTTTCTGTGACAGGCTTCTGCAGCTTCTGAGAACGAGGAGCCCTCTGCCTAATGAGCCAGCCCTACCATGTTAGACAGCTCTGATTATTAAATCATCATTCTTTACAATGAGCCCAAGCGTTCCTCCCTGCTACCCATTTGTTCTCTGGAGCAACACAGAACAGCTCTGCTTGCCTTCACCTCATTTGAACACAATAGTTGTATCCCCCTACGTTCTGTAAATGAGCACTTCTTCCCCCATTCTTTCCTGACTCTTGTCAGCATAGTATCAGATAGCCATACTGTGCTCTACCTTTACACATTCTTATATCTCACTGTCTCAGCCAGACAGTAAGCTCTGTGAGGTCAGGACTTTTTCAAATCATGATGGTGGGCATATGGTGGCCCTTTAATAAATATTCATTGATTGATCATTTGATTACCTGGTGTATGTCTTTATGATACCCAGTTTATTTCCATGCTTCACTGAGAAGACTCAGATTCAATCATTTATCAGCTGGGTATATACCTATTGTTTTTCAGCTCAAGTCGTCAGTCAAAAATGCTATCTTCTCTCCAACCAGAGCACATACTAACTTGAGTTGAAGTCACTCAGCTGTGTGTACACTGGTGTTTCCAAGGGCCTAGAGCTGAAGATTGAGAGGGGATCATGCATGAGAATGCTGATGGGATGGACAAATACAACCTATTTAGACAAAAACATTTTGGATTTGGGGCCAAGCTAATACTCACTTGTAGATCCAGCTAATCTATTTCTCTTTGAAGTTATTAACTACTGCATATCCCACCCATCATCCTTTATTCTTCTTCTCCTTAGGAACAAGTGCCCTAAAAAGGATGATATAATTCCAGCTCAGTCACACTGTGTCAGAGTGATACAATGCAAAGATCAGGACACCCAAGTTCTAATCTTGTATCTGATGCCAACTAGCAGCATGAGTTAGGCCACATCATTTAATCTTTTTGGAATTCATTATTCTTATGCCTAAAAGAACATAAGTGGATTGCTTTCCTTCTTACCTTCTTTTCCTTTCTTTCTTCCCTCCTTCTTTCCTTTTCTCTTACTCAAACATGTAAGTTTTCTCTTACTCAAACACGACTACCACCCAAAAACCATTTGTTGAGCAAGGCAAACAAATGGATCTCCCAAGCCTTGGGTTTCATCCTATGATTTCCTCAATTCCCACCAGCCTTAAATGATTCAGTGAAGCCCTGTCCTTGGAGAAAGTTCAGTGGGTGGTTCACCCAGAGAAGCTGGGTTTCAAAAAGAAGATGGCCAATGAGAGAACAAAGGCCGGCCCTTGACCCCTATCTCTTTGGATTTCTGCTGATCCAGCTTATCAGATCCCAGAGACCTGGCAAACCTCTGAAGTTCACAAAGAGTGAAGGGGAAGCCAAGTCAGGCCTCCAGTTTGGCTTCAGTTGCCAAAACTTAATCTGGGCTATGGGAGCTAACTGTTTTCATATGAAAGAGCAAATTCAGAACATGAGCATGGAAGTCCCTGCGAACGTCAGAGCTCCATGTGCAACCTCACCCTCCTGCTGCTCTCATGCTCCTCTGCCTGGCTCGCTTTCAGGTTTATCTCCATCCCTGGAAGCGGAGTTGCTCTGGCCCAGGCTCTCCATGAGAGTTTGGCTTGAACATTCATTGTCTGGCTCCCTTCTAGTTCTCATCTTCCAAAGTCAAGCCAGTGTGTGAAGAAATGACCAGTTCAGCAGCCAAGGCCCAGAGTGCACAAGTCTTGGTTGGGAGGGGCATTGCAGGCCTGTCCTTGCCTACTGGGACCCTGGCCTAGCGTAGTGATGATGTTCAGTCCCTAAGACAAACAGGAAGGGAGACATCAACATCAACATAAATATGTATTTATAAATTGCATTTCTGTTTTATTAAATCTAACATTCTGCCCTTTAAAATCCTGAAAATAAAATTTCGGCATGAAATGACTTGAGGCTACTCTCTGAATCAATGTGTCATTGTGAAAAATATTTTTGGATCCTTTTACCTTATAGTAGACCTTTTTCATCCATTCTGGCAAATTCCAGCCAGTTCCCTTGGTCAGGCCACCACTCCTGCTTGAATTTGCTCTTAGCCAAGACACCCTTTTCTCAAAAGCACTTGACCCAACGCAAAGGATTCTCATCTTGCAGTGAACAGAAGGGGATAGGGGAGTTCTGGTGGTGGCATCTCTCATTGTGAGAGCTTTGTCAAAGGACTCAAACTTCATCACCCTTGCTTGTAGCTACCTAAGCCAGACAGAACAGTGTGGGGGTGGCTTTTTTGGTGGCCACACCAATCCAGTTATTTTAACAGAGAGAATTTAAATACATACTAGGTAATACAAAAAATGGAAAGGCAAAACATGCTAGGAAGTTCCACCTTCAAGAGGCAGCTACTACCCCTATGCCAGGAGGAACAAAGGAAAGAGGCTGGAATTACTAAAACATGTAAACTTAGGAGCTCTGTAGATGAGAGGCCCTGCAGAGCTGAACCTGGGTGAAAGTGCTGCTCAGCTGGTGCCAGGGTCCCAGCTCAGCTTGGCTGGAATCCAGCCTTTAAAAGCAGAGTCCCTGTTATGTGCCAGCCTTTCTGTGTGGCTATGAAGAAGCTGGTTCTGTATTAGCAAAAGAGCAAACTGGATTCAGTTGCTGCTCCCAGAAAGAACTAGAGCCTCCCTCTAGAAAGAGGAAGCTGAAAAGCAGGGACTTCTCCTTCTCTTCTCCTCCTCCAAGCTTGCTGGCTATCTCCAGTAACTCTTCTTGGCCAAACCTAACAGGATTCACTGGCAAAGCAGAGATGTGGTCTGCTCAGTCCCAGCCCCAGCATCACAAAAAAGCAAATAAAAGAGTAGGTTTGGAGATAAGCAGCAATAGATTAATGGCTGGCACATGAGGGCTTCTGAGTAGAGCCATTGCTTTATCAGCTACTTAGGGCTGCATGGCAAAGTAGAAAGAACTGTGGATTACAAAGCAAGGACTGTAATAAATATGAATAGTTACTCCTTAGATACTGGTTAAATTAGCTAATTTCTCATGTAACATTAAATCACATAACCTTTTGTAGCTTCAGTTTGCTCATTGCTAGGGATATTTAGTCTTTAAAATTATTTTATTACACATGACACTAGGGAACCTTGTCTGATGTATGGATAACTTAAGATTGTGAAGATTAAATACAACTATTTATTGAATCCCTACCTCTCTAATTTCCCTTTGTTTTGCTATTCTCATCTGTAAATAGGAATATAATCGACTCTTCCTTATAGGATTATTTAGAGATTTAGGTAGCTTGTTAAGTACTTAAAGCAGTCCCTGGAACAGAGCACACAGTGAATAAATGTTTGTTATTATCGTTCCTCTGATCAACATCATTGAGATTATCAAGGAGTACAGGAATAAAGAAGCTGTGATTGCTATCCTCATACTGCTCACAAAGTAGAGAAAAAAGACACTGAGACAGCAATCATGATTCAGAATAGATTATAGCTCAGTGTTGTAACAAGTTCAAGGGGAGAAGAGAGGGGAAAAAATGTTCCCAAATGTCCATGAACATGTCTGCAACAGTGAGTTTTTCATCCATTAAGTGATCATCGTCCTTCACTTCAGCACAACTTTCTGGGGAACTCTGCATATTACCAAGCACCAAAATGAAGATGAAAGCCCAGAGTGGCTGATCTGGGGCTTCTCTGAGTGGGAGGATCCCGGGATCAATGGGCCCTCCCTGAAAAATGAAGCAAGGTAGAGGGGTGATTAGCCAGATACAAGAAATCCAGAGAACACCTGTGAGATACTATACAAAATGAACTTCACCGAGGCATATAGTCACCAAACTGACCAAGATCAGTGCTAAATAAAAGGCAGCTAGAGAAAAAGGTCAGATCACATACAAATGAAACATACAATCAGGTTAAGGGCAGACTTCTCAGCAGAAATCTTACAAACCAGGAGAGATTGAGGGCCAAGTTTCAGGATTCCTAAAGAAATTCCAGCCAAGAGCTTCATATCCCACCAAACTAGGCTTTATAAACAAAGGAGAAATAAAATATTTTCCATACAAGCAAATGCTAAGGGAATTTATTCCCATTAGACCATATTTACAAGAGATCCTTAAGGGACTTCTAAACATAGAAACAAATGAATGATACCTGCTACCACAAAAACATACTTGTATATAGCCCACAGACCCTATAAAGCAACCACACAATAGAAACTACAAAACAACTAGCTAACAACTTCACAATAAGATCAAAACCTCACATATCAATATTAACCTTGAAATGTAAATGATCTAAGTGCCCCACTGAAAGAAATAGAGTGGCAAGTTGGATAAAAAAATAAGAGACAGTCATCTGCTGTCTTCAAGAAACCCATCTCATATGTAACAACACCCATAGTCTCAAAGTAAAGGGCTGAAGAAAAATCTGTTACACAAATGCAACACAAAAAGAGCAGGGGTCACTATTCTTATATCAGGTAAAACAGACCTTAAACCAACAATACGAAAAAAAAAAAAAGAAGGGCATTACATAATAGTAAAGGGATAATTCAACAAGAAGACTTAAACATTCTAAATATATACACACCCAACATTAGAGCACCCAGGTTCATAAAACAAGTACTTCTAGACCTATGAAAAGACTTAGACAGCAACAACACACAATAATAATGGGGGACTTCAACACCTCACTAACAACATTAGACAGATCATCGAGGCAGAAAACCAGCAAAGATATTCTGGACTTAAATTCAACACTTGACCAATTGGCCGTAATAGACATCTACTGAATACTCCACCCATCAACCACCGAATATACATTCCTCTCATGTGCACAGAGTATACTTCAAGATCAACCATATGCTAAGCCATAAAGCAAGTCTTAATAAATTCAAAAAAATAGAAATTATACCAGTCACACTCTTGGACCACAGTGGAATAGAAATAGAAATCAACACCAAGAAGATTACTCAAAACCACACAATTACATGAAATTAAAAAACTCACTCCTGAATTACTTTTAAGTAAACAACAAAATCAAGGCAAAAGTAAAAACATTCTTTGAAATAAATGAAAACAAAGACACAACATACGAAAATCTCCAGTATGCAGCAAAAGCAATATCACAAGGGAAGTTTATAGCTGTAAATGCCTACCTCAAAAAGTTAGAAAGATCTCAAATTAACAAAGTAACATCACACCCAGAGGAACTAGAAAAACAAGAAGAAACTAACCTCAAAGCTAGTAGAATAAAAGAAATAACTAAAATCAGAGCAGAATGGAATGAAATTGAGCGCCAAAAATTTATATAAAAAATCAGTGAAATCGAAAGTTGGTTTTTTGAAAGGATAAACAAGATTAATAAACTACTACTAGATTAACAAAAAAAGAGAAAATCCAAATAAGCACAGTCGGAAATGACAAAGAAGACATTATAACTGATCTCACAGAATACAAAAGATCCTCAGAGACTATTATGAACACCTTTATGCACATAAACTAGAAAATCTAGAGGAAATGAATAAGTTCCTAGAAATATACTTTTCATTTCCCTTGGAAACTGAAACAAGACGAGGATGCCCACCCACTAGTACTCAATATGATAGTGGAAGTCCATAGCAATCGGGCAAGAGAAAGAAATAAAAGGCATACAAGTAGGAAAAGAAGAAGTTAAATTCTGTCTTTACTAATGATATGATTCTATTCCTTGAAAACCCTGAAAACATCACCAAAAGCCTCCTGGAACTGATCAACAACTTCAGTAAAGTTTCAGTAAACAAAGTTAATATCCCAAGATTGAATTGGGAAGAAATTGAAACACTGAACAGACTAATATTAAGTTATGAAATTGAATCAGTAATTTTAAAAACCTACCAACCAAAAATAACCCCAGACTAGAAGGGTTCATAGCTGAATTCTACCTGACGTACAAAGAAGAGCCACTACCAATCCTACTTAAACTATTCCAGAATATCAAGGAAGAAGGACTCATCCCTAACTCATTCAGTGAGGCTAGAACCACCCTGATACCAAACCTGACAAAGACACAATGAAACAAGAAAACTTCAACCCGATATCCCTGATGAATATAGAGACAAAAATCCACAACAAAATACTAGCAAACCAAATCCAGCAGCACACTAAATAGTTAATTCACATTAATCAAATAGGCTGCTTCTTAGGATGCAAGGTTGGTTCAACATACACAAATGAATAAATGTTATTCACCACATAAACAGAATTAAAAACAAAAACCATATGATCATATCAATAGACAAAGAAAAAGCTTTTGATAAAATTTAACATCCCTTCATGACAAAAACCTTCAAGAAATTAGGCACTGAAAGAACACTCCTCAAAATAATAAGACCCATCCATCTATGACAAATCTGCAGTCAGCGTCATACTGAATGGGCAAAAATTGGGATCATTCCCTTTGAAAACCGGAAAAAGACAAGGATGCCCACTCTCACCCTTCCTATTCAACATAGTAGTGGAAGTCCTTGCCAGAGCAATCAGGCAAGAGAAAGAAATAAAAGACATATGAATAGGAAAAGAAGAAGTCAAATTCTCTCTCATTACTGATGATATGATTCTATTCCTAGAAACCCTAAAGACTTCACCAAAAGGCTTCTGGAATTGATAAATAACTTCAGTAAAGTCTCAGTACAAAAAGTCAATGTGCAAAAATCAGTAGCATTTCTGTGTGCCAAAAAACATTAAAGTTGGGAGCCAAATCAAGAACATAATCCCATTTATAATAGCTGCAAAAATGAAATAAAATAAAATACCTAGGACTACATCTAACCAAGAAGGTAAAAAAAAATCTCTACAAGGAGTGCTGTAAAACACTGCTGAAGGAAATCACAGCTGACACAAACAAATGGAAAAACATTCCATGTTCATAAATTGGAAGAATTAATATTGGTAAAATGGCCATACTGTCCAAAGCAATATGCAGATTCAATGCTATTCCTATCAAGCTACCAATGTCATTTTTCACGTAACTAGAAAAAAATCTATTCTAAAAATTCATATGGAACCAGAAATTAGCCTGAATAACCAAAGCAACCCTAAGCAAGAAGAACAAAGCTGGAAGTATAACATCACTTGACCTCAAACTGTACTATAAGGCTACAGTAACCAAACATGGCACTGGCACAAAAACAGACACATAAACCAATGGAACAGAACAGAGAGCCCAGAAATAAAGCCATACACCTGCAGCCATCTGATCTTCGACAAAGTTGACAAAAATAAGCAATAGGGAAAGGATTCCCTATTCAATAAATGGTTTTGGAATAGCTAACTATCCATATGCAGAAGAATGAAACTGGACCCCTATCTTTCATCATATACAAAAATTAACTCAATATGCATTAAAGATTTACCTCAACTTGTAAAAATTCTAGAAGAAAACCTAGGAAACATTCTGTACGTCCGTCTTGGGAAATAATTTATGATGAAGTCATCAAAAGCAATTATAGCAAAAATAAAAATGGACAAGTGGGACCTAATTAAACCAAAGAGCTTCTGCATATAGAAACTATCAACAGAGTAAACAATCAACCTACAGAATGGGAGAAAATATTTGCAAACTATGCACCTGACAAAGGTCTAATACCAGAATCTATAAGGATCTTAAACAATTAAATAAGCAAAAACCAAATAATCCCATTAAAAAGTGGGCAAAGTCATGAACAGACACTTCTCCAAAAAAGACATAATAAGTGGCCAACAAACATTAAAGAAGATGCTCAGTATCACCAAACACCAGAGAAATGCAAATCAAAAGCACAATGAGACACCCCCCTCATACCAGTCAGGAGGGTTATTGTTAAAAAGTCAAAAAACAACAGATGTTGGTTAGTCTGTGGAGAAAAGGGAACACTTATACAATGTTGGTGGGAATGTAAACTAGTCCAGTCACTGTGGAAAGCAGTTTGGAGACTTCTCAAAGAACTTAAAACACAACCATCATTCCGCCCAGCAATCCCATTACTGGTTATATATCCAAAGCAAAGTAAATTATTTTACCAAAAAAAAAATTGCATTCATATTTTTTTCACAGCACTATTCACAATAACAAAGACGTGAAATCCACCTGGGTGCCCATCAACAGTGGAATGAATAAACAAAATGAGGTACATATATACCACGGAATACTACACAGCCATATAAAAAAACAAAATCATGTCCTTTGCAGCAACATGGATGCAGCTGGAGGCCATTATCCTAAGCAAATTAATGCAAGAACAGAAAACATGAAACCACATGTCCTCACTTATAAGTGGGAGCTAACAATAAGTACTCATGGACATAAAGACGGCAGCAGTAGATACTGGGGACTACATGGGGGGAGTGATGAAGGGGGCAAGTTTAGAAAAACTATGATCATTTCTTGGGTGACAGGATCAGTCATACCCCAAACCTCAGGTAATGAGTCTGTACATGCACCGGCATGTATCCCCTAAAAAAAAGAGGGAAGGAGGAGAAGGAGAGAGAGAGAAAGGAAGGGAAGAAAAGGGAAGGAAGGACAGAAGGAGGGAGGGAAGAAGGATGGAAGAAAGGAAGAAAGAAAGGAAAGAAAAAAGGAGGAAGGGAGAGAGGGAGGGAGGGGAGTCAGAAGTGATGCTACTCTCTTGTTAACCCTAACGTAGCCTAGCCTGGAAGGTTAGAGGAGGACCAGCCAATGTAATGCACAGTAAAAACAGGGGGCTCCTGTTTAAAAATTATTAAGAATTTTTACACATTGACTCCAGAGCATTAAACCAAGAGCAGGGCTCTTCTGAGTGCAAGGTGAGACTGCACAGGTCACATGTCCATGAAGCTGCCCCAGCTAGAGAGACTTCCCTAAAGAAACCACCCTGCTCCCACCCATTAAGAAAATGCATGCAAATGGGCATAAGCTAGGTCTCAGTGAATTATAATAATAGTTGATGTTTATTGAGTATTTACTATGTACCAGTAAGCATCTGATGCTTATTAACTAATCTATTACTCCAAAGTAGGTTTTATTATTACCTCCGTTTTAGAGATAAAGAAATTGGAGCTCAGAGAGGTTATGTAACCTGTCCAACGTCACACAGCTGCTAAGTGGAATCATGATCGCAAATCCAGTCAGTTGAGATCACTATGCTCCTGTTTCTCTCAACACAAATGCCAATTCTCCAGAACTCTCCTAGTCCACATCCCCCTGAGCGTGACAAGCCAGGGAGAGAACAGAATCCGTATTTACTTACTCTTATGTCGTAGTCTGAACCTACATATACATTCCAATTTCTAACTTGTTTTTAATGGGTTTTTTTTCCCTTCTGTAAATAAGGATGCCATGTAAAACAAAGTGGATAAGAGAAAGAAGAAAAGAAAAAAACTATTGATAATTCTATCAATCACACATAACCACTGGTAATCTATAGGTATCTAGACGTCTAGTCATCAGACCTATTTCTCCAAATGCATTATTCTTGCACTTTAATTGTAACAGTCTTTCTGGAAGAGTTTTCCAAATCACTGGATTTTCTCAACAGCGTCATTTTTAATGTCCCTCCACTATGCCATTGTATTTGTGTAAGATAATATACGTATTCATTAATGTAAGTATTGTTGGACATTAGTGCTGTGCACCGTTTTTGTTATTCAAGATAGTTCTGGGATCATAATAGTGTAGCCAAATCTTTGTTTCCATCCATGATCATTTCTTAAGGAAAAATTCCTAGAACTTGAAATACTATGTCAAAGGGCAAATTATATTTACTTAAGAAATTAAATTAAAACAAAACAAAAAGAAGGCAGCACTGCCACCTTGCATTTTAAACACACCGCTGATGGGCCGTGGTGATGGCTGGAGGTTGCCACACACACTGGGATGGCCACTAACACTTTCTAATGATTTGTTTCATGCCTTCACACCATCTCTGTCCTGCCATCTCTGTTTTAGATTGTGGCCAAGAAATACCGCAACTATGATATCCCGGCTGAGATGACAGGCCTGCAGCGGTACCTCAAGAATGCCTATGCCCGGGACGAATTCACCAACACCTGTGCAGCTGACAGTGAGATTGAGCTGGCCTACGCCGATGTCGCCAAACGCCTCAGCCGGTCCTGAGCACAGCCACTGTCCCCTGTCCCCACTGCAGAAGAACTCAACCGCTCCCCTAAGACTCCAGCTTCACACCCTCTTCCTCACTGCCTTGGGACGCACTTTTTGTAATCAAGCCTCATCTTGCTGGCATCGTGGGAACTCCAGCCTGCTCTCTTTCACGAAGGTCAGCACCATCGCTGGCCTCCTCACATAGGAGTCTAGCCGAAATGGTAGACACGGTCCATTTCTCAGCCTGCCAGCCTGATCTGGGTTCAGCATGCTTGGGGTCAGTCAGTGTTGGAGAGCCCACATATGGGATTGCCACTGGCTCCTGCCAATATCAAAATACCTTCTCAGATGCTTTAGAAACATGCAACACCAGCTGCTTTTCTACCCTCCTCTCCATCCATACCTACAAGACCAAGGACAAATACCATCTTCATCCTTCTTAGAAAGAGATCCATTGTCCCATTATGGGAGACCCTCCATTCACAGAGGGTGAATTGAGGAGGACCGAGCTGGCTGTGGACTTGGGTGTCTGGCAAATGCGGCTTCAGTCTCACTACTTCTCACACTCCTGTTATTGGGCACTAAGGGACAGATTGGAAAGTCACTTGAGACACACTCTCAGTTTGCTGCAGTGCCAGGAGTGCTCTGCTGCTGCTGTGCACCTGGCCCATGCTGTCCCTGGCTTCCATGCTGTCCAGGCCCTGCCAGGAGAGGAAATTGACATGCAATTCTAAACTGCAGTGACTGGGGATGGGAGAGGAGGGGAGCAGTGTTGATGCCAAAAGGCCCACGGGGTCTACCAGCCATGGGGTTTGCTTGCTTAGTTAGGAATAGTTGTTTCAGTGCTGATTACATGCCTGGGTTTGACTGTGCTTACCAATGAGTGGTTTTTGATCTATGAGAAAGTGGATGGGAATGGGAGGAGGGATGGGTGAAGACAAAGGAGTTCTTTATGAAGCTCGATGTTCCCTGGTAAACTTCTTAAAAGGCTTTCTCTCATGATCTAAGTCTTGGACTGGTGGTGTCATGTAACTGCTAACCTTACAGTAAAAACCCAAGAATGGGCCAAAAATGTCTTCCCGGTTTCTCCAGCTGCTTCTGGAATGCAGGTCTGTTGGCTGGGTGCTCTCCAGCAGCTGCTCCTGCCTGAATCGTCTGCAGCCTCTAAAGGGTGAGAGCCACATTTAGGAGGCGGCCTGATCATGGATCACCTTAGGAAGAAAGTCTATGAGCCTTTCTGACTAGGAAACCATGTGGTTTGAACTTGAAGAAAAATATAGACCCATCTGGGTTAATTTTCCTACAATCAGATTCAACTGCCAGATTTAAAAAAAAAAAAAAAAGAACAATTTTTAAGCTAATATTTTACTGTTTTGTCATTCTCCTTGTTTCATCTCCTAAAAAGCTTACTCGGCCCTAGCTTGGGGACCTGTGCAGAGGAAACCAAGAAAAATGCACTCATCAAATACCTCTCCCAGTGAACGCCCAGTGAGAAAATCCATTTGCCACAGGCCCTTACCCTCAACAATCCCCCTTCTATAGCATTCGCTGGGAAAGGGTGAGGCTCCCAAGTGCCGGAAAGCCCCTGGACTTGGCTCATTTCTCAACGAGGGCAGGACAGCATGGGTCCTTTCCAATGAAACATCAACAAATTCTAACCCAAGCAATCCCGGGACCTACCTGCCTCCAGGGATCTCTCGAGAAAAAAAGTGACCCATTGATCAAATCAGAGGAGAGGAAGCAGGAGGTCTCCCAGAGCCCATTGAGGAAGAGGAACTTTCTCAGTAGGACACTTTATGAGCCTGAGAAAGCTTTGAAAAGGCAGAATGAGTTGATTCATTTCCCCCTCTAAAGGAACCTTTCCAGGTCTCCCTGGAAACTTTGCCCCTGGAGATGTTTAACAAGGAGAACTGGTGAGGAAACAGCCCGTTTTACTGTAGGGAAAAGCCCCAAACTGGCCTCCTGGGGGATGAGGGCTGGAATGATCCCTAAGGTCTTTTAATTAGTGTGAAATCCTGTTGTACTCAGAAACCCTTCCCCGAATTTACAGCACAGGCAAGATGACCTAAGAGGCAGTTTACTTCCCTGAGATCCACAGTTGGGCTGTTCTGGAAACACATCTGTGAATCGTAGCCAATTGCCACAGAGAAAACAGAACCAAGCCTCCGGTGAGGCGGCTCCACCCCAAAGAAGTCTGCAGAATTCCAAGGACTCGGATTAGATATTTAGAATTCAGCAGCTGGCAAGTCCTTAAAAACAAACAGGCCAAACCAAATCAATATTGCTATTTCTAGATGTCCCTTACGTGGTCGAGTTAGTTTTACGGAGATAAATATGTGAAGGCACCGAGGTGGGGCGTTACATGATCAGTTACAGCCATCTGAAAGAGAGGGAGGAGTTACAGAAGGAAGGTGCTTCTGGGTACTTAATTCAGAAATATCTTTATATTTCAGTACTGAGTTATCATATAAGGCAAGTTACTTTGGACTAAGAGTTAATGGTGTCTTATGACCAGATTTATTATAGTATATTAAAGTAACAATAATATTAATATTACTTTTCAATTTTATTTTTTCAAGAGCTTTTTCTCTGGTTGCTTCTGCCCATCTGGACTTCTTATCATATGGGCAGCACGTCATGTCTCAGCAACAGTGTGGTGAGGTCCTTAGGTGTCCCACGAACAACTCAGGGAGCACCGGAGGGTCTGCAGTTGGGACCCCACACTACACAGCTATAGGGTAGGAGGTTTCCTTGTCATTGGTCCTGAATGAATACGAATCGCTCAGAAAGAATTTTGGTGGCACAGAAAGGGGATGTATTTGTGTTAAGATCTTATTTTATTTTGTATTTATTTATCTCCTTTGACTTGCATAGCACTATTGGGGGTGGGGGGAACAGGGTAGTGGAAGGCGAAGGCAGAAGCAAGGGTCAGACTCAGAATGACTGAGTTGAATTCACCGTCTATTCAGCACTGCCTGTGTCTGAGGTTGGCCCAGAGAGAAGGTATTGAGTAAGATTTTAATAACTATAAAAAGTAACCTGGATAAGTAAAATCATGATGGATCCAGAGCATAGTTTCTTCAGCTCCTGATAAAGAAAGTCAAATACTTGATAAATTCAGAGTCACAGACGTGAGCATGACTACAATCTTTTAAACAAGAGGTAGAGTGACCTGGCACCAAGCAAATGAGCTGAAATGTCGGAAACATGGTCCATCAGCTTATTTGCCCACACGATCCCAAAGTAGTTTTAGCTTGGGATATGATTCTGTCCTCAGCATTCTCTTCTCGTGCCCGTGGGGCCAGCAAAGGCTTGATCTTATCCGAAAAGACCACACCAAGAGTAAGGTGTCCCAAGCTGCCTTTTCAGGCCCTTGTCAAATGAAACAACAGAAGCCTTTCTCCGTTCTGTGCCCCATGGCCACTCCACAGACAGACAATACCAAGCGTCTTAGAACTGTCATAAGATGGATCATGCCTGGAATAGATCTTGGCCATATGAGAATCCCAGAAATCAACAAGGCCTGGACAAATAGAACTAAGAGGGAGGCAGAGGCAGGAAGGTGGTAGGGGGGCGGCTATCTAGGAAAGAGTTTGGCATCACTGTGAGAGTTTATGTCTAAAATTAAACGATCAGTAGAAGCAGCAGGTGGGTATCCAGTAGGTACTTCAGTGACTCATCTCAATTTCCACCTGGCCAGGGGCCATCTCAACTGCACAATCAATCAAGATGCTGGTGTCAGCCTCCTTGGAAACAGGAAACGTTAACGCGTGGTTAAAACTAAGTTCAATGATTCCCAAGAGATCACTTTCTTAATATTTTCATATGACATTAAAGAGAATCTTAAGAAAGCATCAGAGAAAGATGTGTGCATGTGAAGCACCCTGATTCTGATGTTAGGAGAACTTAAGTGAACAGGATCTGCTGCATACAGCCCCATTGTCTTCTATCCATTGCTCTTTATCATTCAAATCAAGCAACGTGTGCCCTGCTCCTCATCAAAATACATTCTTCTCCTTTGTCAGTATGATTCTCCCAGGTTAGTGTCAGGATGCTTGCAACTCATAATTATGTATGACCCAAAGTGTGTATAATTTTATTTAACATTATTTAAAGAAATAGATCCGATTCCCTTCTTGCAACCAAAAATAAATAAAATACATTGCCTCGATATAAGGTTTGGGCTATTCTGTGTTTCTATAGAAGCAATCTGGTTTTTGGTAAAATATGCTTTCAAGGATCCAGTCATCTAAAGCATTTTATGTAGAGTTAGAGATTTCATAACATTGCCTATACATATATTTAAAATATAAAATATCCAGCTGATGTTTGAATTTGTCTTACTTTCCTGGCCACCTTGTTAGTTGTCCCATCTTATAAGCTGGGGAGTTAACTAGCTTAACAAAAGATGATTAGCTTTTATAAAAGAGCAAGCATTTCATTTTACAAAGAGACTCCAAATGATAGTTACTTGATTTTCTTGAGACCTTTAACTGTGGTGATGAAATAACAGGACTTGCTTTCAAGCCTTAATAAATGTAAAATGCCTTTGAATGAAGATACAGCTGAGTGTTTTCCTCATGAATCTGAACCAATTACAAATTTGTGTTCCAGTTTTGATTGGTATTGACTGATTCAAATAAAGTTGGTTTATTTTCAAATATTACGAAAGTGGTCATCTAACTTCTTATTTGAGATGGGGATTTCCTATGCCGTTTTAGTTGACAAGTATGAAGTACCTTTTCTAAAGAAAGGTTAATTTATTTTCCCATTATAAAAGAAAATGTTTATTCTTTTTAAAAACCAAAAGCATGCCTGGATAATTTTTGTATTTCAATAGAGACGGGGGTTTCACCACATTGGCCAGGCTGGTCTCGAACTCCTGACCTCAGGTCATCTGACTATAATCTCAGCTACTTGGGAGGCTGATGAAGGAGAATCACTTGAACCTAAGAGGCGGAGGTTGCAGTGAGCGGAGATGACCCCAGCCTGGGCAACAGATTAAGACTCCCTCTCAAAAAAAAATATGAAAAGCAAATGAAAAGTGGAAGAAGAAAAGGAAAAGCACAAAGTTTGTGAACCAGCCATCCTAAAAACAGAATTTTTTTTTGCAAGGCTAAATGAACATTATTTCATAATACTTGGGTGAGGTAAAAAATTATACTGATGCCCTTTCAGTGTTTTATATTTACCATCTGCATTGTCATCCATGGCAGTAGATCAACAGTGACAGTCCAGGTATGATTTAAAGAATTCCTTAAATATCGTTTTTCTTGTGCCCCGACCTCTCTGTTGGCTCTCGGTGGCTTGTGTAGCCTTGTCAGCAATCCTGAGCTGAAATCCCTACTCTCAGCACCACAGATTGACTCTGGATTCAGGTTCCCAGAGTCTTCAGTAAGCTTTACCTAAAGCCAACGTGACATCTATGAGCATTCACATTGCTAAAGGGTGCAAAGTTCTCAGCTGTCTCCTGGTCCTCTAGACTCTGCCATAACAGCTCTTCATTACCTTGGAAGAGATAAAACAGCAGACCCAGGGGTAGGTCCTCATAGGAGGGGCAGCCAGGGACTCAGGGAAGGTGCAGCAGGTGCAACTGGTGGTTGCCCCACCATTCCCACTCCCATCTTCCACAGGCAGAGCTCTGATTGGGTCAGGAGTCCACCACCCCACTCCTCCCTACTCCCTGACCCTACACACACACTCCCACCCTCAGATAACTGGAGCAAGCGTAATTTCATTCCCAGTTCCAAGGGTAAATCACAAATGGTTTGGGCCATCCTGCTGGCTGTGGTTGGTTTCAAAGTGGGCTCCTGACCAAGTTCCACCCAGTATTGTAATGGCAGATTTGCTCAGGAACTTCTGAGAAAGATCCCCTTGTTAAGAAAGTGACTCCTTAGGTCACTGCTTCTGGATGTGGGTATGATGTCTGGAAGTGCCGCTGCCCTCTGGGGACGTGAAAGGGTAGCAGCCTCAGGACAAAGGCAATGTGCTACAAAATGCAGCAAGAGACAGAGACAGAACCTGGGTTCTTGATTTGACCACAGAGTTGCTAAATCAACAAACCCTGAAACTGGTCCTAACTCTGGATTTCCTGTTCTGTAATTCATCCCAGATGGTTTGAGAGTGGTTTTCTTTTTCCCCATGAGTGGCCCAAGGCATTCTAAGTGGTATATTAGCCAAGTTGGTTGTGGTGGCTGTTTTTTTTTAATAGCCAGTTAGATCATCAGACTGTTCACTCAGGAGGCGTCCCAGGCTTCCACTGCGGGCATCTGCTCTCCAGGCTGACCAAGAGCTGGGAGCATGGGACACATCATCTCTCTGTGTCTTGGTTTCCTTACCAGTGCTATGAAGAAACCAAGGGGCACAAGATGGCAGTGACTGTGCCTGGCATTAAGGAAGACTAGGTCCTGTTCCAGAGAAGGTTCCAAAAAGTGACATTGGAAATGAGAGTATCTCATACTCAAAGGTGTTGTGAGCTGTGCTTCTTTTATTTCTATGTCTAGTAGCTCACCTACCCAGAGTCCCCAGTAAGTTTTACCTTGTGGAAAAGGCATGGAGTATTAGACTGGATAGGTAGGAAGCTCAGGATTGAAAACAAAGAAACCAGAATTCAAATCCTAGCTCCGTCATTAAATTACTATGTGACCTTGAGCAAGGCACCATTCTGGGCCTCAGTTTCCTAAAGGGAGTTATGAAGGCACCTTGTCTATGAGATTATACAATCTCTGATGAAGGGTACTTTTTGGCAATAAAGAATTATTTTAAGTGGAATGACATTTCAACCAACTGGAATATTCAATCTATTGGAAGGTCTCTCTGTGGTCTTCTTTAATGAAAAGAAGCCGATAACCAGAAAATACATGGCCATCAGGTATTTGTCTATCTGAATTTTTTTCTTTTAAATTTCAGAGTATGACTTGGACTCAATTTACATTATATTGATCTCCTATCTTTCTACCTAGATTCACTGAAATCTACATCCATATGCAATAAACATGACCCTGAGGCCCTGCAATTGGGTTCATCAACCTGCATTTATTTATGCAAAGAGTAAAGCAGACTCAAAAAGTGGGAATATTTTTAATTAAAAAATGTGGAAATGAGAAAAACAAGTTTCAATGCAATCCTCCTTTAAGTAGAATATCTCAATGCCCCAAACACTCGTATCTCCAAATTCATATAGGCCTTGAAGTCTAGACTGCTGAGATGCATGATACAAATGCCATAATAGAAACCAGTGGAGAACCCAGTACTATTCCGTCTGTGGAGCAGTGCTTGGTTTCACACCATTTTCAGTCTGTCTAGAATTGTTTCCTGTGTGTTAGTCACTGTTGCCACCCTGTCCCCAGTTAAAAACTAAGCTCTCTTAAGAGATAGAGTGTAGGTTATTCCATTTTTGCACTGTGCCTCACCTTGTCTCGCACTCAGCAAATATTAGATGCTCAAAAGTATTTATTAGTGGTTGACTGGAGAGATCATGAGACATTATTGCAGACTTCTGGGTTCACCTTGGATCTCACTCTTCGTTCCCTTCTATTCCCTGACACCTACTGTACCATAATTATGAAAATAGAGTGAAAATAGAGAGCTAAGGAGAGAAATAGGTGTCTATGTTAGTGAAATATTCTTCCAAGGTGCTTCTGAAGAATGAATCTTCTAAAACAGTGTATATAGCATTTATCTGCCTGGCTGGAAAAATGAAAAGCTACCTAAGCTCATTTTATCATATGGTTCTAATGAATTAATAACTTAGTCAGTTGTCCAAATTAGCTACAAAATTGTGCCTAGATTAGGTGTTATATTTAGAAACAGGTTAGAAATTTTGAGGTGAGGATGATTCTGGATGCGATAGCCCTAGAATTAATTGGCTAACTAAGGTTTAAACAAATGCATCTTTTTTTTCTGCATATAGGCTCATTAGGGAAAATTTTGAAAATACAGATAAGAAACAACAACAAAAAAAATAAATCACACTGGTAATCCTTCTGCCCACAGATAACCACCTTTAATTTGTAAATAATTATTTTCCCAGACTTTTTCTAGTGAGATATAAATATAAACATGAATACTTTTTTAACCAAAAAAAAGAACTAATATTGAGAACTGAACCCAACATACCTTCCTGTCTCATGATATACGATTCTGGGGCAAAATATATTTTTCTGTTTCTATGCCAAACAATACTAGGAATAGATAAAAATAACTTGCTACTTTCTCCAGGAAATGTTTGCTTACTTATCAAGACCTACAGCTTGTTCAACAATAATTGTTCAAGACCTCACCTTACTGTGCCCGTTGATTCAAAGCTTTTACATTAACAACTTTGCCCAGTCCCAACCAGTTTTCTGCCTGTCAGGACCCACCTTATAATCATTTGGCCCTAAATGGCCCTAAGACCCTGTAAATACCCTCCCCTTTTGATATGCTACTAAGACTCTGTCAAGGAGGTGTTCTTCTTTGTTGACGTACATCTAATAAACATGGCTTTTCTTGGTCAACAAGTTTTTCTAGCTGTCTTTTCTGAGAATTATCATCAGCCAACACTGTACACACTGTTTGTTAATGGGATTTTTTTCATGTATACGTCGTGAATACCTTTCCATGCCCTTTTTCATCTATAGCATCGTTCTAGTGTATTACAATACATTTAATCAGTTCCCTATTATTTATCCGTTAGGGTCACTCTAAGTTTTTACTCTTATAATCAATGCTATAATGAAGTACCAATAAGCTGGCTTCTTCATTATCTCTATTTTTCCCTTAGAATAGCTTTCTGGAGGTGGAATGGCTAAGTCAAAAAGCATACCTATTGTAAGGCTCTTGAGATAGATTACTGAATTTACCTCCAGATTGCTCCAACTTACTCTCTCACCAGCGGAATATGAGTGATTATTTTCTCACATCATCACCAGTATTGAGATTTATTATTTCTCAGTTCTACTCAAACTGATAAGTGAAATATACCTCATGGTTGTCTCTTTATTTTACCACGTGTTGAAGATCATTCCCAAGGACACAATTCCACTTTCTCTACCGTCTTTAGGTTCTCTCTCTCTTAGATGGAAGTGTCCTGGTTTCCTCCCCTATAACTTAGCTCCGTTTCCAGGAGACTGCCACACCGTGGGATGAGTTGACAATGAACTGGTTCTCATGGCAGTTGTTGCTGCCTTTTGGCATATTTTGAAGTAGAAGATGAAACATAGATTCTTTCTTTAACCAAAACATAAGAAAATTAGAAAAGAAGAAATTCCTTTTTTTAGTCCACATAAGGATTAGTATTTTAGGTCAAATCCAGTGTATGCCCTGCCAATATAGTCTTGAGGGTATTAGGAGCACATTATGGTAAGGGGTGTATATGTATTGTGGGGGTAGGGAGTGGTCTCTGACTTATAAACCTTTGGAAACATTAGTATTGGACTTGTGAAGAGCTATTTTCCACCAAGAAATTCCACCGGAAATCTCACAATTCATTGAGCTCATGGCCTTCAGCATAAGATCAGGCTGCCATTAGGGAAAGCAGTGTGGACGAGAGAAGAGAAACCTGGAGAGCTGGCAGGCCCTGCCCTGGGATTTGTGAAAGTGTGATACAGGAAACCGAAGCAAAAGAACCTGAAATCAGAGTCGGTATTTCGAGAAAAATGGTCTGCAAAGTACCGTGGCCTCGAAAATAAGACCAAGAGACAGGCAGATCTTCACTCTTAAATCCTAGATTAATTAATGGTGGAAGGAGACTTCACATTCACCTGGAACCACAGGACTTTTGGAAAATGTTGGTCTTCAATCTTTCTTCTAGCACCCACATTCTCATGTATCATACAACTCTGCCTCTTATCACATTGACAGTGATTCTCAAAGGAATTCTAAAAAAAAATGAGACAAAACCAGGATGGCACTAAATATTTGGCCCTTAATTTATCAAGTTGCCATGGAACATGAAAACAAAAACTAGGAGAAAGGTGATGAATGGGAAAGAGCATGGGACTCTCGCTGAACCACAACATAATAAAGATGACAGCAGGGCCAAGTTCAACATCCAAAAGAGACATGGAGCCCAAAAGCGATTGTGTGGTTATTTAATTCCAGAAAAGGGAACTATATAAGGGTGTTGAGGAAGATAATGAAAGGAGCAGTTAAAATGTAAACTGCCCACTGGAGACTATTTTAAAATGCGTTTTTGGAGTACCTTGCAAGGAGCTCCAAAGTCAATAATAAAAGCTCCTATAAATGCACCAAGGCAGAAAGCCAACTAGATAATCAGCAAGACCACTCGACCCAGAGCTGCACTGAGAGCTCTGTGTAGCTCTAAAATGGAAAGAATATGGAAAGGCAGTTATTTTTCCTTCAACCCTGTAAAGATGAAGAAAGACAACATGGACATTTTAACTCACTATTTAAAAGTCAGTGTTCATAAATATGGATTCAAACATATGCCTAATGCACTGAGGACAACAGATGACAACAGGAGGCATCCTGAGAGTGAAGCCCCCAGATAAAACACATGGCTGTATCATGGGAATAAGCTTCCTTAGGTGGGGCAGTGAGATGCCTCCATACAGGCAAGAACAAAGCCCACACTGCACCCACAGGATAATGAATTCTTGAACTATCACTTGTGGCTGATTCTTTGAGATACTGGCCTGAGACTACTGAGCCCAAAAAGGCCAGCCAAATGCTGGGCTTCCTCTGGAACATTCCTGGCCATGATACAAAAAAACTTCACCTCTCTAGGTGCAAAATCAAGGCATGGTCTCTTCTTTCTGCAGTTCAACTGCCATGTCACAAGTAGCATTAATGGTGGTTCTCATGTGGTAAGCAGTACATAATTACATTACCTCACATTCTTAGAACATTCCTGTACCATATCTGCTTTCTTATTTACAGATATAGTCTGAGGCCCACAACAGTTGCTTATATTCATAAGCAATAAAAGCTAGGATTTCAACCCAAAGACTGACATCAAGTCTCACAGATGAGGAAGACAGACCACAACAAAAAATAGTCTTCCTCAGTCAGGAAGGCGGAGATGTGATATGATCAAATATAAAGTCATGGTAAATGTTGTGAGTTGGTATCCACATAGAATGTAAACCAGGTTGTGCATAGTAAGGAAACCCCTGTAGCAGCTAAAATAAAAACTAAAAGTTGCTTCACAATATATCTTGGAGAATGTTGTGTACACATGCTTATAGTTTCCTCAGTTGTTTGTTTTACAGGTGTATAATCTTCATCGTACAGTTATACATTTATTTATTTATATTTTTAATTCAAAAAGGAAAACACACACACACACAGTGAAAGTCATGTAGTTCAAAAGTCACTGTAATGAAAATAAATCAACTCTCCTACCCTAAACATTCTTACCCCCTTCCCAGAGGTTGTCACTGTTATTTTATTGTTTGTCCCCAGAAATTTTCCATGCATATATACACACAAATATATCACATGGCACACACACATTCTTTTAAAATAAGAATACAGGATATGCTGGTGGGTGTACATGTGTGCATCATACTTATTTTAGAAAAAAATAGAGGCAGAATATGTTTTGTATGTTCTTTTTGGTAATTTCTTCTTTTGTCTTATTTTTAATTGACAAATAGTAATTATATGTATTTATGGCATACAATGTGATGTCTTGATACATGTGTAAACTGTAGAATGATCAAATCAGGCTAACTTGCATATCCATCACCTCAAATATTAATCATTTCTTTGTGGTGAAAATGCTTAAAATCCTCTTTTTTAAGCTATTTTGAAATACACATTACTATTAAGTATAATCGTGCTCTGCAATAGATCACCAGCATTTATTCCTTCTATTTATCTGTAACCTTGTACCTGTTGATCAATGTCTCCACCTTCCCTGTCCACCCACTCCTCATTCCCCCAGCCTCTGGTAACCACCATTCTACTCCATACTTCTGGGCTGTTAAGATTCCCCACGTAAGTGAGACCTATGTGGTATTTATCCCTCTGTGCCTGGCTTATTTCACTTAACATAATGTCCTCTAGGCTCATCCATGTTGTCACAAACGACAGCATTTGCTGTTTTGTTCATTTTAAGGCTGAATAGTGTTCCATTGTGTCTATATACTACATCTTTTAAATCCATTCATTTGTAGATGATCACTTAGGTTGTTTCCATATCTTGGCTCTTGTGAATAACGCTGCAATGAACATGGGAGTGCAGACATTCAGCACACTGATTTCAATTACTTTGGGCATATACACAGTAGTGGGATTGCTGGATCATATAGTCATTCTACTGTTAGTTTTTGGAGGAACCGCCATACTGTCTCCAAAAATGGCTGCACTAACTTACAACACCACCAACAGTGTATAAGGCTTCCCTTTGCTCCACATCCTCATATTTGTTATCTTTCATCTTCTTGATAATAGCCAATCTAAAAGGTCTGATGTAACATCTCATCGTGATATGAATTTTCATTTTTTTCCGATAGAGATTTGGAGCATTTTTTCCATATATCTGTTGGCTATTGGTATGTCTTCTTTTGAGACATGAAAGCAAAAAGAAACAAATGGAGTTGCATCAAATTAAAAAGCTTCTGCAGAGCAAATGAAACAATAAAGTAAAGACACAGACCACAGAATAGGAGAAAGTATTTGCAAATTATACATTGGATAAAGAACTAATATCCAAAATATACAAAGGAACTCAACTCAGTAACAAGAAACTAATCTTATTAAAAACGGGGAAAGAACTTGAACACAGAGTTCTCAAAAGAGCACAATGTTTTTTGGATTTTTTTACTTTAAAGTGTCTTGGAGAGCTGTTCATATCAATATATGTTTCACATTCTTTGTGACATCTATATAATGTTTCATTCTATGAATGCAACCTAACTCACTTAACTGGTCTACTTTTAATAGATATTTAAATCATTTCCAGTCTTCTACTGTTGTAATGATGCTGCAGCAAACAACCTTGCAGGTATCTTTGAACATGTGTAAGAAAATATTTGTAGACTAGGTTCCTGGAGTTGTGATTTTCAGATTCCAGGGATGTACATTTAATTAACTATTATATTTATTTTTTATTTTAAATAGGAAATGTATTTGCATGACTCAAAAATTAAAATGCTGTAACACAGTAAACTGGAAATTATCACACCCTTCCTTGTCCCTGATCATCATACTTCCTTCACCCTGTCTAAATTAAGACTTTGTGTCTTGTACTCCTTCCAGACTGTTCTTATTCAGATGCAAGAAAATGCAAATATATATCCATACTGCCCCACCTTCTTACCCCAAAGCACATACTGTATACCTTGTTCTATATCTTACATTTTCCACTTAATGTATCCTGGAGATCATGCTATGGACTGAATGTGTTCCCCCAAAATTTATACGTTTAAACCTAATCCCCAGTGTGGTGGTATTAGGAAATGGTGCCTTTAGAAGATGATTCAGTCATGAGGGTAGAGCCCTCATGAATGGGATTAATGCCCTTATAAGAAAAGACATGAAAGAAATGTTCTCTCTGCTCTCCACTATGTGAGGATACAAGTAGCTAACAGCTGTCTGCAAACCAGGAGGAATTTCACCCTCCCCGCAAACATCAAATCTGCTATTACCTTTATCTTGGACTTCCCTGCCTCCAAAACTGTGAAAAGATAAATTTCTGTTGTTCGTAGTCTCCTAGCTGATGACATTTGTTATAGCAGCTCTAATGGACTGACAGATCTTTCATGCTAGGTATATAGGGATCGGCCCCCATTCCATTTTACAACTGCTTACTACTCCATAGTGTAGATGTGCCTAGACTTGATTAGTCCCTTTTTGATGGACACTGAAGCCATTTTCAACTTTTTGCTATTACAAAAAATGCTGTAATGAATAAATATGTACATACCTCATTTTATACTAATGTAAATAAACGTCATACTACCAATTATAAAAAAATTAGGCCAGGCGCGGTGGCTCATACCTATAATCCCAACACTTTGGGAGGCTGAGGCAGGTGGATCACAAGGTCAGGAGTTTGAGAGCAGCCTGACCAACATGGTAAAGCCCTGTCTCTACTAAAAATACAAAAATTATCTGGGCGTGGTGGTGTGCACCTGTAATCCCAGCTACTGAGGAAGCTGAGGCAGAAAAATCACTTGAACCCAGGAGGCAGAGTTTGCAGTGAGCTGAGATCGTGCCATTGCACTCTAGCCTGTGCAACAAAGAGAGACTCCGTCTCAAAAAAGAAAAAATCAAGGAAACACAGAATTATATATCTGTGTTGGCTAGCAAATATATAATAATTCCTTGGAAGTATAAACAAAGACCTAATAATAACATTCCTTAAGGATGGGAGCTTACAGAAGGGGAACAAAGTGGAAAGTTCTCTGTATACCTTTTTATATGTTTTTATTATTTGAGTCAAGTAAATATGCTACAGTGCGATCTAACTACTTTGAAAATTGTGTAATATGTATCAAAATATGCTTATGATAGGTTTAGATAAACTCACAAGGGATCATTTTCAAAAATAGGCTGTTCAAGGCATCTTTAGGCTTTTGAAGCAAAATTATAACTGGCCATATGCTTCTCTTTCAAACTCATCCTGTAGTGCCTTACTTGGCTTGTAGCAAAACTGTAAGCATCAATTTTCATGAAATTTCTTTCCCAGGTGGTTATTTTACCATTGCTAGCATTATCTCTCTTTCCCTGAAACCCTAGGAACACTGGAAATACTAGTTACCAGACTCTTTTTACAGAAGTAAATTAAGAAATGTAATTAATAGAAAATGCCCCACATCACATCCCACATATATCCGACATTAGGCAAAAAGATGACCTATGGCTATGGAGAATTCCTGGGCAGCCTTGGTTTACAGAATTCCTGGCCCATGTGTGAAATTTAAATGCACATTGCTTTGTTGCTTTGTGTTTCAAGTCTTACAGGAAATCCCCACCACCACCACCCCAGGGAGGGGGGAGGCTGTGAAGCTATGCTCACTTCAGTCTTCTGTGGGCTGCTGCTTCTGTGAACACCCAACATTCTCCCGTTACTTGGTACTTCCAGAAATTTTAGGGTCATACACTCTATTCTGGAGCTGCTTTGTTCATTTTTCTTTTAACCACAGTGTCTCTTCAACAAGCCATCCTAGAACTAGCAGGAGATGTTTGAAAATTTAGTCCATTAACATTCATTGATTTTTCTTCCTCCTTTTTTTCTCTCCTCTAAGAGCCCTTCTTGTGACAATTAGGTCCCCAGAGGCTTCCCTGTCCTTAGGCTTACAGCCCTCTCCTATAGTTGCATTATGATTTGATTCCATGTGAGTATATTATGCATTATGTTACACTATGTTACATCATACGAGGTTATCTCTTTTTAGAATTAGAGCAAAAAATCAAAAAGCCATTGTCTCTTTTAGAGGGCAAAACCTAAGCTGAGATGACAATAGATGAAAACTTCCATCACCTTCCAAGTATTCACGTGACAAATCAGGGACAGTGACTTCACTTTTTCACATATCCATGTTACAGGTTGAATCGTGTCCACCCCCCCAAAAAAATATGTTTGAGATATAAAGCCGAGAACCTGTATATGGAAGCAGGGTTTTTGCAAATGTTATTAGGTTAACATGAGGTCTCATACAGCATTAGGGTTCACGTTAATCCAGTATGACAAGAGAATACAAATTTGGACATAGACATGGAAGGAAAATGGCCACAGACATGGAAGGAAGATGGCCACGTGAAGACAGAGCCAGAGATTGAAGCTGTGCTGCCACAAGCCAAGGAAAACCTGGGGCTACCAGAAAGGGGAAGACACAAGGATACTCCCCTGGAGGCACTGGAAAAGCATAGCCCCACCAACACCTTGATTTGGGAATTCTGACCTCTAGAACTGCAGGAAAAGAAACTGTTTTTTCCAAGCCACTCAGATTGTGGTACTTTGTTACAGTAATCACAGGAAACTAATATACCATGCATTTGTTCATTTCTAAAAACGTCCAGCATGTGCCCCTTCCCTGACCTGTTTCCACATATCCCCTGACAAAACGGAATGTCATCCAAGTATCATCAGAGAGGCTGTCTGCTGCATCAAAGGTGGAATTTCAGCATTCTGTGCCCTGCAGCCTGAGACCAAGTGACTGGTCCCTGTCCCCTCCCTGGCATCATCTAGAAACAATCCAAATCCTCTGCACTGAGTGAACACAGGTAGCATCCCAGGAACGCTCAGGAGATCAGAGGCCTGGCTCCATATCACTGTTTTGCACACAATCCGCAACATTCCCAGCACTTCCCAGCCTGTGTTGCCCTGACTACAGTCATTTGGAACACGTTTTCCTTTGCTCTTTGGGC
Organism: Sapajus apella; assembly: GCF_009761245.1. NCBI lineage: Eukaryota > Metazoa > Chordata > Mammalia > Primates > Cebidae > Sapajus > Sapajus apella. The sequence continues at coordinate 3,948,213 of NW_022436981.1, read as the reverse complement.
TCAGCACAGAAGAAGGCAAACACATCAGCTTTGTCCACCCCAAAAGCCTTTTAGCTCTCCAGAGACTAAAGGTAGAAGAGACCCATTTTCAAAACCATTTGCCTGAAGAGCACCTGGAGGGCTTACCTATTTGGCAGATTCTTCCTTCAGATTTCCTTTCAGATGATCACGGATTTGGCATTAGGGCACTTGGCTAATCCTCAAAAAGCGCAAATCAAACGCCCTGTTCTCCTGCCCCATAATTACCTTATCCACTTACTCCCCGTGAGCTGGTGATAAAAGGAAATTTACCAAATGGGTGCTCAACAGGTGGCCTTAAAAGGTTTAAATTGCCACTTGAAGGAGGGCTGATGAAAGGGGTGTGCGCAGGTGTGACTTAGGCGGACAGGACGGGCCGCACTTGTGCAGGGTGGGGCCGCTCAGAGCGAGCACACCCGACGGTGGAGAATTAGGCAGGCTTCTTCCTCTGTGCTTCACCTTTGGCTAGTGACGCAGATGCTGCGGCAAAGCCTGGGCCAGTGTCAGGACTGGAGCTGCACCTCGGGGAGTCGGTCAAGATTTCTGCTCCTTGGCGCCGTGAGATATCTTCTACCGCCTGCCTTGGAACTACCGATCAGCCCATTTCATGACCTATTCTGAAGAGACCCACATAAGCATCTTTATGGTACCCTTAGAATGGGGAAAGGCTCAGCTCCTTTGGAGTTTTATCTTTCAGATACTGCTCTAGCCAGTTGGTCCCACCCTTTAGCTTCCATCTTCAGTTACTTTCTGCTTTCAACCGCGGAAATTCGCTGAAATTCCTGTGCGGTATCAGTTTCTCTGGATGGGAAGTTCTGCTTCCTCGCGGAGCTCATGTTTTGATTCTGCTCTCAGAACTTGGAGGTCTTCCATCTTTCTTGGGCCATCTCCACATTTGAAGCTCCCTGCTGTGGAATCATATTTACTTTTTCTCTGAACTTCTTGAATATATATGTTCCTAAGGTCTACTGCAGACATCCTAAAAGGCCCAGTGTTCCCTTAGCATTTCGGAACTCCAGAATGAGAGGGCCACTTTCTCCCAAGTTCTCTGTGACTTTGTACCATCAATCAGCCCTTCCTTTTGGTCAAAATGAGATTCAGAAGATGTCCAGAGAATTGATGTTCCTCCTCTTTCCATCTTTTCTCTGTCAGATTTGTATCTGCAATGGGAAAGCACTTTCCACTTTTTTCCACTATTCAGGGGAGGTGGCTGATAACTGCCCACGCTTTCAATTTGACCTATTTGTTTTTTGTTGTTTGTTTGTTTTGAGACAGAGTTTCTTTCTTGTTGCCCAGGCTGCAGTGCAATGGCATGATCTCGGCTCACTGCAACCTCTGCCTCCAGGGTTCCAGCGATTCTCCTGCCTCAGTCTCCTCAGTAGCTGGGATTACATGCATGTGCCACCAAGCCCGGCTAATTTTGTATTTTTGGTAGATTCAGGGTTTCTCCTTGTTGGTCAGGCTGGTCTCAAACTCCAGACCTCAGATGATCTTCCTGCCTTGGCCTCCCATAGTGCTGGGATTACAGGCATGAGCCACCGTGCCTGATCTGATCTATTTTTTTAATAATGATTTTCTGTTGACATTATGGCATAACACGACTAAAATATTTAGGGGAGGCATTTAGTATGGGCTATCATTAAAAAAGTACCATTGACTGGGTGGCTTATAAACCACAGAAATTTATTTCTCACAGTTCTGGAAGCTGGAATTCAAGATAAGGGTGCCAGCATGACTGGGTTCTGGTGATAACCTCTTCCAGGAACTGGAAGGCTGACTTCTCATTATATCCACACATTGTAGCAAGAAGGCAAGAGAGCTCTGTGAGGTTGCTTTTGTAAGGGTCCTAATCTCATTCAGGAGAGCTCCACTCTTGTGACCTAATCACCTCCCGAAGGCCCCACTTCCTAATGCCATCACATTGGACTTTGGATTTCCACATATGCGTCTGGGGGCACATAAACATTCAGTCAATTGCAGGGGGATAATCTTTGGGTTAGGGAGTGGGCAGTGGTCAGGTGGGGAATCTCTCAATTAGATCTCTCAACTGAACTGTCTTGGTTTTTTGGGTTTTTTTTTTTGGCCCTTGATGAAAAAGTTGTGATTTTTTTTAAACTTATTTCCTGAAGCATGCAGCAAGTGTTATGTATTCTTGACAGTTTACTACATTTTGTTCAGTCACAAATCATTATTAACCTTTGGAGAAATGAAAGAGTTGGGAGTCAGACCCCCAATATCCCCTCTCTCCCCACAATTGTGTTGTCATGGATCAGCCTTGAATCTACTTCCCCACATGGAAGGCCACATGGCCTTCCTCAGTTATCGGGCATCGGGATCCACCTGTATTAGAAAAAGTAGTCTACCTGCCATGGCCAGTAACTGCTCAGTGCTTCACCAGATAAGATTAATTTCTCACTCAGGACACAGCCCAGATTCCGTGACTGAATTCTGAGTGTCTCATGGCTACTGCTGCATTCTCCTTTGCCAGAGACTTCGTTTCTCAGCCTTCCTTGTGCTAGAGTGGCCGTATGACCCAGTTCCAGCCAATGAGAGAGGCGAGGCTGTGGGGGCTGCCCAGGAGAATTGTCTTCCCTGATCAATGGAAAGCACATGTTCTGCTGCCCTCTTCTTCCAAGTCTTGCTAGGGATGCTGGTGTCAGTACTTTTTCCCTAGACTGTTTCAATAACTCCAAACCATCTCCTGCATCCAGTCTCTCCTCTCCCACTCTTGTCTCTACATTCCTGCCAATCATCTTATAAAAACATCTGCAAACAAGGCTGGCTTCTCCTGCCTGTGGGGCACCTCCAGATGCCTACGCTTAATGATAAGACACCATGAATGAGAAATATGCCCAGTTATATGGCTGCCATTTCTATGTGAGGCAAACAGAGGATGGGAAGCCAACATGTTGAGGAATAGCCAAGCAGAAGGACAGAAGGAGCCCAGGCCCCTGGAAGCATCGCTGAGCTTCTGAACCAGTCCCAGACCTTCTCATTATGTACCTCCAGACTCCTTATTATGGGAGATAATTAAATCTTTTCTGTTGTTGTTACTTGCTTATATAAACCATTCATGGTCTGGTCCCAACCTGACTCGCCAGCCTCAGTTTCCTCTCTTCATCACATCTTGCCCGCCAGCCACTACAAGCTACAACACTCTTATGCCTCTTTATCTTTATTCATGCTCCTCTCACTGCCTAGAATGCTCTCCTTCTGCTTCTGTTTCAGACAGATATAGATTTATACCCCTGCTTCAAGGTTCTGATGGTTCCTTCTACAAGAAGCCTCCACGGATTTCCTCCAGGCACGCTTAGTCTGCTCGTGGCACTGTGTTTCCACCTCTGTGACAGGCCAGGTACACACTTTACTGTGGCTATTTGTTTACACCCTGGTCTTCTCCATAATTAGGAGCCACTTGAGGTCAGGGCAGTGTTTTGCTTTCTTCTGAGTGTCAGGCAATCAGCATAGCACACTGTAGGTTCTTAGTAAATGTGCCTTCATTGAACCATAGATAAAGCCTTTCTGCTTGGTGATGGCACTGCCTCCCCATGCCAAGAGCCCATCACTCTGTGAGCACAGCTCACACCCTTGTCTTCACACCTTTCGTCTCTGCATGCTCTACTTTCACCTTGTCTCACGAATTCCTAGAATGTTAGCATTGGAAGAGAACTTCTGAGAGTTTTCCTAAGGTTTATTATGGGAATGGCTAGTGAGTAAAACGAAGGATTTCAGGAATGAATATATTTGGGAAACACTGAATTAAATAAAATTTAAACGAGTCCTTCACCAAAGAACTTTTCAGAGCTAACATGTGGTGGGAATCTCTGAGAAAAGCATACGGCAGGCAACGTTTCTCAGTGTTCCACCCCCACCCTCACCGTGGAATATGGTGGACTCGGATCTAAAATAAGCCATTTGTTCCACAGGTAAGAACTTACTTTCCTGAATCCCACAACCAAGCTGGTAATGGGACCACCTGCCCACGAGCTCGGAATGTCCATCTCACTCTGTGGCTCCATCTTGATCTGCTCTACCACTTTCTGGCCACACCACTAATTTAGCACTTTGCATGGTTGGTCATGTATGCACTTATGTCTAGAGCTAAATTATAACTTTCTAAAAGGGAGGGGTCTTTTTAACACTCTTCTAGTCTTTTAGCTGTGCCTAGTCAGGCACATGGTCAGTGATACACTCTGAAGAGTGAACAGTACATGAATGAATGAGAGAGTTAAACATTTATCAATTATTTTGGAAAGTGATCACATCTCTTTGGGGACTAGAACAGATACACTATTAATTTTTGTACCACTAAAGAAGAAAATGTTTTCCATCATCTCACCATAATATTTCTTATCATCAATTATACGGAGAATTCTAATTTTAAGGGTGCCAAATCAAAAACAAATACGTATCTTACAATTAATTAGTTACAGTAAAGAAGTTTACTCAAAGCAAAATTCAGTTCCACAGGTCTTCTCATTCTATTGGGAACTCATTTCAAAATTGTCCAAACCCTCAGAGTGGGAAAAGAATGGGAAGGAGGAAAGGCTTGGAGTCACAGGGTTAAAGAAGAACAGCTAAGGAAGTTCTGCCAAGGGCCACAGTTGTGAGTGTCTTGAGGTTTTCAAGGGTGGTGGCCATTGCCATTGGGCAGCTTCCAGCTGAAACCCAACAGGCAGGGCACACAAATGGCATCAATTAATCTGAGATTGGTAATGACATGTTTGTTTTGGATTGAAGGAATGCCATTGTGGCTTCTATGCAGTGATTGGGTTACTGTGGATGAAGGGTGGGGAGATGTGTATCCCGGACACAGTCATTCCACGGCCCTTGGGAGCCATCCAAGATGGTTCCAGGGTGTTTTTGGTGATTGGGAGTCTCTGGTAGAAGCGTTTTCTCCAGGAACTTCAAAGAAAAGTCACAAGTGTGTGTTGTGATCCTGTGAGGCTAACATTCACCTGTGGACTGCCATGGGGCATTTCCAATGGTCCCTGCCTGGCTCAGTGGAAGGAACTATGCTCTAGAGTTGATTGACACATCTCCCCGTCAGTTATTTATTTTTTTTTTAAAGGAAGGGTTCTTTCTCTATGTAAACACTGGGGCTAAGGGGAAGTCATTTCCCCATTTCCAGAACACAGTCCAAGTTCACGAGTTCAACATTTCAAATGAGACCCATGCCCTTGGTGGTCAGGTTGGTTTTCCTTTGACCAAACACCACCTTCTGGACTTGAAGAGGGCAGCCTGGGGTGGAAGGGCACTTACAGGGCTTCTTGAAAAGGGCATTGAAGTCTTCTGGGAGAGAAAATAGCTCTTTCCAGAGAGATTTTCATGATTAAGTGCAAATGAATCTGAAACACATGGATCAAATTTCCCTGAAATTACACACAGTTTTAAAAATTAAGGGGGCAAAGGGAATGGTTATTCTGGTATCCCCAAAACATATGAAGAGACACTTTATGCAAACAAAAATAAACCAAACAATGGTGTCTGGAGCCTTCTGTTGGTGCAGAACCCAGCTGAACTTCGTCCTTTCTTGGCAAGTAAGGCTGAGGCCCTCCCCCCTCATCACCTAATGGGGAGAATCTGCCGCCTGGAAGGTCTTCGCTGGCTGAGATGCACTGCAATTTTGAGGAAGGGGGCAGGGCAGCCAGAGAGAAAAGCCCATTTTCTGTCGGTTAAGCCTGTCCATTAGTTACCTTTACCTTTATGAATGCTGTTAAGATTTGGGCTTTAACATACATAACTTTAAATCAGTAATATCCTTCATGCTTGCATGATTTGTTGGCTCCATATGTAACCTCTTGGCCCATTAAATTGGCTCCAACTCAAATCCTGTTGTTTCTTTACCTTCAGCTTTCTTTTTGTTGAAAACAAGGGGGCATGGAGTAGAGGAAGAAGTAAGTAGAAGAAATGGGGAGAAGCTAGAGAAAGAAGAAAAAAATGGGATTCCTTCTACTGAAATTTCTAAATGTGGAACTCATTGTCTGTACTGGCTTTGAGGCAGGAAAAAAAAACAAAACAAAACCAACTCTGAGTTTAAATATTTGTTGAAGTCTGGATTTCTCCCTGCACCCGTCCCCCCATTCCCTCTTGTAAAATTAAAGCTGAAGCTAGCAGTTCACGTCTAGCTCTTGAAATGTCACCGGCAATGCTGCTATTATTCTGATTTTCTGGGCGACGCCCGTTGGTTCCCTGCTGCAGTTCAATTAAACCAACTCTGCCTCTCTCAGATCTGGCCTGACAGCTGCATTGAATTTGGGTTCATTGGGTGATTTATCAGGCTGGGTGATGTACAGCCACATGATTTAGGAGTGCAAAAAACTCTGGAATGCACCAAAAAAGCAATATATGCATTATTAATAATAATAATAATAAAGATAAATGTCAGCCCCAAGTGACTCTGGTGGCCTTCGCCACTCCATTTAACATTTTAACGGTGGCATATGGCCCCTGCATGGCACTTGGTTCTGTCTGGTGCCTTCAAGGAGGCTAAGAAAAGGTTATTTGTCAAATGCTGGGTCAGAGTAAAGGGGGGATATTTTCAAAGCTCTGGGTCAGACCAGCCCAGCTGCATTCCTGTCCCTGTCATTGAACAAGCTGAACTTTGTCACATTATTAAGCTGTCAGCAAAGCCAGGGCGTTGTTTAGATTTCTGGTGGGAACTCCTCACACATGCTCCGGGGCTCCATGGGGATTTTATCAACACCATTGTAAAACATGCACAAATGAGCTGTGCTGCAATTGCCCTGGGAAGACCGGCTCATTCTGCCTCATCAGGCAGGAATGGAAATACCAGAGCCAGGCTCTTGTGCCACCCACAGGCAGCCTCCCTGGTGCCCTCTGCAAACACCCACCGCATAGCAGGTCACTTGCTCTTCTCGGAACTTCTCCATGGGTGTTGATGGCTGAGAGTTCTGCCTTGGCCCCAGCCAGATTGGAAGCTGAGCATCTTAGAGTTCAGATTCACATGGAGCTGATGTGGCCCAATGAGACTGTGGTTGAAGTCCAGCTTTAGCCCTTCAGCTTCTCTGTTTATCCCTCTTTCCCCCCTCAGTCCAGTTCGTCTCTCACCCCTGAGATCCAAATGTTCTCATATTGTTAGTCTTCCAGGCTGGGAGCTGGGAAAGCTTCAGATACAAATTGGAGAAGTTGAATTGTCAAGAATTATGGGGTGCACCATCTTCGCAAGGAAGGTCTGCAATCAAAGGAAACTGAAAGCGAAAGCCATGCTTCAAATTTTAGCTATCAACAGCAAGACCCCAGGGAAGGGACTCAGGACTGGGGGCCATCCAGCAGCCTTCAAATCACACCACTGCTGTCAGTACACACTTTACCTTTGCACGGAACTTCCTGAGTGTGGGGAAAGGGGCATGAGCAAAACATGAGTTTTGATGGTAACGTTGACACCTGCCACATACCTCCAGGACCCTCAGGTGTAGCACAGCAGCGTTCCCACTATGGACAGCCCATACCTGAAGGAAAGAAGCAAGCTTTAGGACACCTGGGAACTCTTGCAATCTGTTCAAACATCAGGCTAGCTCTGAGCCCCATGGGGGAAAAACCAACTCTGTCCCCTACTGACTGTGTGACCTTGGGCCACAACCATCTGTGCAGTGGATACATAACAGTAGCATGTGCTTTGTAGGCTGAAGTGAGGACCAATCAAGATAATGCAAATAATAATGCTACCTAGACTCCTAAACATAGCAAGCAGTCAATAAATTGTAGCTGTTGTTAGTCACCAGCACAAGTCAACTGATCTGATCTTCCTTTCTCCGACATCACATACATGGATATGGCAGGGCAAGAAACAACCTCCTCAGACTGGACCACACAGTCACTTTCCAAATAGGGATCTATCCTAATCTTTAGACATCTTGGAAGAATATCAATCACCTAAGCATCCTTAAAAACTACTTTTAGGGTCTCCTTTGCCCATTAAAAAATTATTAGAAGTTAAGAAAACAAATAGATAGATGGATGGATGAAAAAATATGTGAAATATATGCACAAATGAACAGGGAGATAGCATGTGTGAAGTATTGATATCTATATTCTAAATATAATCTATGCATATATATGTATACACATATACACATAGATGAGGAATGGCTGAAATATATAGCATGCATCTTGTGTATCTTAATATGTATGTTTATCTGTTCACACATATGAACACATTTGTATAGAGATGTCAGATGGATGAATGATGGATAGGTGGATGGATGAATGCGGAGAGAGAGAGAGAGAGAGATCTATCCCAGATGATTGTTGTCATTTGAAGTGTTACAACACTTCAAATGTTACAAGTGTTACAAACTCTGATCCTCTGTTTTCTAAAGAAATCAGAATCCAGGCCTGGGCACTCCTTGGCACCCCTGGCTCTTTCTACTATGGTGTGCTGCTGCTCCAGGTTCTGGGTCTGGTTCTGCCACCAAACCAGTTGTGTGAACTTGAGAAACTCACTCGACCTTCTGGACACCAAGGAAGGTCCATTAATGACTCAGTCCTCCTCTAACTTCTATGATTCTTTTTCAGCTTCCCTGATCAAAAACAGAGCAAAGGAGTCGGAGCCGCTGTTCAGAATCCACAGGCCACATGAGCTGAAACAACGTAGGCAGTGACACTTACACAAATGAGCAACCCACACCTAAATAGAAACACATGGCTGCTTCCCCCCCCCCATTCCAGTGCACACAAACATGTGGGTGGTCTCCACAGGGAAGTGGAAAGGAACATGTACCTGCTCAAAGGATTTTTTCCACATAAGAAGAGCCCCAGATCTTTCTCCAGACCTCCCACTGCCAACAATTTCGTCCATCACCCTGCAAAGAACTCCTTAGTGAGGGGAAACTTCTCCTAACAAGGCCCCTTGTTACCACCCCTGGGAGCTGGCTAACAACCTCATTAAATCGGGTCCATCATGGCCTTTGGACGGATGCTCTGGGTACATCAGGTGGAAGCCACAAACCTCTCCTGGGGCATGCAAAGCATTAAATTTCTCCTCCTTCTGTGAATTTGGTGATAGATAATGTTAATAACTATCACAGATGCTACCATGTTTATTAGCAAGCAAAGCCAGTGAAAGGCAAATAGTCGCCTTGAGACTGAGCCACCAAGATTCTGAGATGTGACATGGCTCTGAATTGGGATTTAGATTGAAGAGATCCCAGCTACACCCCAGTTCTGCCATCAGAACCACTTCCATTCACTGCACCACCTTCTCAATTACAGAATTGGAACGATGATGATTGCACTGCCCTGCCTCCTCCTCAAAGGGGCTCTGGTGATTAAGAATAGTAAGTGCAAATGAAGTTTTTACTAATACCTATTTCCAAGAAGATTAAATACAACAATACCCATACAGCCCTTGATACAGATGCTGGCGTACAATAAGAACTCATAATCATTTGCTGTTATTATCATTGTCAACATATCTATCTTCTAGATGAAGTTGGTGCTGGATGCCATAAAATATTATTTCATTGGTTCTCACAACCTGAAGGGGGAGATATTATTTTGCAATTATTTTGCATTTTGCAGATGAAGAAACTAAGGTGCGAGAGGATGATTTCTTCCAGATCAGGGCTGGGACTCACACCCGTGCTCTCTAACTCCAAAGCCGGTGCTTTTTCATTTCTAACTAGATAAAATAATGTGTGTGGAAGTACAATCTTGTTGATAACTCTTATTATTTCACTAAAGACCCTGGCTTCCTAAGATACTCTCTATTAGTTAGGGTGCATGCAACAGAATGTTCAGCTGCCAGTGGCCCAGGTGATAAAGGCATTACATTATTTTACATCAAGACAAGAACAAAGGGAGGTGGTTTTAGGATTGGATCAGTAGCTCCGTGAATTCAGATATTTGAGTCAGCATTTCTATGATTCCCTCACCTTCCTTTCATGGCTGCAAGATGGCTGCCAAAGGCCTACACATGTCTTCACCATGTCTTGATGTCTGCTAAAGGCCTGCACATGTCTTCATCAAGCCTACATCATGGCCTCACACCACAGCATCCCAAGAAGGAAGGCAGGGGTCTGAAGTGCTTTACCTCAGGTATCTCTGTCTTAGTCCATTTTTGCTGCTATAACAGAATACCTGTGAAAGGGTGCTTTACAATGAGTAGAAATTTAGTTCTTATAATTCTTGAAACTGGGAGGTCCAAGATCAAGAGGCCAACATCTTGCCAGGGCCTTCTTGCTGCAACATCTCTCAGTGAAAGGCACGAGAGAGAGAGAGAGAGAGAGAGAGAGAGAGAAAGGAGGGGGCTAAACTTGCCTCTTATAACAAACTCAATCTCACCCATGAGGGTGGAGACATCACGGCCTAATCACCTTTTACATGTCCTACCTCTTAATACTGTTATAATGGCAATTAAATTTCAACATGAGTTTCAGAGTCAAACATTCAAGACATGACAATTTTTCTTTTTTTGTTATGGACAAAAACATTTTTTGGAGGACTCTAGTAGTGTTCTACTTATATTTCACTGGCTGAATTGAGTCACATTCTTATCCCGATGCCAATCACTAGCAAAAGGGAAGAGAGTGCCTCTAAGTGAACTAGAACAACCATAGAACGAGAATGAGTTCTCTTAAGCAAGGGGGAAGGGGAAAAGGCTCTGGGATAGTCAGCAATTCCTCTACATGGCATTACAGGCCCCCATTCCTCTGCCACCCCATAGCCCACCCCCTCTGCAGCCCCACCCTCCACTGCTCACCTGCTGGGCCACACTCTGGCCAACCAGTCTCCTCATCACTTGACTCATATGTCATACGCAAGCTCCCGTCCATGTCCTCCTCTTGGTATTCCCTCTGTTTGTAGTATCTTTCTCTTTATGCCTTTTGCCAATGACAATTTTATTCCACAATAAAACTCAGTTACAACGCATCTTCCCCAGTAAATACAGTCCACAATGATATCACTTTCTATAAACTCAGGAACACTCATAGTTTGAAGGAGAGGTGGTCTAGCATTGTACTTAAAAGCATGGGCTTTAGAGACACCTGCTGGTATTTGAGTCCTGCGTATACTACCACACATGTGACCTCGAAAAAGTCACTTGGTCTTTCTGGGCCTCCGTTTTCTCATCCGTAAAGTAAAATTCACAATGGCACCCACCTCATAGGATTGTCGGAAGGGCCAAAGGGGTTAATATAAAATAACTTTTAAGTGGTGTCTGACATACAGCGATGCCATTTGTGAATTTTCTTTTTACTAGTAAACTATCCCTTTCACTATTTAACTTCTAGAACTAAAGGAGACTATCTAGATTACTGAATTTTTATGGCACTTATACAAATTGAGGTCTACAGAGGTTAATTTTTCTAACTTTTCCAAGGTCATGTGTATGCAATGACATCCTGCTGGCAAATCATTGAAATATGGACACCTGGTGCTCTTGGGAAAACCCTGGGCAAAGTTTCAGAACCTCTGGCTCAGAGTGTGTGAAAGCCTGGGACTTCACTACCACCATCAGCATCCCCTGGCAACTTATTAAAAATGATCTTTCATGGACCTTATTTTAGATCCTCTGAATTTAGTGGTAAAGCTCAAATCTGATATTTGAAAAAACTGCCCAGATGATTGGTGAAGCAAGATTGATACCCACTGCTGGAGATGGTGTGGGGGGTACCCACTGTTGCCGTTTCCTTCAGACATAAGGCTTATGTGGAGAATCCCTAGGGTAGGGAGATGGACATCTCTCTAAGGACCAAAGCAGATCTTTGTGGAGACATGACTGTAGACTTTGACAGGGGGCACAGGGTAAAAGGTTCTCTTGGTGCTAGTTCAGTCACCATCAGAGTTCTTTAGGATTTTAGAGACTGGAGAACTTGGCCAATACTATGAATTTCCTTGAAGGATTCAGGTTGAGGACTGAAACAAGATGGAAATGTGCCATTCTCTCAAGACTCACCCTATCATTCAACTCAATTTTGGGCATTTTCCTGAGAGCTACTTCCATTTAAAATGTCAATTGGAAAGCCTGGACAACTTGGACAACAAATGAGATAAGAGATCTTGTTATTAGTTTTCTATTGTGTAATAAATCACCACAAACTTAGCAGCTTTAAACAACACAGTTATCTCACAGCTTCTGTGGCCAGGACTCTGTGGGAATTTCAGCTGGATCCTCTGCTCCAGGATCTCACAAGGCTGCATTCGTGCTAGAGGTGAAGGCTCATCTAAAGGTTTGACCAGGGAAGTATCTGCTTCCAAGCTCACAAGCTGGTTAGCACCATTCACTTTTTTATAAGTGGTCAGATTGAAGGCCTCAGTTCCTTGTCAGCTATTATCTGAAAACTGCTCTCTGATCCTTGCATTGTGAGACCCTCTAACATGGCAATTTGCCTCATCAAAGCCAGCAGAGAAGTGAAGTAGTGGGAAGGAAGTGACAATCTTTTGTAACCTATTCAATACTGCTGTGTTCTATTGATTAGAAGCAAATTACTCAAGGGAAAGCGCTTACCCAAAGCCATGAATACCAGGACATGGGTATTACTGGGAGCCATCTTAGAGACTGCCTACCACAACCCCCATATCGAAAAATTTCTCTCTCAACTGAAGGGGTTGAAGCTATTGAAAAGAACTGTCAAGGATGCAAATATATCACACGGGCAGGGTTATATTAATTCATATAATCATCTCTCAAATTATTTTATTACATTAGCTAGTCATCTCAATATTTATTCATGAAATGTTGTTGATAACTGACCAGAGTGAGTATTTCCAGGGATGCAGGATGAGTAAAAAGGGGGACTGCCCCCAAGACGCTTGTAATCCTAAAAGAGAGATAAATTACTGTTGCTGTTAAATTTCTATTGCCAAAATCCTTACTGTGAACTACTTCTGGAAACTAAAGCCCAAGATCTCCTAAAGGCTACTATTAAATGTGGCTACATTATCCCAGGAGAGAGAACTCCAGTGATATATTACATTTTAGCAAGATTTGGCTGTTACTCACAAAACAGGTATAAATGGAAGCAAAAATTCAGTCACGGTGGCAGGCTGGTGGGAACAATACTGTCCAGCCCTGGGAGGGCTACAGAAGGGACATTCCCTGTGAGGTGGGAGGAGGCATAGTAGGGGATGCCAGAAGGGCATAGGACAAAGGGACATTCTTCAACAACTGCCCTGTCTCGGGTGGACTCAAGTTTCAGTCAACAAAAAGTTGGCAAAGGAAGGGCTTAGATAAAACATGGAATCCTTTAGCCAACATTCCTCACCTCCAAACATTGTTAAGGAAAAAGGAAGTAACAAAAATAGGGTTGTGAATTGCTTTTATGCATCTAACACATATTTATTGACTGTCTACTCTGTGCAAGGTGTGTGGGCACTGTACTTACTCTTGTGCAACTTCTGGTGGGACCAGAAGCACGATAACTCCATGCCTCCCTTGTAATACGTTGGGAGAATCATTCTACAGTTCACATGGGAACCCTGCCAAGGATGATAAAATACGTCCCTAATCCTCTTTTCACGGAGCTCTCCATGAAGGAACAATGAGAGAAGCCAGCCTAACATTTATAAAGTGGGAGCCTCAAGTGAAGACTGCTTCTCGGAAAGAGAGCAAGAAGGGAGGGACCCAGAGGTACAGAAACAGCATTTGATAACAAGGCTGAAGGAGCTGCTTGTTGTGGGAATTCTAACATGTTCACTGAACCCATTGGTGTGAAAACGACCGAGATTCAGAGACGAGCAGACCATTTATTTGAGAGAAGGCATGATGTTTGCCTCCCGGCATCAGCTCTAGCCCAGCAACAGGATGCCAGGCTTCCCCTGGGCTAGGGAGGGGGGCAGTGGGATCTTTAGCTGAGGCTCCTAAACATAGCCAATCACTTTATTTTCTCCAAAAACACACAACTGGAAGAAGAGAGGAGAGAACGTTTGCACTCAGCCACCTAATTGTTGTTGTTTTGGAAACACCTACATTTCCTTATTAACACTACAGTTTTTTAGTTGCTCAAACATTCTAGTCAAAACTACATCCCCACAAACAAATCTACCCTGGCCCTACTTAGAAAAAAAAGTACCCAGGACTCCATTTGATAAACAGCCTTCACATGATGAGTACACTCTGTTTCGAAGTGTCCATCATCAACAAGATGTAAGTAGCTTTCATTCTTGTGCCTAGAATGTTTTATGCTAGCCACTTACATTCAGCATAAGAAACTTGGTTTTTACCATCAAAGGATAATAGAATAATATGCAAAAGCAGCCATATCGATTATTCTGGGAGCTAACGGGGCAAAACTTCAGAATAAGAAGCCTCAGCTAAGATGTGGGTCTGAGCCAGCTGAGTCTCTAGCAATGTATTGACCAGAGGTAACCACCTCTCCTTCTTCCAGTCCCTCCAAGAATTGCAGCTCACCTTAAAGACCCCCTGAAAACAGGCACCTCTTCACATGTCCCTCGCATTTTCCCTTATGGCTGTTCCTGAGGGAGTTTGGTTCCAACAGATCGCAAGTGCTGATTTGGGCAGATAATCAACAAGAATTATCAGCCCAAGCTACGTGCGCAACACTGCACTAGAAAAGAAGATCTAGTTTTTACCTGTGTAGGGCAACTTTAACTTAGAGGTACAAATAAGATTGTGCCCATGATTTTCCTTTATCTTTTTGTTTCTCTCCCTATTTTAGTATTTGTGATCTTTATGCTACCAGAAAACAAAGACATACATAACACCTGTCCCGATTCACTATGTTGCATTTACATGAAATTATGATTTGCGTTCTTTCCTATTTCTAACATTTACCCCACCACCACCTAAATACTTTTTCTTTCAGAACGCAAGGACACTACATTAAGAATTGCCAGGATGGCATGTGATGACATATGAGCACCGAGAAGAGAGGGAGGGTGAGGACAGAGAGAGGGTACGCATCCACTTCATGTCACCTCTGCCACCTTGAGGCTATACTTACAACCTGGACAAAGACTACCGGAGTTGTAGAAAAGTTAGAACAGGTGGAAACACTGAATTTTAGAATAAGAAGCAACTTGGAGATCCTATGCTTCACTTCATTCATCTCAAAAACCAAACAAGGGTAGATAATTTGCCCAGTTCACAACGAACAAGGAGTAAAGTTAGAACACAACACCAGGTGTGTCTTGCTTACAAGCCTGTATTCTTTCTCCATGCTGGGCTGTCTCTGGAAATCAAACATTGACATCATGGTGGGACTCAAGCATCAAACACATTTGTTGTCTGACCTTTTTCAATGACTATTTTTTGCTTCAGTATATATCATCTCTGTCGTATCCTCCAGCAGTTTCTGTGTCCTGATCTCTGGGGTGTCTCTCTCTGGTGTCCCTTCACATGCCCAGCTATCTCCTGGGCCCCAGTAAACAGATTCATGTCCAGTTACATTGCACTTTAGTAGTAGGGTGCTCATTCATCTCTCTGTTGTAACTTTGCCTAGAGCAAACTTTTCTAGAGTAAATAACTTCTTACAGACACACACACACACACACACACACACACACACGGAGAAACTAACAATAGGTAACATTAAGAATCTGAATCTAAGGAACTGTGACTACCTTTAAAGCAGAGAATATATTTTAACTCATGAAGCAGAGCTGATCTGGAAATAATCTGGCTTCGATATGCCTCTAGTGTAACCCTCCGAATATAAGAACTCACTATCTCTAATTTCTTTTGTTGCAATTTTCCAATAAAATCTGGCAGTGGCCCAACTTCTCAGAGGACTAATAGGGATAAGAATGTCCCTGATTTTCCTTCAAAATGAGAAATCATTTCAACGTGAGGAGTCCAGCCACAACTGGCACAATCCCCAGGGGTCTCTGGATTTCGGGAGAGGGACCTGGGCCTCTCTCTGGCCATCCCAGCAGGCTCCCAGACTTATAATTATTCAGTCAGCAGCCCAGAATTGTGGCCTACTTAGTTTTCTCTAAAAGCACTTAAGGACAGTTTAATGAAAGGAAAGAGCAGCAGAGAGAGGGGAAAAATGCTTTTTTTAGGAACTGAACAAAATATCATGTTTTCGTCTCTCTCTCTCTTTTTTTCCCTTTTTGCAATATTTCTCCTCAGAGAAAATTATAGTCTTTAGGGCCAGCAATGTGCTCTGTATGTTTTGCTTATTACAGTGGTTAAAACGAGAACCATGGGTGATGGAGTATCATTATAGCATTCCTGATATCCCTGATATATTTGCGCAAACATAGTTGTGGGCAATGCACGGACAGCGACGAGCCCATGTTGTCTGGAGAAGCTTCTCTTCATCTTTGTTTATTTGCATAGCCTCTTGCTTCACTCTGGAATCCTCCGTTTGTATTCCTTTTTGCAGTTTCTCCCTCTTTAAACTACATTTTTCTTTAACGTATCTTCTTTTCCACCTCCCTCAAGCAGTGTTGAAATGTTTCCATGCCAAACAATTTGCAAAGGAAATGGTCCAAGTTAGAAATGGAGTAAAATGGCGGCTGTAATCATGACAGTGAATTTCTAGTGGTTACCACTTTATTTCCTTTGTGTCTGCATCTTTCTCTATTTTCTGTTCCTGTCAGTAGGAGCCCAGGGAGAGGCTCCCTTCTCCTATACAGCAGGCCAGAGAGCCAAAATATAAAAAATTAAATCACAATACCATTGAATAGCAATGCTGGATAGCACCAAGCCAAATGCTGTGAGACACGAAGGAGCAGCACCCTCCATTCCATTCCATGCTCTAAAATTGCTTGAAATGCACCAAAAAGAAAGACATGAGATATTAATAAGGGCAAGCAGGTTAGGGGCCATGGAATTTTAGAGAAAAGGGGTCTCTGAGGGCTGGAGGATTCTAGGAAAGCCCCATAGAGAACTGGCGTCCTGAAAAATGAAGGGGCCTTGGGAGACCAGAGAGGAGGGAGAAAGACTTTTTCAGGAAGAAGGAGCAGACTGTGATGACTGCTCAGCCAGGTCACCTGGGTTCTCAACCATGTGCTCAACACGGGGGCTCACTGGACTCTCCATGAGAGAGCTTCCTAAATAGGCATGATTCCTACACTACAGAGATTCATTATCCCACTTTGTTGGCCTCTAGTGCTAACAATGCATGTTTTATGAGTTGGAGCCCTCTTCTTAAAATTCTACTTTTGCTTGGATTAAACTCTCATTAGCTTCTCTTTTCAGATAACAAGAACTTTGGAATTCTAACAAAAGTTACGAATTCTCTCCTCAGAAAAATTAACATAAACACAACTTTATGCTTATAATGTTGGGAACCCTCCTGACATTCCCTCATGAAGCCCAGGTTTAAATGCCTTGACTAAACTCTCCTTGAAGACAGAGACTAATTTTTATTCATCCCAATAGCCCAATGCCCAAAACACAGTAATTGGTCAATAAAGATTGAGTGGATGATTTAAGAATGAATTCCGTCTCTCTCACTTTTCAGCCCCCCCAGGGACTTCCTTTAATCTACCTGCCTTAGGCCACAGGCTCACATTGCCTACGGATCCCAGGTGCCCACGTGGCAGACTCTCGTGAGACCTGCTCGTATCTGTAGCTTCTGCTCCTATCCTTGTGAATTCTGATAATTTATGTTGCCTTGGCATCTATTTCTGCCTTTTCAGTTTCTCATAGAAAAAGCAGGGCTCGGTCACCCTTGACACAGTTTCCAGTTCAACACAGCACCCAAATGGCTCAAGAACTCAGAGGCCTCTCTCCCGCCCAGCAGATGGAGCTCCCCACTTGCCCATCCTTCCTTTAAAGAGAGCGTTTGAGTATTTGCCCTCTAACTTGAATGACCCGCACCCTACTCCTTTATCTATGCTGCTAGTTGCTGTCTCCCTGACTGACTCTTCACTTCTGCCTTGCATGGTCCAGGGATGGAGCACTGCCCTCCAGACTCATGGCACCTTCCCTGTCCAGATCTGTAAGTGAAAGTCTTTGAACTTGTTTCCAGTTGTGGTGGTGAACTGAATTTGCCCTTTCCACCTGGAGAACCAAGGACTGCCCCAGGCTAGTATTTCCCCCTGGAATGCCTTGTGTAGGGGAACACAAGAACAGGCTCCTAGCACCAGAGTAATGGTCAGGCAGACATGAACTATGAACTGGACACAGCTCAGACAAGAGCCATGAGGGCATCTGCCAGTGTTCCCATGTGAGGGACCCTCTGATCTGGGGCAGGACAAATAGGCATTGGGCTACCCACTAAGTAAAAGAAACATCTCATGAAAGGCACACTGTAAAGACTATGTTCAGTTCTACCTCATTTCCCATTAGGGCAGGGCTGCTAGCCACCCTCTCACTCTTCTACAGGAACCCCAAATTAGCTGGGGGCTCTCAAAACACCTAAAATGTGTCCTGTCTGTGAATCCAGGTTCTCATTGTTATTTGTCCTCATCTCCCAGGAGTTGAGCTTTCTGGCATCTACGATGGTAGTCAACCAGCTAAAGAAACCCATGTCAACATGTGGAAAGAAGAGAAATAGACAAGACTTTCAGTCCTCTCATTTCTTTTCTAGGTAAACCACATGCGTCTTCATGGGTGCTCTCTGAAAGCACTGCCTTGAGGTGCTTATTTTCAAACCCCAAAGTGTCTCCTGTGAGGGGACTTGACACCTGGTGGAATGAGATGTGTGTCCTGGGGAGGCAGGAGATGAAGATGCTGTGTGTCAGGAGGCAGCTTGTAGGACTTCTTTGGTCATACTCCGTGTTTTAAAAAGTTATTCTGAAATGTGGAAACAAATACAGTTCCCTTTCAGAATTATTCTAGGCATTGTCTAACAAGCTTTCCAAGGAGTTGTTTGATTCTGTCCTGAAAAGATCTATTTTTAACTTATTTAGTATTGATCAAGAGCCCAGATTCCGTAAACTTAGATACCAATCTGCAAAACACTGATAGGTCGAATGACAATTTTATCTGGTAGCAATGCAATCCATTTCTGTCTGTTAGTAAAGATAACCCCAAAGGTGGCTGTTTAATTGTCCTGTAGTACATTAACTAGTTTTACAGTTGAAGTTTTTAATCTTATTTCAGTAATTTTTCTTTCATTGACTATATATACTGCCATCTTTTGTATTCTCTTTCAAAATAGTTTTAGCATCCTGCAGGATTCCTGATTAGTATGTTCAACAAATGTTTGACTCGTGCTCACTCTATACTTGTAAGGGAATTTGTATTTTAATTTCTTGGAAACTATCAACTACATTTTTGCGATGGGCAGAGGCCAGTTCCAGAGTCTTTTAACACCCAGGGTGCTGTAGACCAGCACCTCTTAGACTCTAGTGTGTATATGAATCACCTGGTGTGTTGTTAAAACAGATTCTGATTTGCTAGTTCTGGGATGGGACATTTCTCATAAGTCCCCAGGTAAAGCCACCTCTGCCATCAGTGGACAACACTTTAGTGAGTCTATAGGATGCAAACTGTCTTCACAACCCTCCTCCCAGGAATCTGTGCCTCTTCCCAATCCCCCACCTCCCTACAGTCACAGCAGAATCCAACAATCCTGATTACTAAAGAACTGGGCTGTTGGAGAGTTTCTGGAGACTTTGGGGGTGGTTTAAGGGTGTGTGGAGGGGTTGGGGGTAGGAAGGTGGGGCAACATAAAGGAAATGAAGTGATTCATGCTCAACTGTGATTGCCTGAGCATTAAATTCAATCAGAGGGAAACCCAATCTCCCCACGGCAAAGGGAAATGTCCAACTTGGAGTGCCGCTCTCCAAGCAATACAGCCTCCACCCTCTCCTGATGGAGACCCACCCAGGCTCTTCACCAAGGATCCCTCCAGAGCTGTCAAGTGCGTGGGCAGTTCTCAGACTTTGTGTTTTCTATGGCAGTTGGACTGTTTGCACCTCCTTTGGGTAGACCAGAGGTAGGTCCCCTTTGTTTTTAGTGGGTACATTTCAACACTTTGGTGGCCAACTCTGCTCTGCTGTGTGCTTTCTTACATCATGGTGCACTCGTATTTTAAATCCTTTACATTTCTTGGAAACAGAGATCTCAGAGACTCCAAGAAACACACAATTTGTTTAGTTCACTCATACGCAGGAGCCTCACCAAAATGAAGAGGCGTGCATTCTCAGGAAGGACTGAGAGCTCTGGTCCTGGCTCTCAACAGTCTGCTCATGGAGTGAGCAGCAAGTGAGGAGAGAGAGAGAGGAACAAAAGAAGGAATTAAGGAAGGAAGGAAGGAGGGAAGGAGTGAAGGAAGGAGGAAGGATGGAAGGAATAAGGGTGGAAGGAGGGAGAAAGGAAGGAGGAAAGGAGGAAGGAAAGGAAAACAGAGAAAGAAAGGAAAGAAAGAAAGAAAAGAGAGACAGAAAGAAAAAGGGAAAGAAAGAAAAAAGAGAGAAAAAAGGGAAAAAGAAAGAGATGAAAAAGAGAGAAAAAAGACAAAGAAACAAACAAGGAAAGGAAGAAAGGAAGGAAGGAAGGAAGGAAGGAAGGAAGGAAGGAAGGAAGGAAGGAAGGAAAGAAGGAAGGGAGGAAGGGAGGGAGGGGATAAAAAGGAAGAGGGAGAGGAAAAAAGAGAAAGAAAGAGAAAAAGAAAAGAAGGGAAGGGAAAGGAGAAAGAAAGTAAGCAAGAGAAGGAAGCAGGGAGAGTCAGAGAGAAGAAGAGAATTGTTGATAGACACCGATTTCGTCTTTTATTCTGAGATTGTGTTCTGCCTTTAGGGAGGTGGTGTTAAATGTCTTCAGTGAAATGATATTGGCTGTACATAATAAGTGTTTGCTTTGTTTTCGTTTTTGTTTTTATGACCTGTCCTCATTCGGTAAAATAAAAAGTTAGCAATCCCATGTTCATCCTCCAATTTTAAGGGAAATTTTTCTGCTCTGGAAACCCACACATCCAAGAACCATGGACCCTGGGCTCTCAGGCTACAGATGACACAGGTCTGAGTAACTTAGTCTGCTCATCCAGCTGTCTGGAAACCCAGCACTTTGTTCTGCAATATAGAAGCAGGTAGCTTTCTGCCAATCACCAGGGAGCTCTTTCTCTCCTCCCATCACCATTCTGTCTAGAGGGAAGAAACCTTGATGAAACAGACAACAAAGCCTCTTCTGCAGTCTTTTAATACAAAGTCTGAAGACTGGGAAGGAGTTGGAGTTTGAAGATCTAGGAATGAGCCTTGTTTTTGCCACTTGAAAACTGCATGCACTTTTCTAAGTGGTGTAATCTTCTTGAAGCTGAAAAAACTTTCAGAGTTACCAAGATAATAAAATCAGAAACATATATAAAAAGCTCTGTAAAACATAATGTAAAAGAACTGTGAAAATATAATCTATTGTTACAAACCCCCTCCCTCCACATGTCTACATACACATGAAACACTACTGAGTGGAGAGCTGAGATTTCTGGCTCACTTGTACTCCCTGTTGATGTCGGGATAGCCAAATGATCTTAGAGACAAGCAGTCTGATTTTCAATTATTTATTAGATTTTATTTTTCTGGAGTCTGTTGGGTCGTCAAGAGCCATCCAGGTCATCGGAATGTGGTCAGGAACCCCTGCTTTAAAGAAACTGATGTAGAGAAAAAAAAGGATAGCTAACTTGGAAAGTTAATAGTTACCAAATCTTCTGACAGAACCTCATTTAATGACAAAAGAAAAGTGAATGTCAATGCTGCCAATCACACGTTATACAAAGGTTCTCAAGATAAGTTACAGCCCAAAGTCACACCATCAGCAAGTGCCCAGGACAGGATGTGGTCCTAGTTCAGGCTGATTCAGAGGCCCTGCTGTTTGCCCAACACTAGCCTCAGACTATCTGAGAACCTCACTTACTTGTCATGGGGGAAATTCTTGGATTGGGCACTCAAGCCTCAAATTGCCCCCAATTCTACCATTTATCAGAAGTGTAACTCTAGATGTGTCCCTTCTGATAGGTCCTGTACAATTCATAGAAGACATATAAAATCCCTAATCACTTCCATAAAAGCAATTAAAACCAAACACACAAAATAAAAAACAATAAAAAATTCAAAAAGCAAGCACGAATACTTTGCAACTCTAAAAGTTATAATCAGTAGCCTTCTCTACTGAACTCATCCTTAGCCAGAACTTACTCTTTTTTGCTTTTGACTAAATGTCAATGATCATTTAATCATTTACCAGTCCTACTTTTATTGGTAGGGCTGGTAAATGAAATTTCTTGTACGTAAAGTGTTAAATAAAATATTTGTATAGTATTTACACTGAACATTATCTAACTTCTTAGACTAATATTGGATATTATCTCATCAGTGTATGTTAGACGTAACATATTCATCTGTTACCCATGCTGACCATCTAATTGGGGGAGTGGAAATATAATATAATAAAGAGAATGTATACAGGAGAAAAGTTGAACTCCAAAGTGCTTTAAATTACAACATGATGCCTTCCACTTTATTCAATCAAGTCCTTTCTTATAACTCAGTTAAAATGAGAGAGAAGAGAAAAGAGAAAAGAGAAAGGGAAAGTAATACTAAAATTTATTCCTAATTTTAACTCTGAAGCATACAATAATCATAGTGATTTAGTGAAATAGTTTGAAGTTTGCAAAGCAAAAAAAGTAATTTTGTGTTTCTTCTGCAAGGCTTCTCTTCAAGAAGATAAATACAGAAATTTTACCTTAATCATTTTAATATTCTGACCCAGAAAAATTAAGATGTTGGTTATGTGAACATGTATGCTGTAGATACGGAAGTGGGCCACAGGTGGTGGGTATGAATGACAAAGGTCAGTACTAGAAGTTTCACTGGAGATCTCAAAAACTTAAAGAACAAATTAGAATAACTTAATATTTCAGTCACATCTAGTGAAGTGACTCATGCTTGGACTCAAAAAGCCATGTCTGCTCCATATGTTAGTCTATGATTGACTTAAAAATGGGAGAAAAAAACAGAAAATAAAATCTGTGCACTTAAAAATTCCTTGACGTTGTTAATCTCACAAGTCATCTCTCTTTCCTCCTTTAAAATACTCCTGCTCCAAAGTCACCAAAAGATGTGAGAGCCAGCAACGACTGCCTCAGAGGGCAGCAATGGAAGCCACACATCCTCTCCATGAGGATGCTTCCCGTCCTCAATACAAGAAGCGTTCAACTCAAGGGAGATCTTCTAGAATAGGAGCCAGCCAACTACCCCTGTTTTTCTAAATAAAGTTATATTGGAACATAGCTATACTACTTGTTTACATATTACCTAGGG
Organism: Sapajus apella; assembly: GCF_009761245.1. Lineage (NCBI taxonomy): Eukaryota > Metazoa > Chordata > Mammalia > Primates > Cebidae > Sapajus > Sapajus apella. The sequence goes on along the minus strand of NW_022436981.1, from coordinate 3,925,056 downwards.
CTGCTTTTGCAATACAAAGGTAGAGTTGAATGATTGCAATTGAGACCACATGGCCACAAAGCATGAAATATTTGCTATCTAATCCTTTACAGAAAATGATCCTTTGCTTGCTCCTGAACTAGAAACAGCTCCAGCTTTGGAGCACTAAGATTGGCATTTTATAAACTCCAAAGCTCTGGTTCTCAACCCTGCTGTAACCCTTGCACATCTGAGGGGAAAACAAAACATATTTTCATCAGTAATTCTGTCTTACCCCTTAGTAGAAGGGCTCCCAGCACACATATAAATGAGCAAAGGTTTTCCTATAAAACTAGTGAAATGTAAGCTTCAGGGTCACTCGTGCATAAGGCCATGGGAAGGGCCCAAGTGATGTGCTTGTATAGTTATATGTTTTTGTAACATTTAAAAAAATAAATGTTACAAAATTTATTTATGTTGTCTCTTTCCATTCCAGTTTTGCCCCAATCAGTCTTTTCCATGCTGGGGTAGAGCTAGGATGCCCTTGTGAATTTCAAGGAACCAACTAAACAGAAGTTGAGATCGGGAATTGGGGATATTTGTAGCTTGGGTGTAATGGGATGTAGAAAAATAGAGAGAGAGAATTTTGCAGTCTCTTCCTTGTACGATTAAGTTACTGCTAGTACCTCCCATGATAGGAATGACTTGAGAAAACATTTCCGTTGCCCACCATGCTGACCCTTTGGTGTTATGATGCAGAAATGCAGGCTTAGCGGTCTTAGAGCTATGTGAACCTGTCTTGGGATGCCCATCACTGAAAAATGCATTGCAGAGGAAGAGAAACAGGTTTTGAAATGTGTAAACCCAGAAACTAGTCTGTGGAAAATTCTTCCAAGCCCTTAAGTTCATATACGAAAGAAACTTGATAGATTTCCCCAAATCTGGTAACAGTCTTAAAATACTGAATGACACTATCAATGCAAGTTGTGATGCTGAAAGAAACCTTTATACCAATAATTGTGAAGGTCTAAATCAACAATGCTAAGGCAAAGATCAAATTATCTTTCTATAGAAAACACCACAATATTATTACTGTACAAAGATATGACCAGAATATTCAGTCAACAAATGTAGAAAAACTAGTACTATGGAGTGTGTCAAACTGTTAATTGATAAAAATAGCATGTTGTCTGAATTTTGTGGTCAGCTTTTAAAAATTTCTTGTGATTTTATTTTCATTCTAAAAAATGTATCATAATTATATACTCTTTTTCATAAATAGGGGCCCCTGAATCATGTAAGCTTTAGACTCACAAAACCTGTACCACTTACATACTTGCATACACTAATATATAATTAAAACAAGCGTTTCTTTCTCGGTTTGTTTTTTTTAATGTTGGCTGTCATAACCCACTATATGGAGGCTGTGGTCCAGTAATGGAGGGATTCACTGCTGAAAAACATCCTTAGAGACCTATACAATGAATTAGTAATGTAAGCAAATTCATTGCTAAATGGAGCCTGTCTCACTCCAAGCATCCTTGCTACCTGGCAGATGGAAAGAACACGCATCTCAGAATGAGGTTGATGTGGGTTTGAACTTGAACATAGTTACTAAGTTTTCAAAGCCTGGGTTTCTGCAGCTGTAAGGCAGGGAAAATGGAACCAACTTCAGAAGGTTGTTGTGAGGGTGAAATGTGAGGACCTGAGATCTGTGTTAAAGGCAGAGTCCAGAACCTACGTACAGCAGGTCTCTGTCACCAGCCATTCCCTTCTTCACTATGCGTGTCTCCCGGGAGCCACCAGCGGCTCATATACAGAGAACACAGCTGGCAAAGAGACATTCAGAGGAAAGCCTCTGTAATTAATGTCATATTCACTCAATTTCAAGTCTAGACAATATTTTTCTAAAACAATTGCTTCTGAGGGCCAGTAATGAAAACAGAACAATGTCAGTCATCAGAACTCAGAAAGGGAAGGATAAATATTGCCTGACAGGTCCATTCTAACTTTGATCAGAAATTCTACATTCCTCTGGGAGACTTGTAGTAAATGATTTCCACACACTTCTCCACGGCTGTTGGTCCTTGCTGTCCACCGCCCCATACTTTAGAAACAAAAGACAGGGGTGCCAGGAGAAGGCAGTCTTAAGACTCTCCTTTAAAGGATTCAGTAAATGGGGTAGCAGATGTCAACTGCCCTCCAGATATCACTGACCTAGATATAGAATGAGCTGGGTAATCTGAAAGCTATGGGCAGGCCCAAACCTTGGACCCAGAGTATATGCCCCACCAGCATTCCAGGGGTCTGAATTTCTCATCTTTATGCTACTTGGGGTTGACCCTGAGGGGGGCCACCTGTTACCCTGGGGCAGCCCAGAAGAAAGTGAAAGGGAATTGCAATTTTTCCTGGTATTGGGTCTGCCGAAGGGGGTCTCTACACTTTCTCATCCCACCTCTAGTCTCACCCCATCCTCATTCTTCCTCACTAATTAAAGGCAGAGGTATGGAAGGCACTGGCCACAGCCACCCAAGTATCATGACTTGAACAGGGTAACATTTTGATGGAAAGCTATGCAAATGGCACCCCTGGAAATTGGCACAGTTATAGTCCTGGTGCTGTAGCACCCAGCAGGTCTATATGATGCTGTTCCAGGGTGATGCTCCATGTCTGCTGCAGAATACGTAAAATGTTAAATCTCCTGTCCAGAGAAGTTTCTTCTCATCTCCCTCCATAGAGAGACTATGACTGGAAACAGGACAAAACACAGAGAGGCTAACTAGAGGAAAAAGAGAAAAAGAAAACCAGAGGGAGACAGAATGAGGAAGGAGCCGTTTTTGCTACAGTCCCAGGGAAAAAACCAACAGCTCTTTAGTAAATAGAATTCAGCAAAGAAGCTGGCAGCTGTTTCCGTGAACCCAGGGCACAGCACAGGTACAGACCACCAGGTGCTCAGGCTCCATCAGATCCTGGTGTTTTGTCACCCAAGGGAGCTTCCCTAGTCAACAGGGACCCTGGGGGTCATTTATATCTGCCCCATTACCCCAGATTCCCATAGTGGAATGAAGAAAGTCCTCCTGGGATCCGACAGGAAAATCTGCATTCTGCCCTCCTTCCTGTTTCGGTAGCTAGTGATACTAACATGGTGGTGAGAAAGTGCAGCTCTCCCCAAAGCAGCATGGGATCCCCCGGTATGCTCACTCACCAGGCACCCGGCAACTCATTTGGAAGTTCCCCTTCATCCTCCAAACATAAGTCTTCCTCCTGCAATTTCCCCAACCCAGTCAAAAATCCCTTCCTCTGTTGAGAGTATTCTCAGCTAGGTACAAAGGGGAATCTGATGTAACTAAATCTTACTCAAGTGTGAGTGACTGATGAGCTTCTTCATCCCTCCCAGGAGAGATTTACACCGTAAAAGGCCAACAAGACAAAAACAAGGAGAGCAAGAACCATGATGAATCTCCACTGGGTAGGGTGACAAAGGGAAGGAAGACCTTCGGGAAGGGTAGAAGACTTTGGAAAGCTGAGCTGGTCTCCTACAGCTTCTTATATCCCATCATGAGTGCAACTGCTTACTCCACCTATTCATGTTGCTTCTGCTTCTGGGAAGTCATACCTCTCCGTGTAGAAGAAACCTGACTCATCTGTTTTCTGCCACAATATCTAATAAGAGTCAGGTGCTATAAGGCAGCTGTTCTCAAAGTGTGAGCCTCAGGCCACCAGCATCAACAACACCTCAGAATTGATTAGAGATGCAAATTTCCAGGTCTCTCCCTATACCTACTGAACCAGAAACTCTGGGGATGGAACCCAGAAATCTGTTTCAACAAGCCCTCCAGGAAATATTGATGGATGGTAAAAATTGAGAACTGCCTATATAGGGTGTGATGAACTGGGAGCCCTCCTCTTCCACTAGCTTGAGCAACTCAGTTCACCTCTGTGAACCTCAGTTTTCCCACATATAAATAATATGACTGGATTTAATCAGTGTTCTGTGGAAAATAGGTTTCATCAGATGCTTCACGAAAAAATTATTTTATTACCAAATAATCCTGGGAAATCCCTTCTTAGATATCCATGTTAGGGAGAGATAGCAAGGGGAGAAATGCCAGATGTAGGTGATGGGGAGGAAGGCAGCAAATCACACTGCCACGTGTGTTCCTATGCAACAATTTTGCATGTTCTTCACATGTACCCCAAAACCTAAAATGCAATAAAATAAATAAATGGGAAAAAATATATAAAAATAAATAAATAAATAAAATTTTAAAAAAGACTCTTAAAATTGAACCATAAAGAAACTTGTTTGACTGTGTTTAGCCCTGTGCTTGCCAGACACTTCTGAGTATGAATTCTCTTTCTTAATCGCATCCATTAACACCTGGAACAGAAGGGTTTAGGTGATTGCCAGGGTCTCTTCCTCTCCCAGCTGTGGCATCCACCAGGTTTATGTAGTGCTGTTCCAGGCTGACGCTCCATGTTTGCTGCAGCGAACGTAAAATCAGCCTCGAGGAGCATCTCAGCTCACATAGCAGCCTGTGCCCTATGCCAAAGTTTATCCACATGGTGATTTATGCACATTCACTGATTTTCTTAGTGTTACATACACCCTTACCCTTCTCTGACACCTAGAGAAAAACCACAAGATAGAGGAGAGCACCCAGGGCAAGAGGTGAGAGGAGTGAGGAATAGGAGAGGTGAGGAAGTCATCCTGGGAGTAGGGGTGGGTTACGGGGACCAAATAGCTGTGCCCAGTCCAGGGCAGAATTAACCCTTTGACAGCCTTCACCTATCTGCAAGACTGTTGGTATCACTTCACAGTTTCTTGTTTCTTAATCCCTGCCTTTCTTAGAGGGCAGAGAAAATGAGTCACGGGGATGGAACACCCTAATCTCTGAAAGCAGGCGATGCCAGTAACCATAAAATTATTAATAACATTATTAATAACCATTATAATGTTCTGCAATTTATGGAGTATATTCTTTCCTAATATTTGCAACAATGAGGCTGTGAAGTAGAATTACTTTTATCTTTATTTTGCAAATCAGAAGACAGAGGCTCAGTGGGAATTTTTTTCAATCCCACTGAACTGGAATTCTACCTCCTGCTTCTCCAGTCACTAGTTGCATAGCCATAGGCGAGAAATTCAGCCTTTGTGCCATAGCTTCTAAAAGCCTGTAACTGAGGGAAACTGGATTGAATATCAAGGTTCTCTACCACAGAAGGCACATATCTACGCTTCTAAATCAACTTCCATCTGACAGCACTCCTTAGTTTGTGCAATGTTGAATTAACTTCATGTCTGCCGGTCGCATGCCTGACCACACACAGTACACCCACTATGTAGTAACAGGAATATGGTTTCTAGACTTGATTGACCCAGATTGAACCCAGTTCCTCACACTAGTTGCGTGATTTGGGGTTGTGTGAGATTGATTGTGTAAAGTGTTTAGCACAGTGCCTGGCATAGTTAAGTGCTCCCTAAGTGTCAGCTACACATCCATCATGGGAAGAAGATGAATCTTAGCTGAGTTCAGGCACCAGGAAAGATAGCAAGCACTAGAGTTTTGAAAAGTCATGGCCAGGTGTGGTGGCTCATGCCTGTAATCCCAGAACTTTGGGAGGCTGAGACGGGCATATCACGAGGTCAGCAGATTGAGACCATGCTGGTCAACATGGTGAAACCCCGTCTCTGCTAAAAATACAAAAGTAACTGAGCATGGTGGCATGCACCTGTAGTCCCAGCTACTCTGGAGGCTGAGGAAGGAGAATCGCTTGAACCTGGGACGTGGAAGTTGCTGTGAGCTGAGACTGAGTCACTGCACTCCAGCCTGGCGACAAAGCGTGACTCTATCTCAAAGAAGAGGAGAGGAGAGGAGAGGAGAGGGGAGGGGAGGGGAGGTCACTGAGTATGCCAAGACCAGGAGACAAGTAATGCAAAGAACATTAAATATGAAACTGAAGACTTTGGTCGGAATCTTCACTTTGCTGCTTAGTTCCAGGTGGCCTGGTACAAACAACTAAAATGTTTGCTCTTCTCTTATGCTTCTTGGGGGTTGCAATGCCTGACTGCCTTCTGTACAAGGCTATTTGAAGGTTAGACAGACCAGGCATGACCACTTGTAACAGACACTGTTGACTGCCTACATAAAAGCCATTCACTCCACCTTCTTGATAAACTAACCTCAATTTTGGTCAGGTATCTATCTCCTCCACATGGTCATGAACTCTAGAAGGTGTGTTCTGGTTGGTGTAAGCTCATAATGGCGGCTCCAATCCCTCCGCTAGTGGCTGGTAGAAAGAAGGGCCTATAATGCAATTCTGACCACTGAGATGTGAGGGGAAGTCTTTGAGGGGTTGGAGGAAAGGTTTCCTTGCTTTTATAAAGAGGTGTAAAAAGAAGTGGTATCTTCTTCCCCTGGCCACAGCCATATCTAGATGGCCATACTGGTTCTGTTGCTGCAGACATTTTGCTACCATGAGGGGACATGCTTGAGCATAATGCCACTTCTCTGAGAATAGCAGAGCAGAGAGATGGAAAGAACCTGGGTCTTTGATAATATCATTAAGCCACTTAATTAACCATCCCTGAATGTGCTGTATCTCTGGCATTGCCACATGACACAGTAAATGTATTCTTTGCCAAAGGCAGTAAAGTCAGGATATTGTGTTGCTTGCCACTGAGAGCATCCTAATATACACACCACTCTGTGCTCTGTTGCTGTAAAGTACTGACACATATATACATATGTAACACACATGTAGTTACATATAAACTATTAATTGTGTTGAATGCTCCAAACTCACTCTTTAAGTGGGAGGATATTAACAAATCACCAGGAAAAGTCCGAGTGAGTTGTAGCACTCAGATAACAAGGCAGAGATCAGTGATGGGGGGAGAATTAAGGTATAATATGAAGCCAAAATGAGCTTCGCAGTATTCAGAACTATATCTCCCTCATTTTTTGTGTGTTTAACAAATGATGAATTTACCCAAGAAATTAAATATATAGATTATAGATATGTTATACATGTTAATATACATATATGTATAGTATATATGCACATATAACATATATATAGGGTATATGTGCATATATACATATTCAACATAACATGTTACATACTATATATAGTATATGTAATATTTGTGTTGTATATGTGTTTTATATATATGTGTGTACATGTACATGTATATATATATAAAAACATACATAAGGAACATGTAAGGAGAAAATTCTGCCACTTTACCACATCACGTGTATTCTCCTTTGCCCTGAGGATTTCCAAAGTTCACTCACATCTATTGCTTATCAGAACATGGGTAAACCAACTACGTGAAATAATTTGGAAGTACAAGTCCACCATGTCTAATTATTTTTTAAATAAAATGGAGAGATGCTGGCTGAATGACGTGTTCCATTTTCTAAATAGAATGCTTTATTTGGCCAGGACAGATATGGCCTAATGATGAAGATTTAATTGCATCTGACAGGAAGATAAAATGTAAGTTGTAAAAGTGCATATTCTAACTAAACTGAACATGGGGCAGGATTTTCTCTTCTCATACCTGTCCACCCTTGCTGTTCTCTCTGGTTTAACGGAAAATAGTAAATGTCTTTGAAATTATTTAGAATGTTGTCGGATTGTGTTTGTTCCAAATTTCAGACTGGGAAGGCAGACAACTGTTCCTGGTAGGGAATCAGGATAATGTCACAGGAACATCTTGTCTGGACTTGTGACTCCCAGTAACGGCAGAGCACATGCTTGTTCCTGACATACAGTAAGTGCCCAACAAGTAAGTTTTAAAGAGCTGAAGCCTAATATTCTGTCTATCCTAAGCAGAAGGCCCTGAGCATCACTGAAAGGTGGCAGTTTCATATTCTATGAAGATATTTGAGATGTAAATTGTAATAAACTCGTAGAATAAATGTTGTATTCATTGGGAAAACCTACTCTTTTTCAAAAATGTGCGACAGTGGTAACTGATGTCCATGATGAGCTCCTGGATTCATGACCTCTAAGTACCTTAATTGGAAGCATTATTATAAAAACCATGGGACTGAGAGTCCACTGAACTGGGATTCTACCCCTCGCTTCTCCACTCACAAGTTGCATACCTACAGGCAAGAAATTCAACCTTTATGCCATGCCATAGCTTCTTTGTTGGCCATGTGAATTAGGATGATGGTGCCTACTTTATAATATAGTTGTGAGGAGTGATGGGCATCGCACATGGAAAATACTCACCAAGCTCCCTGGCATATTCGTTCTTGTTAAAATCACCTAAAATGTCATAAATAAATAAATAAAGTGGGCCACAGCTTTTGAATCTAGTCTATGATACTCTTTAGCCTAGTTCTGAATGACCAGTTCATGGATGATACACACACAGGAACTCAACTAAACAGATTCCTCGATAAGCAAAGTACATGTCTATTATTGTGCTTATCTTATTGTATCATCATTATCAGTCTGCAGATTTCTCTATAGCTAGAAAGTGAAGATTGCAGTGGTATGAACGCTCTTCATCATTTTTCTCTTCAATACACAGCTCAGCATTTGGCACATGGTAAGTAAGCACTTAATAAACATTTGTAAAACGAGTCAGTGAGTGAGTGAGTGAATTTTGCCTTGGGCCAGACCTGTTTTCTGTAAAATATTAAATGATTGACAGGGAATCCACTGGCAGTTACTAAGATAAATCAAGATGAAGCCACTATGGAGAACCCTCTCTGGAGGATAAAAACTATAGGCTCCCATTGCTGGATCTGCTGCCAGATGAAAACCACATTGTGTGGCAATTTACATTGTATTCTTCTAACATCGAGAGATTCAAGACAGCCTGGCTCCTGCCATCTTATGAACAATTCTGCCCCAACACACTGGCTACTGTTCTCTCTATTGAATTGCAAGTTTTTCTTTTGGATATCGATAAACAGCTGCAGAGTCAAATTAGTACTGTTTACTGTCAAATTATGATGGAAACTGATCCTTTCTGTTCTTTGTTTATAGCGCCTGTACTGCTTGTCCCAAACCTCCAGAGTAACTAAATGCGAGTGGATGGCTTCTGACGGTGGATGCTCTCCCAGATCAAACAGAAGGCAGATTTTGTTTGTCTTTTAAAATAAACCATCTTTTCAGGTTCATGGGCTCGGAATAACAACTATCACATTTCCCCAGCTGTTTTTTATTCCTCTGCTAATTTTACAGCTTGGTCTTTTAGAAGGAGGGCTCTGTCTTTGTTCCATTCCTATGGTGCTGGTTCAGTGCCAGGGGAACAGAATATTCATAGAAGTTTAGAAAGCCAAGAGAAAGAGGAGAGTATGTTTGTGATTTGGATGCATGGATAACAGTGTTCTAAAGACTCATCACGAAATAAACAGTGTTTATTGTCAAAACCCAAATATTGTAGCAATCTCTAAATAATAGAGTATTTAAAATCCTGGTCCTATTACCTAACGTTTATTTTCCTTCCAAGCTCTTTGCCATTTGCATATTCAATAAGCAGACCTTCAATGTATTCCTCTAAGCTCTTTTATTTATTTATTTATGTATTTGAACAAGACAAAGATAAGTAGCCTGTCACTTAGAAATCATCTGCAGATTGACATGATTTCACCGATCATTACTGTGGACACATGGATATGCAACTTGTTCTAAAACCAGCCAAATGCATTGCCCTTCTGCTTGTACTTTTCTGTCTTGTTCATCAGCCTGTTGTGAAGAAGAGTCTTGCAGACTGCCTCACTGGAATCCAGACACTCTACTTCTGTTACATATTCTGGATGAGTCAAGCTACTCTCACACCAGTATAATACTGTGCTGTCATGAAGAGGCTTCAGGGAACCCATGCTGGTTCTTGGTGATTACTGGTACTTTATCTCATGCTTGCAAACCAATTTTTCAACAGCTTGATCTAGAATCTCACCCAAGGGTTCTATCACATTGATCTGCAGCTAGCAACTTTCTTTTTACCTTTTTCAAAAACAGGATCAATAATTTGCCAAATTCATCTAATATTCATCCTGAAAAAGTGAATTTACATACGCCATAAAATTTAATCTTCATGATGATTTTATAAGGCAAGTACCATATCCCCACTTTATAAAAAAGGAAACCAGCACTCAGAGGAGTTAAGTCCTACAGCAAGAGCCAGAAACCTGTTTGCCATCCCTAGTCTCCACATTCCTGCCAGTCCGCTAACCTGGCTTCTAAATCATCTCTGATATGACCCCACCCTTGCATTTTAAATTTCCACTCTCCTTCCATTTGAAGCTCCGGCCAAATTAGGCTACTATCTGAGCTTAAACATGTCTGGTACCATCCTGGTCCATGCCCATGCCCTTCCCCTATAGACAGCATTCAGTTAAAATATCACAACTTCCACACATCCTTCTCACACAAACACTCATATATACACAAGCACAGCTGTAACTATGGCTGCCCAGTTGTTTGACCATGAATAGAAAGAGCCCATTACTGTGAGGAGGCTTGAGCCTTTCTGTCTTTAAAGCCAGTGAGCTCACTCAAGCTGAGGAGAGTACTTGGAGGGCTCCAGGGGCTGGGGCAGAATAGCAATACCGGGCTCAGCAGACACAGTGATTCCTGCATTGCCTTCCTTCTTTCATTGGCGCTATACTGTACCTGGGAGCACAGACTCTTCCACATTCCTGAGTGTGGTAGAGAAAATGTCAAATATGTACAGCCCTTGGCAGGGTGGAAGCACCTAGAACCCTTGCTGTTAACATGGTGTACTTATAGTTTCCTCAATCCGTGAGAAGCTGGGGCTTCTTGTCCAATATACCATTCATTCCATCATTTCTTCAATAAGAAAGTCTTAACCACCTACCACTGAAAAACACGAAGGAGAGTGAAAAGATGGATAAGAAATGGTTCCTAAGCTCTAGTGTGTGAAAGATAACCTCAAAGATCACAAGTTAAGGCATGAAAGGTCTAAAAGTTACTACATAAAGGTCTTACCAAGCATACAAAAACAAAACAAGATACTTTCAATGTTCAGAAGAAGTGAAGCTCTTTTTACTGATTTTAGTGGAGAGCTAGAAATGGAATAATGGGAAGCATTTTAGAAATAAAGATGGTTGTGGGGACAAATGAATGAAGGCAAAGGTTGCAAGAGGCGTTCAGGCAATGGCAAGTGTATCTTGGCTATGGTACAGGCTCCATGCAGACCATGGGAACTAGTAAAGGGGAGACTAAAGACAACTGCAAGCAGCAGGTGGATGAATTTGCATTCCTCTGGAAAAGTGATGGAGAGCCACTGAAGGCTTTTGAGCAGGGGAGTGACATGATCAACACTGTTTAGGAGGCTGATCTGGTCATCTGTGATTAATCTATGTGAATGGCTGATGTAGAAAGAGTAGCTCATATGACATGTATAGCTCATATGTTACATGCTCTGACTTCATTCTGGTTGCAAAGCCTTCTGAAATATCTTCTGAATTTTCTCACGTCTCCTTGTTTACCACACTCACCACAAAATATAAGAAAGCCTGGAGTGGGATCCCAACATCTTTTTTCTCTTTCTTTTCTTTTCTTTCTTTTCTTTCTATCTCTTTCTTTCCTTCTTTCTTTTGAACAATATATCTGTGCTTGTTCTAGTTATTTGAAAATGGCTATGGTTGAGTCAGATAAGCTCCTAAAAAGTGAAAGTAACTTCAAGCTGAGGGTTTGGATCTGATATAGAACAAAGTTCATTTTCATTATCATCATCTCTACCTCTAGCAACTACTGAGGACTCACTCTCCACTAGATATTTATTATAAACTCATTTAATCTTCATAATACTATAAGCTAGAGGGAGGTGGCTGACTTTTCCATTTGATCAACACAACATTTTGTTTCTAGATTCTCTTTGGTGAATGCATAATCCAGGCCCAGAATAGAATTTCCAACCTGCATCCTAGAAACCAGCTCAGGCATCAAGCTGGGTATAATCTGGTGTTCTGGTTTGGCTTTATCTTTGGACCTGATTGATGTTGAGATCTGGATTTCTTTATTTCTTTCATTGTTTAAATATTTCTTGAGCATCTGCTATGTGCCCAGCATTTTGATGAACAAGACAGACATGTTTCTTGCTCTCGTGGATGGTTTTTCTTGGAGAGCCAGACGGGAGAAACATTTATCACCCAATTCATGACGACAAGAAAACCTGGGTATAAGACTTTATTCAAATGTTAATTATTGTGAAACCATAGCCAAGCTTTTAAATGTCCCAGAGCCTCAGTTTCCTTGTGGTTAGAAAGACAGAAGTCGCCTGGAGGATATCAGCTCTCTATCAGATACTACGATTTTCAGAGTTTCAAAAAGTGAAGTCATGCTGCAATCAGATGCCTTTCCCATCCCCCCACCTCACCCTTTCTGCTTTCCAGGGCTAGAAGGTTCAGGCTTCAGAGGAGTGTACTTATCACACTGCAACCTCTTTCCCACTGGTGCTAATTGGGGTCATTGTTATGTGGGCAGTCCACGTCCCCAGAGGGCCTGATAGGTCCAGCCTGGCTGTTTGCTCAGTGTCACTCTGAATCAAAGCCTGCTCCATTTTAACTTGACATTGTTTCTCTGTTTACTTTACCTAACAAGCTAATCATTTACTCCATAAAAAGCCCATTTTGGAGATGGGTTGGGATTCAGGAAAGGGAGATGCTGGCCCTTCTTCCTGACCTAGTCTATGAGCTGAATTACTCAGTGAGAGGTGATGTTCCCTGAGACACACACCAGAGACACGGGAATAAACAAAGCTGCTGTTATCCTCTCATTGAAAGAGGTCATGCCAACCGAGCTATGCAGGATTCTTCAGAGAAGGGAACCCAGGAACTTGCTGTCAATCTCATTACAGAAAGACACCACAGAGTCTCTTTGAATGTAGGGTTCTGTTGACCCACAGTGTGCCATTAAACTGGAAATAGGATTGAGAAAGGCAGTTACAAATAACAAAGGAGTTAAGCCATTCATTTTCACCCTCCTCTACTTGCTCCAATATGAGCATGCAACTTCCTTTGTTCAATGGCATTTGGCAGCTGCCAACCTCAAAGCCATTTTTATTTTTATTTTTCATCTGTGGTTTCAGCCATGCACCAGAAGGTTATCTTTTCCCCTTTTTCTGCAATTAAAAATTTTCATTAAAAAAAAAAACAGGGCTGGGCACAGTGGCTCACGCCTGTGATCCCAGTACTCAGTGAGGCTGAGGCGGGGAATCACGAGATCAAGAGATCAAGACCATCCTGACCAACCTGGTGAAACCCTGTCTCTATTAAAATACAAAAATTAGCTGGGTGTGGTGGCGCATGCCTGTAGTCCCAGCTACTCAGGAGGCTAAGGCAGAAGAATTGCTTGAACCCAGGAAGCAGAGGTTGCAGTGAGTCGAGATTGCGCCACTGCACTCCAGCCTGGCACCTGGCGACAGAGCAAGATACTGTCTTAAAAGAAAAAAAAAAAACAACAAGAAGTTGATAGGAAGATAAGTTCTATCACTAGAAAGCAGAGGGAAAATTATGACGTAGGCAAAGAAGTTACTTAACAGCTTGGGCCAGCCATTATGTTCTCTAAGCCTCAGTCTCTCCATTTAGAGAATGAGAATGAGAGCTAAGAAGACAAACAAAACATCATGAATAAAACCATAACGCTGTTTCCTTCACAGATTTATTCATTCATTCAATTAGTGAGTGCCTACTCTGTTCATCACAGGAATAACTTTTAATTCCCTCAGAAATAGGAGAGCTCACACCTAGCTACCAAACCTATTAAAATATACTTGAGAATTTGTTCCAGTAACTCCGTGTTTAATAACCATACCATTTGAGTAGTCCTCTTCTCTTTATCTGTCTTCCTCACCCTTCACCCACTAGTCCAAACTTCAGTGTGGAGAATAATATCTTCTCTCAATGCCCCACCTCAACTCCCTTCTCTACAAATCTTTTCTTGAGTTCAGGGAATCAAATGGAGAAAAGGTGTCTTGAGAAAAAACAGATATGGAAAAGAATAGATGGCCTTTGATGATTTAGTTCCCAGTTAAAAACCCAAAGGATATCAGTTTATTCAATCCCACAAATGTCTAGCAACATTCTGCTATGCAATGTCGTAGCTCAGGAAGAGCTGGGTTCTAGTCCTCTTTCTACCACTAATTGGCTCCCTGGTACAGGCCAATTCCACTGCCTCTGTAGGTCCCTTTCTCTATAAAGGGGGCCTGGAATGAGTGGCCACTAACGACCCTTCCAGCAGTAACATTTTATGATGCTGATGAGTGCAGGGGAAAGAAACTGAAAACCAGCTCCTGCAAAAATGGAATCACGTTGCCATTTCTGTTCTTTATTTGATCACGATTACTGAAATTATTTAGAACATATTTCCATGTTGAGTCTAATTACAGAATCTTCTAATTTTATTGTTTGTTGTTGCCACTGGAACCCAACTTGTTTTGTTCATTTTCTCGGGTGGAAACTTTTTAGCACTGAGTGCATTTTTATGAGTGTCTTTAAAAGAGAGATTTAGATGCAGTCTCTCTGCTTTGGTATGGACTTCCCTGAAATTTACAGGGGGAAAAAAAATATCTAGTCACTTTGAATTTAGGTCAAACCAAATTTTAATATCCAAAGAATTTAATCAGAAGGCTGGAGTCTACATTACTGCTTTAAGATACCAGATTTGGCATGCGTTCTATTTTGTTATGAAGGACCCTACCCATCTCAAGGCTAATGCAGTACATATTAGTATTCAAGACCTCAGGAAATCTCATTTTGGTTTAAATTTAACTCTATACAGTCTAGCACTTGTTAAGTAGAGAACTCCCTGCTTCATATGTAGTCTCATAGATCGCATCAGATTTATTTCCCTAGTTTAGGGTGATTCAAGAGTTACCAAATGGTTCAACACGTTCCAAAGCAAATGTGATAACATCACATGAATTCAGTTCTCATTAATTTAGAATTTATGTATCTTGAGGGTACACAGGCAAACATAAGCAAATAGTAGTGTAAATGACTTTTAAGGAATGTTTAATGTTCTTAAGAAAACGTTTTAAGTGCATTAACAATATCTTTAGCATTAAAGAAGGTGCTAAATACAAATGATTGTAAATTAATCTCCAAAGCTGATAAAGTAGCCCCTCTTTGCACAATCCATATTTAGCCATTATTTGTGACACCATTTATAATTGAAATTATTTTTGAAACATTTTACAATTCTAGCTTTTTCCCTTTGGAGTACATCGGTTTCTCAATTTCATAGAAATTTATAATATTGCTGTTATATATTGTACCACTTTGAAAAATGGAACGTTTGATTGCATTTGATCATGGTGCAAAATTTGTTTTATGTGATTCACTGAGGGTAATGATGAAAGCACTTGTGGTGACAAGAATGTTCAAGGTGAGTTTGAGTAAACACAGAAGGAAAACACGTCATGAAAAGATTGATCCAATTATCTTATTACCAGGCAAGTAAGGCCCAGAAAGGCAAACTGTCTAAAGTTCTGCAGTTCAGCAGGAAGTGAAGCAAAAACAAGAAAGCGTGGCTTTTGACTCTTAGTTCAGGCTTTTCCACTACCCTGGTCGCTACTTTATGGAAGGGGCTGACTTCCATAGAGACCAGGGTGGCGGAAAAGGGTCCTTCCAGGCCCATCTTGCACTTCTGTAAGTGATCTTAAACTGCCCCAGTGTCTTAACTTCACACGGAATCTCTAGTTTAAGGTACACTGAGAGCCCACCTACAAAATTGCTCAATTTCTCCCAAAACCATGTACCCGGCCGCCTCTAAGACTTTTGTTCCAAAGCATCTGACTCAGTGGTAGCCTCGTCTAGTCCCAATTACAGTAGGGGGTGGGGGATATATACATCCTGCCACATTGCTTAGCCTGATCCTTCCACCCGTTTCCACCTCCTGCTCACTGGTAAGCCAAGAGAAAGTGGGTATTTTAGGGAAACTGCACCGAGAGGTCACCAAAGCAACCTGGATTTTCTTCAAGTTGAGCTCAAGATCCACAGGCCACAGTAACCTGATTCTTGAAATAGTCACCACTGATCCTGGAAGCTGTTTTCTTTCTGGTTTGTGATTTTCAATAGGATTCCAAACAACCAAAGGGGGTTGGGGTGGGAGGAAGAAGAACAAGCAAAGAGAGAAAAATTCCTAACCTTCCAAAACCAGACATTTATCACAGTCATTTACACAATGACCTCAAGAGAGGTCACTGCTACTTTAGAGCTGGCGACAGTGCTGTGGTGAGCACCAAAAGGCTTTTCTGGCCTAACAAGCTAATTAGCTGATGATCATATTCACTTCCTTGCCTCCTTCCTAAATTTCTTAAACATGTGTTTCTTGGAATCCACCTCTTTTGCCACATAAGCCCAAGTGACAAATCATCAGTCCCGAAAAGCCAATGCCTCACAACAAACAACCAACATCTGTTGCAGCTGCCAGAGGACGGGAGCCAGTGATAAGCCAGACTACCAAATTTGGTAAAAAGGGGGGGAAAAAAAGGAAAGAAAAAAGCTGTTTGTGCTGGCTAAGTAGCATATTCCAAAGTACAATGATGGCACTGACTTATTTGCAAAATATTTTGAGATCTGTTACACTTAGGAAGCTTGGTGAGAGAGAGGGCTGTCATCAGGGACAGGCTGGCTGGCTCCCAGGAAAGCAGTAGCTTGATGAAGTTACCACAGTCCACATGCTGGTCCTCAGCCTGGCAGGTCCAGCAGTTACAGTTAGTCTGCATTTATCCAGAGAAGAAAAGTCAGTTTCTTGTGGACTGGTACTTGATAGCCAAACATATAGTGGCTTGATGTATAAACCAGAGATTCGTCTATTAAATAGCAGTAGAGCTGACCTCTTCAGGAGCCAGCGTGTCCTCTCTCCCCTCCCATCCTTATTTGAAATGCTCTTCCTCAGACACCTGGGAAACCATCCTAAGAATCTGAAGGTGCCTAGCACACAGCCTTGATACAACAAAGGCAGGAAGACAGCACTAAAAGACCTTTCACCCCAGTCAAAATGTCTCTTTTGTGAACAGGCCTAGATGACCCCTGCATATTTCTGTCTTTCTACAATTCCAGGTTGCCCGCCTCCCTTGTGTTCTCAGTCTTTCCTAAAGCTCCGGGAGCTGATAAGTAAGAGAGCCTGGATTTGAAGTCATGTGTGTCTCTCTTCAAAGGCTGTGTACTCAGCCACTTTAAAGATGTCCTTGGTATTTTCAGATAGTCTGAATCTCCTCCCTTGCTTTGGCTATTTATTTTTTAACTGAGAAAGTGAAAGGTGGGACTATTGTTAGCTATGGCAGAGAGAGGAGGGAAGAGACAGGACTGAATAAGGTCTGTGCACATTTAGAGACAGGACTCTGTTACTAAATAAGAATCTTGTTCAACATCTTTGTTTCCCTCATGTCTAGAAAGACAGGCCCAGAGACTTCACCTGGGTTCCTAAGTCTACACGGTCACGGTTTACAAGGACGAGAGAAAAGTATTTCTAATCTCTTTGAGTTGTTGACATTTGTAATCTCTCTGCACATAACAAGAGACTGATGGATTAACCGCAATGCTGGAAAGGACAGACAATCTCAAGAGCCAGTTTTTTTTTTTTTTTTTCAGTTAAAATAACAAAAATAACAACAAATAAAAAGTCTACCATTTTGTTAATCTTTCTAAAATGCTTTAATTGATTCTACCTCAGTAATTAAGGTCTAATAAACATAACTGAGACTTTCTTAAATTATTGAATATGAGAATGGCCATAGACTATTATAGACATAGCTATAGTTGCTATAAGATTGTTCCAAACCCTGGGTTTGTTTTTTCCCTGCCTCCTTTTCTTAATGCAAACCTGTTTTCTTGTGACTTTTCCTTAAAAGTTAAGGTGAGTTAAATTCTAGCTATGTGACAATTAGGAGAGTTAAGCTCTATTTAATTAGAATTTTGCAAGTACAAGGATTTATAGAAAATAATAATTTATAGCTTGGGGGACTATAGTGATCATATAATCCAACAACCTCATTTCATAAATGAAGAAATGAATACCAAGACAAAAGTGATTTACTTAAGGCCACTCAATCATTTAATAGCAGAGTCAATATGTAAATCACATCTAACTACAAGTTGAATTTGTTTTTAACTCAGTGGAAGTGAAATTAACAGATGACCTGGAAAGCTGTTCCATTGATGAGGAGGAAGGGCATGGGGATGTCCTCATGGCTGTCTATGTCTGTATTAAGACCTCAAACACCACCAACTCAAAAGAGATTAGAGACACCTTTACCCACAAAAACCATGGCCTATGGACTTAGGCAACAAGGTGAAGTTTCTGGGCCTCTCTTGATTAAGAAGATCTGAGGGGTGAAAAGACCCAAAAGATGTCCAGGGATGACAGGCTGCAGGAAGAGGAAGCCTTCCAATGGCTGCCTGAGGATGGGCCCGCAGTGGATGCCAGGAAAGCTGTCCTGAAGAGTCTAACAGGTGGAGGGGGAAGCCCCAGCTTGAGTTACCTCCTCCCATTCTTCCCACCTCACCTCTTCTTTCCCCACCCTGCCCCATCAAACTCAGCAGGACCTCCCTCTTTTGGGTAATAGTTTTTATTAGGCGTGGAAAGAATTTTCCCTAGCACAGCTTCTGGCTCCGCACATTTATTCTGTCTTCCTTCCCCTCCATTACTCTTGTACTCCCCAAGCCAGGTGCCCTAGGACATGGTGAAAATGAGAGATGACCTTTGTCCTGCACCTTGGTGCCACGATGGGGGACAAGTCCACCTAGCAGGTGGTAGGAATATGCCTGCCATTACTGCCCCAGGACAGCAATCCCATTACTGAGTATATACCCAAAGGATTATAAATCATTCTACTCTAAACTCACAGCCACACATATGTTTATTCTAGCACTATTCACAATAGCAAAGACTTGGAACCAGCCCAAATGCCCATCATTGATAGACTGGATAAAGAAAATGTGGCACATATACACCATGGAATACTATGCAGTCATAAAAAAGGCTGAATTCATGTCTTTTGCAGGAACATGAATGAAGCTAGAAACCGTCATTCTCACCAAAGTAACACAGAAATAGAAAACTAAACACCACATATTCTCACTCATAAGTGGGAGGTGAACTATGAGAACCATGGAAACAGGGAGGGGACTACCACACCAGGGCCTATTGTTGGGGTAGGGGGCTAGGGGATGGATAGCATTAGGAGAAATACCTAATGTAGATGATAGAATGACAGGTGCAGCAAACCACCATGGCATGTGTATATCTATGTTAACAAACTTGCACATTCTGCGCATGTATCCCAGAACTTAAATTATAATAAAAAAATACATAGAAATGATGACAAACCACCCTAACATACCCCAAGAAATCTGAACTCATGTATGCCCAAATCTCTTGCCCTTTAGCCAGATCCCCAAAATGCCCATGGCTGCCTCAAAGTGACCTAACTGGAAGGAAGGTGTGATGGAGAAAAGGTCAGGAGAAAAAGGCAGTGGTCTTAACTGGTTGTGTTAAAATTGATTACTTTTCCAAATTTTACAAAAACATATGAGCTCTAAGCCTCCACCTGTGCAAGGGGTGAGGGCAGGGGGAGTGAGTGGGAGATTCTAAAGCTTCAGCCTCATCAGCTTCACAGTAAATCCAGGCCTTAAATCTGGAAATGCCAGACCCATTGACAAAGCTGGATACGTGCTCCCCAACTTCTCAGCAGGCTGAGTCACCTGATGTCTGCACTATGGAGCTGCTCTTCTTAAGTTTGTAGCCAGGGGATGGCAGTGGGGGTGGTCCCTGATAATCCTTAAAATGAATCCATATGTGGCTGGACTTGTCTCATGAAGTGGAGGAGGGTGAGGAAGCAAGACCAGCAAATGTCTGCATCCAGAGGTTGATTAGCATCGTTGGGGGAGGAAAGAGTCTCATATCAGTGTGGGAAGCTGAGAGAGGAGGGAGGAAAGTGGTGTCGCATACACATGTGCACACACACACTCACACGTATACACATGCATACACACATACATACCAACCAATTCCAAACTCAGGTTTGGGCACTGTGGACACAGGCTACAGTGTGAAGCTAGAGCAGAGGATTTCTAAAGGATCTAGTAAGTCATGAGGACTCATGTCTTCACTCGGTCGAGCCCCAGTGGGCTAAGTGTGTGACAAAGTGGGGTAGTGGCCTCTCCATGTCTGAAAGAACACAGCATGGCTCTGGCAGGGTGAAGGCTGGCAGTGGTCAGAGGACAGGACCTGGAACTTGGACCATGGTATTTCTGCAGGAGGTGCTGGAGCAGGGGCAGGGAGAGGCAGCCCAGGAGGCCGTGCAGGCAGAGGACATCATCGAGGCAGGGGAGGGGCAGAGTGAGAGAGAACACAACACAGTGACCATGACTGGCACAGTTGGCACATCTTCCCGGGACTCCCAAAATGGCTGGTGGGGCTCTATGGAGGACTGAGGCCTTGTGTGAACAGATGGGCAAACTCAGGGAAGACCCTAATGTTGCCACTGAGGCCAGGGAGATTCAATGTCCATTTCATGGACATCAGCATCTCAGCCTGCTTTATAAAATCCCACCCGAGCTATATGATTGATCTGAGTTTGAAGGCTGAAGAAGGATATGGTGACCCTTTCCAGGCCCAACATTCAGGGGATCAAAGGGTCAGATTAGAATTAGATTCTACTTATTCATGTATCCCTTCACTCATTAAATATTTATTGAGGTTCCACTATGTGCCAGGCACTGTTGTGGGTGAAACAGAGAGTTCCAGCTGATAGCAGAGGGAATCGGCAATCACCACATAAAGAATTGAATCGCTCCATTGCACTTCCAGCTGGTGGGGAAGCTGTGGCAGGGAGGCAGCACCACTACCCTGGAGCCAAACCGACCTGGATTTAAACTCATTACCAGCTGTGAGAACTTAGGGGATCTACTTAGTCTTGCTGAGCCTCTGATGTTGTGGTCCTTGCCTGTAAAATGGTCATAATAACAAGACATACTTCTTGAGTTAGCATGAGGATTAGAATGTAGAATCCACCTAAGTATTTAGCAACTTCTGGCGCACACAAGGGCTTGGTAAGTGGGAGGTATTCATGTCCTATTCACATTATCGTTCTCTCATGCTCCCCACTTGGAAGTTATACTGTAGCTCGAAGCTGTGAGCCAGACCAGTGCACATGTGATTGAAGGAAAGAAGGCACAGCCTTCAGCAAGCATCGACAGGAGAAATGCTGTGGTCTCAGTGGCACCAGAGCATGTTGACAGCAGCCATGGACACATGGCAACCGGCTCCTGCACTGTAGAGAAGGAAATTGACAAATGCCGTGAAGGAGCCAGAGGACTCCACATGTAATAATGCAGATGACACCTTCTGGAGACTCTTGGGAAAACTGGAGGAGGGGGCATTTTGAGGGTGGTTTGGGGTTCCTGTGGTCACAGGTGGAGCCAGAACTGAGAACTGAGGTTTGCTAGCTTATGTTTCTCCCTCTAGGTTGGAGGCTGGATAACTGTGGGCTATCACAGAAGTACCCTTCCCTTCTTAGGCTTGGATAGGGAGGTGGCACTGACCTGGCCCTGAGGATGAATAGGAGCTTGTCAGGGAGGACACCACACTGTTTAGGAAGCCACCACAGTCCTGAAAAGGAAGGAGGAGAGAAGGGAATGGGAATGAAGTTGGAAAGGTAAGTTGGAGCCAAATTGGGAAAAGCCTCCTATGCCACACTCTACTCAATTTTGCAGGGTTTTTCTTTTTTGGTGGTGTGTGGAGTGGGATTTTAGAAGCCATAAATTCCATTTATGGAATTTTAGAAGCCATAAATAGAAAGCAGATACAACAGTCAGGTATGCATCTTATTGAGGGTTCCCTATGGCAGCGTGGAAAGTGGATTGTGTACGTGTGAGGGGTGGGATTAGGGTGTGAGCTGTCATCAGAAAAAAAGTCAAAGTTATCAACACTTTTGTGTACTGAGTGCTACCAGCTGACACACAAGGATGTGGTTTTTTCTCTCTCTGCACGTGTGCTAACCGCCTTTCTTTCTCCTCCTGCAGGGAGTTCCTGGTTCCTCTGATTCCTCCTCCTAAGAACATTTAGACCAGACTGGTTCTAGAAGTCCAGAGCAAGGCCATCCCTGAAACAGTTATGACTCAGAGAATAAAAAACATTCAAACTAAATAGAAGACAAGAACCATTCATTACCAAGAACCATTCTAATACCCTGGCTATCGGAGTCGGCTAGATGTGAGCGCCTGGGTCCAAGCCACGTATGTAGGGGTAGAATGAGTAACACACATTGATCTGAGAACCTGAGAAATGTTCCTCTGTGCCCAAGTTGATTCTCTTTATCAAAATGGCTTTTCAATTAGAAGAGATACAAGAAGAAATTACAACCTGGGCTCTTTGCCTCTTGCTTTTTATGTGACCAAAAGTGTCAGAAAGACATGGGGTAGTGAGCAGGGAGATGAATGCTTTTTGTTGGATGCACAGACCCCAGAGCTTCCCCAGGCCTTGCTCCGTAGAGCCTGCACCCCCAGCCAGTCTCACTCCACAGCGCTTCTGCTTCCTCGCTGACCCAGGCCATGCCATGCTCCTTCTTGCTTCCCACCTTGCCCAACACCCTCGGCCATACCCGAAATCCCCTTTTTCCTCTGTCCTCCTCATCCCATCCATCCCTCAGATCTAGATCATGATCACTCTTTATATCTTCCACTGGTTTCTCCTAATCAGGCAAGTCCTTACCAAAAATAGCAACAGCAATAAGGACAGATATCCATGCTGAGCCTGCCAGCTAGACACTGAGAGTGCCCTTGCTCAGCTGTGCACTCATTCAGCACACTGTCAGGATGCCTACCAGGGTTCTGGCGGTGCAAGTAATAGATAGGTCCTTGTCTTCCTGACACCCTACAGTGCTTCCTGTCCTCATAGGGGCCCTGGAGCCAGGCTGCCCTGTTCATTCTGGACACAAAACTCAGGTGCAGTGGGCCAGAGGACCATCTCCAATGCTGTACTGATAAAAGTGGAACAACCTTTAGATGCTGGTCAGTATGATGTACATTCCCAAACACCAAGACCCAGGGACACCTCCTACTGGGTGCATAGCTGGCAGCATGCCAGACCTGAAGCACCTCCCATATTTTCATATTGTTCGGTGTGGAATGGATTTAGATCCTTAACTGAGGCCGTTTAAGGCAGGGGCCCAGTCTTGGGTGTAATTACTTCCTGTAACACCTAGAGCCGTGCTGAGTCCAAAATACTTGGAGAGAGAAGTAAGGCGAGTCTTATCTGGCTTCCAAGCTCCTGTTTGTTTTTTACCCATAAATTCAGCTGCAGAGGGAGGGCCAGGGGATCTTCTGGATATTGCGAAATGTGCAGGCTGCCCTGCTTGTCTCCAGCTCCCACCGTCTTCTAACCCTTTAAAGAAAGTCCTTCTAATATGGGGTGGGGCACGGTTAGCTCAATTGCTACGCAGAATCTTCTAAATGTACTATGTAATCATGCATGTGTTCTAAACATATGTGGCATTCTTTTTTAATCTCTCAAGTAAATAATAAATAACAAGTCAATCATATGACACTGATCTTATGCCAGGCATTGCTCTAAGATGGGTTTTCAGCGGAGCAGCATCAACATCACCTGCAGGCCTGTTAGAAATAATAACTAAAGGGCACTTTGGGGTAGGGGCCAGCAATCTGTGTTTTCACTAGCCCTCCAGGTGATTCTGTGAGCACCAAAGTTGAGAACCCACTGTTCTAAAGGCTTTTCATGTACTAACTTGTTTCATTCTCATTCCAACTCTACAAAGTAGGTTCTCATGTGAAATTCTATTAGCTCTTTGTCACTGCAGGAACTAGAGTACAGAGGTTTGTCCACTGCTCAAACCAGGATTCAAATCCAGACAGATGTACTTCAAATCCCCCAGTGGGGGCAAGAGGGCTTAACCTCAGGGGGTCTGGGGACTTCACATTGCATCTCTCTCACCCCTGGAAAAATATCTAGAGACAAGAAGCTGGTGGGCACACAGCAGGCCTCTGGGAGTCTAGCTGGGCAAGAACATGCTGGCTTCCTGGAGATCATGTGAATCTGTGAACCGTGGTTGACCTCAAGGCAGGAAAGAACAATTTGACTGAGTGTCTGAAGATGGTGCTATAGAAGGAATAAAGCGCTTTTCAAATCTTCCTCTGCCAAGCCCAGGTTGTTTGATAATGTGCTCTGCTCTGGATCTGACACAGTGCAAGGGAGCTCAGTAGGATGCTGCCAGAGTCCCTGCCACAGAAAGGTGGCATTTATCTCAGACCAGGGCCTCAACTGTCCCATCATTGTAGAGCTATTTAATCTAAAGGAAAGTAAGTGGCTGAGAGGGCAGAAACAGCATCCGGGAAACACCACCACAAGGTTCTCAGGCCCAGCTGGGATTCTCTATCTGGGGTCCTTGGGGTGGAGCCGAGGATGGCCACCATGAAATGGTAACACATTCCTGTGGCTGATACCATGCAATTTTCTTTAAACGTATGCTTAAAGATTTTACTAGCTTTGTGGATTGGGGTAGAGAAGAGGCAGGGAAATTAAAAAACCAGACAAAGACAGAAATAATAAAGATATGAAACTGAAGTGGTAAACCAAGCAGAGTCGATACAAAGAGCTGTCATCTTGCTTCTTCTGGGCTGGTCCATCTCCTCTCCTCTAAGGAAAGGAAATTAACATTGCCGAGAATCCACAACGGGCCGGGTTCCCTCCACACATCCCCTTGCTCAGTCGACACCACTACCTCCAAGGCAGATATTATCACTGTACCTAATTTGCAGAAGATAGATGAAACAAAACTGGTTCTCAAATGTCTTTCTGTGTATTGCCAGCCCGACACTTTCAGCTACATCACATGATCTCTAATGTGTCTTGATTCTTCTGGCTGCAAAACAAGTCCCTAGATATAACAACAAATGATACTTTTAAAATTATTGAAATGCCTCTTTCATTCTTTCCCTTGTCCCTGCACCTCGTTCCTGTACTTTGTTCTCTATTCTCATCTCACTGACACATGGACTTGTCAAATTAGTCAGTCCAGATGGGAATATCCATTTATTTATAAGGACATGAAATGGCATTGTTTGTTTGAGGTGGGGAGAGGGAAGGATGCCAGGGTAGGTTCTCTGGCCCCATCAAAAACTCACTGTAACAATCAACCCCGAACCATCTAACTAAACCATCAGGTCATATATTCGTTCATTCACTGAACAAGTAGCTATGAATTTTAAAGTTTTTGAAATAAATCCTGAGGTGCAACATAGTAGATTAGGCCTACTTTTACCTCTCCTTCCTCCCCAATCTCATTAAAATAACAATAAATAAATGTAAAAGAATAAATTCACAGCCAACATGAAAAGATCCCGTGGCCATCCAGAAAATTTTATGAATACCCGGAGCACAAAGAAGATGGGATCATATCGATAGATGAAGCTGAGTGGAAAAATCTACATCCCAGCAACACATGCAGGGGGAGAACTGGCCGGGAGCTGGAGCGGCGCTTCCCAGCAAAGCCCTGCAGAGGCGCCCGAATCAGCCTGGAGGCCATGAGCAGGGATGGACAACAGGAAGATTAATTAAAGGCCTTTCCAAGTTTCATAACTCCCTGCCCTCCTCCTCAGAGAGCAACTGGCAGCCATGGCATTGGTCTGTGTAAAAAAAGAGTATCCATTTGGTCTTGGCTTTGGGAACACTCATCCTCTCAATGTTTCCTGTCCAATCATATGGATTTGGTCATATTACTTGGTTCTGCAGCATGTAAAATTTTCACAAACAGAATATTTCACATTCATGTATTGCTTTTCTGTTTTCCAAATTAATCTACAGACAAAACTTGGGAGGCCTAGAATATAAATTTTATAATCCAGAAGTAAAGGCAGAAGTAAATGTTACAGCTCAGAAAAGGGAGGTGGGAAGCTGGTGAGGGCCAGGAAGTCAGGCATGCCCTTGTCAAATATTCCAGCACCTGCCTGTATCAGCATGGTTCCCCGCCATGCGAGGGATGGAGGAACCAAACAGATGTTCTCAGCCCTAGCAGCACCTCCATTCCCATCACAAGCCAATAGATCCCTCCTAACTGTTGACAAATCACAAAGTGAAGATTTAAGTAGATTGTTTAATACCTGTAAAAGCAGCCAGAAGAATGAATAAGGATAATGGCAGTGTGTGCAGAAATCCATGGAAGACAAGAGACAGTGCAAATGTGCTAAAAATCTGTGTCATAGTAGGAGTGGGGGGAGTGGATACAGTTTAAATAGGACAATTTTAAGAAATAGATTATAAAGCTACAAAAAATTAGCTGGGCATGGTGGCACGTGCCTGTAATCCCAGCTACTCAGGAGGCTGAGGCAGGAGAATTGCCTGAACCCAGGAGGCGGAGGTTGCGGTGAGCCGAGATCGCGCCATTGCACTCCAGCCTGGGTAACAAGAGCGAAACTCCGTCTCAAAAAAAAAAAAAAAAAAAAATGAGAATGGGAACATTAATATCTACCTCACATTCCTCCTGAGGTAGGTGAAGTTGCTTCACTACCCCACCCCTGGCCCCTTCTCAAACGGAGTCTCACTCTGTAGCCCAGGTTGTGGTTGTTGTGGTGGGAATTCCCAGGAGTAACAAGACATGGCTGAGGAGTTACGTCCGGGGCATGAGCTCAGGGCCGGAGCAGAGAGACATCACTCTCCAACAGCCCTTGACACTTCTTGTTCATGTGTATTCATTACTGTTATAAATAAATAAGTTAAATGATCAAAAAATGGCCGGGGACGGTGGCTCACGCTTGTAATCCCAGCACTTTGGGAGGCTGATGTGGGCGGATCACGAGGTTAGGAGTTCAAGGCCAGCCTGACCAACATAGTGAGACCCCCATCTCTACCCAAAATACAAAAATTAGCTGGACATGGTGGTGGGTGCCTGTAATCCCAACTACTCAAGAGGCTGAAGCAGGAGAATCACTTGGACCCAGGAGGCAGAGCCAAGATCGGGCCACTGCACTCCAGCCTGGGCTACAGAGTGAGACTCCGTTTGAGAAGGGGCCAGGGGTGGGGTAGTGAAGCAACTTCACCTACCTCAGGAGGAATGTGAGGTAGATATTAATGTTCCCATTCTCATTTTTTTTTTTTTTTTTTTGGAGACGGAGTTTGCTCTTGTTACCCAGGCTGGAGTGCAATGGCGCGATCTCGGCTCACCGCAACCTCCGCCTCCTGGGTTCAGGCAATTCTCCTGCCTCAGCCTCCTGAGTAGCTGGGATTACAGGCACGTGCCACCATGCCCAGCTAATTTTTTGTAGTTTTAGTAGAGACGGGGTTTCACCGTGTTGACCAGGATGGTCTCGATCTCTTGACCTCGTGATCCATCCGCCTCGGCCTCCCAAAGTGCTGGGATTACAGGTGTGAGCCACAGCGCCCGGCCCTCATTTTTTATGTGAAGAAATAGTGACCAATCCTGAGCACATACTTCTTATTAGAAACCAGGTCTCCTGATCATGGGCTTCAAATTCTGCCTGCACGACCCAAAACCTTTTGCTTTTGGATGAAGACTGACTAGGGTTGGAATCTTCAAGTGACCGCTGTGAATCTTGAGCAGCTCACTGTTCATCTTTGAAAATAGGGAGAATACAATTACTACCCCTCCCTGGATTATGCTAATCATGTAGCACAGGGTCTGGTACAAAACAGGCCCTCAAAAATGTCAGTTTTGGCCAGGACGCCTGTAATTTCAGCACTTTGAGAAGCCAAAGTGGCTGGAGCCTAGGAGTTCGAGACCAGCCTGGGCAACATGGAGAAAGCCCATCTCTACTAAAATTAGAAAAATTAGCTGGGCATGGTGGCACATGCCTGTAGTCCCAGCTACTCAGGAGGCTGATGTGGGTAGATGGTTTGAGTCTGGGTGGTCAAGGCTACAATGAACAGAGATCTTGCCACTGAACTCCAGACTGGGCAACAGAGTGAGACCCAGTCTCAAAAAAAAAGTTTCCTCTCTTTATGTTTATGTTTAAACCCATCCAAAATTTCAACATTAATATCATTTGTTGATCAGGTTGTCTTTCTTCTCATTTCATGTGATTTATCACAAAGTCTGACTAAATTGACAGCAATTCATTCTTGGCCACATCAAAGGATTTGTCACAACTTAGCAAGGTAGAAAATGTCAAGTTTAAAACACGTGGCAGGAAGATGCGATTTCATGGACACACGCAATCAATGCCCCAAGTAGATGAGTGTTTCTGGGTGTGTGGCGTGAGGCGTACTGGGAAGGGTCTTACTTTCGGTCCCTTGAATAACTTTTGCCCATTCACCGTACTGAGAGGTCACCCTTGGAGTCACTTCTTTGTACCTGGAAGAATTTTGGGTCTCCCTGGTCCCCTGTGAAAAAGTCTGTGTCCCCAGCCACACCCACGAGGAAATGGCAGCTGTCCAGCTTAGAGAACAGTGTCCTGGGACTAGACCACTGGAGAACGGCCTGAGAACAGATGGGAGAAGAGAAAGAAGGAGAAAAGCAGAGAGGCACTGAGGCAGAAGGCACCAGGGACAATTCCCCCAGTTCCCCGGGTTTCTTCTGCTGGTTATAACCCATGAGAAGCAGAACCTCCTCCCACAGACACTGTATCATTAGCATCCAAGAGCTCACATGGATCAAGCACACAATATAAGCTAGGTAGGCCCTGTGCTGATGCTTCACAGGCATTCATACATTTAATCTTCACAACAGTCCCATCAGGTTGTCACTATTATTCTTTCCATTTTACAGATTAGGAAACTGAGACACAGAGAGGCTAAGTGTCATATCCAAATCACACAGCTGTGTGATGTGTGATAGAGCCTGGAAGTGGGCCCAGGTAGCTTGACTCCAATGTCAAGTTCTGTAGCACCACACTAGAAACACACGCCCCACGCAGAAACACACATACAGACACACACACACACTCTGGGAGGACTTCAGGGAACTCCCGCTTTCACAGACTGCTAGGTGCCAAGTTCTGCTTTTTAGAGCCAGTGAGACAAAGAGAACTTGTTCTATTTCATGTAAGAAAGCTTATCTGTTATCCTCTGCCAATCCAGAAGAAAGAACTAGACCTGAGGGGTGGATCATGTAGGAAGAAGACAGTAGCTCAACATCAGCAGTATAAAAAGTAGGGCTACTGTGATACGTAATGAGCCTCCAGTCAGTGGACGTGTTTTAGGTTTGACAGCTGCAGTCTAGGAATGAGCAGATGGTCTATATCCTGGGGACGAGATTGGAAGAGATGAGAATCAAAGCCCCTCCCAGCCCAGGCAGTCAATTTGAACACACTTCTCCAGACCTGCTGTTGCAAAGCAGTGTGCTGAATCAACAAGAGATGCATGATGAATAAGACCCGACCCAGCCTCTTAAGAGTTTACAATGTGATTCTCAGGTTTTCCAATATCATCTTCATACAGTTCCTGGAGGATTTTAATAAAGATGTAGGTGATACGGAGGAAGGCAGCAAATCACACTGCCACGTGTGTACCTATGCAACAATCTTGCATGTTCTTCACATGTACCCCAAAACCTAAAATGCAATAAAATAAATTTAAATAAATAAATAAAGAACGGTGAGGATTCATTCCTTTCATCTCCTAAGGGTAAGTCCATCCTGACCTGCCCAATAAACCTTTCTCTTCTCTGTTGCTTCTGGAGAGCACTATGAGGAGTCAGGCTTACTTAAAAAAACAAAAAAAGTAAAGAAAAAAAGAAAGACACATGTATGATCTGTTCTACATCTTTGCCTCTGAAGAGGAAATGCTCTGTGTTACTGTAAATAATAATTTGCAGGTCAGTGAAGGTTGTTAAACGCCCCTGATGCCTTTTCTCACTTCCCTCCAGACTCTCGTAATTACTACTGCTCTGAACCCAGCAGGCAAGATACACATTTCTCTGTCCAGGAAATGACAGCAGCAGTGTGGTACCCTCTTCTCACTTCGGGGAAAGACTGTGTATCTGCATTTTGAGCCTGTCCACAGTCCATGTCAGAGTTGGGTATGTGCCTGCCTGGAAATAACCACATGGGAATGCAGCAAGTGGTCGCCCAAAAGACTTAAGGCTGCAGGTCACAGCACCTGGGTTCTAAAGCCAGCTCTACCATTAGCTGCGTGACCTCAGACAAGTCACAAAATCTCCTGGGACTCTGTTTCTTCATCTGTAAAGCCAAGAGCACAGCACTTACTATGACTCATAAATACTAATATATAATGAGAACTCATTCTTTTCTTCAATATCTCATTCAAACACTTATGAATCGCCACTAAGGACCAGGCGCTGTTGTAGTCCCTGGGGGTGCAGTAGTAAACAGATCAGCCAAAAGTCTCCCTCTCCTTGGAGTTCCACTGGGAGAAGCAGATAAAGAAATGAATAAACAAAACACAGGGTTTCTAAGGGCTGTGGCAAAAAGCAAAGCCAAGAAGGGGAAGAAGGAGTGCTGAGGAGAAAAAAGAGAGGCATTTCTAAGAGGGTGCCATTGAGACATAGCCTCAAAGGAGGTAAGAATGCGAGCTGAGAGATCATTGGGGAAAGAGCATTCCAGGTAGCAGAGCAGCCAGTGCAAAGGCCCTGAGGCCAGAGTGGCTGGAGCAGAGCGACTGTGAGGAATGCAGACTGGATTCGGAAGGACGTGGAACTGAATAGCGCAGGCCTTATGAGGCTTTTGACTTTTACTCTGAGACAGGAGCCACTGAAGCGTTTTGAGCAGAGGAGTGACATAATCTGCCTGGGATTTTAAAAGAATTTCTCCAGCTTCTGTGTTTAAAAAACGCAAATCAAATAAAATATTTCCCAAGGTGTTTTGAAAAACACAAAAGTAAGACATAAAAATGAAGCGCAGTAAAAACTCCGTCCTCCAGGCCCCTCCGGGAAAAAGTTGTTCTGGAGACCAGGTGTGATAGATTGAATACAGCCGCAAGTTCATTGTCACTTTCCCCACTGAGAACTCCAGTTTATTTCCCCTCCCCTAATCTGGTTTGTCCTGCAGCTGCCTATCAAGTATGGCCAGAGTATGGCTGTCCCAAATCCAGGCCCAGCCTTTTAGAGGACTGGCAGTTTCCTCTCCTTTCTCTTTGGAATTCTCACTCTTGGGACTGCTCCTCCCAGAACCCAGCTGCTATCCATGGAAAGGCTATATGCAAGCACCCTGGGTGCAGCCCCAGGAGAGCCCCCAGACAATAGCCACCATCAACCACCAGCCATGTGAGCCACCATCAGCCACCATCAACCACCAGCCTCTCAAAGTGTTCCAGTCCAATCAAGTCCCCAGATGACTTTAGCCCCAGCCAACATTCTTCGGACCACAAGAGCCTCCCAGCTGAGCCCATTTAACCCATAGCATCATGAGACAGTAAAATATTTGTCGTTGTAGGCCACTACATTTTGGAGTGTTGTGTTATGCAGCAGCAGACAACCAAAACTTCAGGGTTTTCTGGAGTTCAGAGTCTACCCGGTAAGGTATCAAAACTTGAAAAAGAAAACTGCTAACTATAATGAATGGGAAACGTTCTAAAACAGAATATACATCTTACTTCCTCCTTAAACAGTTTACCCACATTGATTAATCTTTTCTTGGTGATTCAAATGTATCTATATGTCTTGTTTTTAATGATACAAAGATTCCCTAAGGGTCTATTGAAATAATTGGGACTCTTTTCCTTATACTAACTGACCCTGCACCTGTTTTCTTCCTTAAGTATTTTTTAAATTATTCCTCCTCATTCATTTTTCTGTTTGTGCCTGTTTATGTCAGCTTCTCCTCATGCCTCTTCTAATTTGTCATATACATGTTGAGTGGAAGAAACTCTTTAGAGTAATTTGTAAAGTATGAATAAAGAGGCTTAGAGAAAAGGCTTGATTATACAAAAGGGCATGACTTTATGTTTGTGGATTTTGTGACAGCAGTTTTGCTTATAATCTGGTTCTTCCCAATATTCCATATGGATAGGGCTGCTGGATACCTGAGTTTAACGTGGGGGAGAAATTTTTGTTATTCCTATAAATGTATTTAGATACTAGTTCATAGAATCACAGAGCTGGAAGAAAACTTCCAGAGATGTTTAAATTCCACTCCCTTGATTTATGGACCCAGAATATTTGTTTAACTTGTACAAAGTAGAAGAGTTAATACAGAAGCAGGACTAGAGCCCAGCCCTCTACCTCACAGGGCAGTGTTCTCCCAACAGGTCCTTCTGAGTACAATTTGTCATGAGCTGTAGAAAGCTCTGCTCATCTGTGCCACTTATCAGCCACATGATATTGGGCAAGTTGCTTGGGCTCTCTCAGCCTGATTTGTTCAGGATAGTGAGTTCCAATGTCCAGGATTGTTGTGAAAAATAAATAATACATGCTGAATATGAAGCATGGTGCCTAGCACTTAATTGTGATTCATTTGATGATTATTATTTTTCTGTTGTGCCTTCTATTAGTCTTAGCCCCTTAGGGCAGACAAAGTGTAAGGCTCCTTGGATTAAAAATTATACCAGCCTCTCCTTCTCCCCATAACCTTAACTACTTGATAGGAATAGTCCACTCCCTAGACCCTTGCTTCTGTCAGTGACATTGCAAAGGTTGTCTGGTGAAGGTTTCCACTAAGATATGCGTAAATTGTGGAGGTGGAAGAGGAGCTGTTGGGAGAATCCAGCCCAAACAGAATCTAGCTAATTGCTGGATTTTTTTTTTTTTTTTTTTTTTTTTTTTTGAGATAGAGTCTTGCTCTGTCACCCAGGCTGGAGTGCAGTGGTGCAATCTTGGCTCACGGCAACCTCCGCTTCCCGGGTTCAAGCAATTCTCCTGCCTCTGCCTCCCAAGTAGCTGGGACTACAGGCACATGCCACCACGCCTGGCTAATTTTTTGTATTTTTAGTAGAGACAGAGTTTCACCATGTTGGCCAGGCTGGTCTCGAACTCCTGACATCAACTGATCCACTCGCCTCAACCTTCCAAAGTGCTGGGATTACAGGCATGAGCCACCATACCTGGCCTGATTCATGTTTTGGGGTCCTACTGCTGAATTAGGTCTTGCCCCAGGATGCAGGAGAATGATGGATCACCAGACAGCGAACGTTTGAAGAAGGGACACAACCCTTGAAGCCAGCAATGAGAGGCAAATGCCTCCCTTCCTGGACTCCTCCTCCCACATCAGTGCTCTGAAGACTGTGAGGCCCCAAATACTTGTATTGAAGAGATTTTAGTCAGTGCTCAGAGGAAAGGAGTGGGGGAGAAGAAAGACATTAAATCAGTAACAGAGCTTTCTTCCCATCAGCTGGTTTAAAGTATTCAGCCAATGTCAACCAATCTAGAATTTCGAAGTTGTAAATTTAAAAATTGAATAGTGAGATTTTTATCTGAGCTGCTTCGTGAAAGCCACTATTCAGAGTCTGGTTTATCACACTCCTCGGGTAGTCTGAGCTAAGGTCTGGGGTCATGCCAGTCTGAGGAATTCAGTGAGAAAGTTTTCATTTCTACCTGGCCTGGGCTGTGGGGCTTGGATATGGCCCTTCTACTGGATCTTTGCGATTCTCCTCCAACTTGTTTCCCTCAATAGATTTCCTGCACCATGAACTAATCCTGCAGAAATATTTAGAGCTATGAAGGACACTGCAGGGCCCTGAACAACCTCATTGTCCAGGATTAAAGAGTCAGTCGACATATCACATATTCAGCACTCTACTAGGCACTATGGAAAATAACAATGATGTCAGCAACAACAATAATAGTAACAACAATTAATGTTTATTGAGCACCTACTACATGACAGGCACTCAACTAGATACTTTTCCTATATTATTTCTGAGTCTTCCAAAAACTGGATAAAGTGGTTGTCATTCCTTCTATTTTATACACAAATAAATGAAGACTGAAAGAAGTTAAGTTGCTCAAAGTTCTACAAGTAGCGAGAATAAGGGACTATATATGATAATTTCCTTGTCCTTGAAGAGTTTTAAGAAACACCATCTCTCATCAGTTATCCAAGAATATTCTCTTGCTTTTAGTCTTACATCAACATTCACTCAGTCAATACGTTTTTATGTGGTGCTTAGTATGTGTTATCTGCAAATAGCACCTTGACAACAGAGAGAATATACACAGAACAAGTATTCACTCAAGTCTGGGAATGTAAGGAAAGGTCAGAGGCAGAAGTCAGTGTGGGCTGGAGAAGTGGGGGAAGGTTTTATGGAGGAGCGGGTCTTGGGTCGGGTCTTCAAAGATGAAAAAATTATTTAAAGAGCATTTCTTACCGGGGGAACAGGATAGGCAAGGCACTGTGGCATGAAGACGCATGACAGGGAGAAGCACATTGGGAGGACGCAGAAATGTCGTAAGTGGAAGAATGAAACTATTCAGATGCCCTACAGGGTCTGGGCAATTAGATGGTGTTCACCTAGGAATTTAATTGGGCTATTACAAATGATAATCCAATGCTTCAAGTTTCCTATTATCTGAAGATAGGCAGTATATTCATAAGTAAATGATGAATGAAAACAAACAATATTACTTTGCAGTAACATTTT
Source organism: Sapajus apella (assembly GCF_009761245.1). NCBI lineage: Eukaryota > Metazoa > Chordata > Mammalia > Primates > Cebidae > Sapajus > Sapajus apella. The sequence continues at coordinate 3,890,592 of NW_022436981.1, read as the reverse complement.
GATTAGTAACTCTTCTATAAGAGAAGCAGTCTACCAAGTTAAGGAATGATTAGGAAAGTGTTTCTGCCCCTCACTGAGAATTAAACTTTGTCCTCCAAAGACTCGTGTGTGTGTGTGTGTGTGTGTGTGTGTGTGTGTGTGTGTATTTGTTTTAACAATACTCCAGAAAACTAGAAAAATAAGAAAGTGCAACTCCTCCTCACCCTGATGTGGAAGGCTCAATGGGGACCACATGTATTGTACCCAGACCCCTCGTGGATTAGTCTAAAGGTCTTGGAATGTCAAAGACTACCATGGCGACTATCCTACTTCCCTCCAGCAACCTCCCAAGAGGGGAGATGATTCCACATTGAATAAACCCAATTTAGGAGAAAACTCCTGTAGGGAAAAGGATGGATCCTATGATAAAAGAAGTTTCTATAGGTGGAGTGGCATTTCCCAAAAATGTAGAAATTTACACAACAGAAGTAAAAAGAAGAAAGTACTCTTGAAAAGAGGCAGAGACTTAGGGACAAAGATAGGGGAGCAAGGTTGCAAACTAGGAACGCCTTCAAGGGAACCTGCTAGGATGATTTAACTTCTTAGGTATCCTTCCTCTAGGAAAATTAGATACAGTTTAAAACTGTTTTCTTTTGTGGCAGAGACTGTTAGCTGTCCGCCTTGTGCTTCCGTTCCATTATACAAATTTCCCTCTCCGAAATGACTGCTCAACCAGGTGTCTCATTTCCAAGTCCCCCTTGCATTTAAGTGGGGCCGTGTGGAGTGTCGTGTGGAGTCTCCTAGGGCCCTGATTGCCCTGGGCATGAAAAGGTCTTTTTCCTTCAAACCCTCTTTTGCTTCTTCATAGGAAATCTATTCGTAGTAACATTTCAACCAGCAGGATCATAATAATAACGTATACTAAAATTAATAGCTTATAGTTTGCTTACATGTATAATCTCATATGGTACCACAAACCTTATAATGTGACCACGGCATCACATAGTATTGTCCCCATTTTAGAAAGCAGGAAACAGATTCATGTCTTATCAGAATCTGGTAAGTGGTAGAGCTGTAAGAAGCTAACGTGCCGCTGGATAGATGCTCCCTAAAAGAGGTTGGTGGGTCCCAGGGAAACCGTTGTGCTCTGCTCCATGTCACTGCCACTGTCATGGGTACCCAGCTTCATCACCTTCCGTCCGTTACCTCTCGTTAGGCATTTCTACCATTTTCACACCCAAATAGGCAAAAGACCAAGGAGAAGTCCCTGATTCCAGTGTTTTAATGTTGAATCTCACAATGATCATTGAAAATGTAGAAAAGAGTTCAGACTAAAGTCAAAACATTGTGGCAGTGAGCTAAATCTCTTAACATAGGAACCTTGCTCACGTTAGTTGTCCAGCTCTAAAAGGGATGAAGCCACAAAGTTCCATTGCCTCTAAATTACATTTATTCAGTCACTTGATAGATGAGTTTAGAGCAGCGTCTTGATCTTTTTTCATTAGACTCCTCTAAGAAGACTTCTTAGATGTTTTCCCCCAATCACCCCATGAAAATTTAATGCCATAGACATATTATATATTTATTTATGTACAATAGCCCTTTGAAGGGTGACAGACCATTCCCTTAAATTTTTTTCACATCCCCACCCCCAGAATTAATTTGTATCCCTTAGGGGCATTGTCACCTCCTCTCTCTCATTAAGACTCCAAGATAGAGCACTTGCTTTGAGTGAGGCATATAAAGTAAGGAAATTGACCAGACCCTTGCCCTCAAGAGCATAGATTTCAGCATGAAGTGGGCTTTGTCTTACATCATCAACAACCCTAGGAAAGGAGAGAAGCCAGAGACCCTGGGTTAATTTCTGTGTAAACCACCAAAGGTGATTTTAAAACCCTTCTCAATCCAGGAGTTTAGTAGCATTCGATTGGGTTTCAGTTCTGAGCCATCATCAGTGGGGGCTCTACATACAGAAAAATTGGCAAAGACCTGCGGTCTATGTGGAAATATGGTTGGGAGGCATTCACCACACATTTATGGCATGAAGAATAATTTTTGCTATTTAAAAAACCTGTTTATAATGAAACACAAGACAGAATGGAACAAATTCCTCCAAAAAATGAAAAACGGGTTTTTTCAATCACTTCTATTGAAAAACCATTCAGCAGGATTTAAATAGCCCATCCTACTCAAGATAATGTTTCGGTTTCTTTAACAAGGGAAAGAATTCGAAGCCGAAAAGCCAACTGCTATTTCGTTACTCTAATGAAAATCCCCTCGAATGCTATGATCTACTCAATCCTAGGCTTGTAGATTGAGTCACACAAAAGTAACAGATGTTAAGAAAGGGACTGAGTGGGGAATAATTCCATTCCACATTAGCACCTTAGAGCTGTGCTGCCTCAGTGCTTCTGGTGGGCGTGAGAGAGTAAATTAAACATGTGCCACACTCCTTCATTCAGCAAGTATTTATTAAGTGCTACAATGTGCCAGGCACCATGTTAGGTGTTTAACAATAACAACAAAAAGAAGAGCATTAGGGAAAGATTTAGGACTTCTCTAGCATTCAGAGTGAGCCTAGTCTAATATTTTACACGTGGGAGATTCTAAATATATTGTTCGAAAATTCTTACATGAAAGCAGGAGACCCGGGTCCTAGATGTACCTCTGTGTTTAGCTGTGTGGCCCTTTGCCAGTTACCTAATGTCTCTTGGACATGATCTATTTATCTGAGAAATTACGGGACTATACTAGATAGTGATTCTCAGCTATAGCTGTCACGAGGGTACTTCAGGGAAATACTGATGCTTGGGGCCCTCTCATCTAAGACCTACTGACTCAGACTCTATGGAGGTAGGGCTGGAGGGTCGGTATTTTTTGAAAGCTCTCCCAGCTCTATCTCCTTTGATAAAATTAAAGACAAAACCCTAGAGAGGGGCACATCTAAAAACAAGATGGCAGCTCCAACTTCCTATCCACTGGGGCAATTCTCAAAGTAAGGAAAACAGGGCAAGATTTGCCTCCAGTACTTCCAGTTTTAGCATATTTATGCTTTCCTTTCTCCTTTCCCCATTACCATCTGTTTCCCGATTCCCTTTCTCTCCTGACCTATTTGCTACGGTTTAGCACTTAGTATACTTTTCTTCCTCTTTTGACAACACATATGGTAGGACTCATTTTTAGCTAAAAAAGAATTCTTCTCCAGAGTTTCTCCTCTCAGGAAAGAAAACCTATAACAGGAAAATGGAAGGCTCGGTAACCCTGAGAACACAATCACAAGCTTCAGGCAAAATAGGTCGGGACACTTAAAAATGTCAGGAGCCATGCTGAAATCAAACCATGTAGAATATCCCCTTTAATGAAAATCCGCTGAATACCATGATCTACTCAATCGTAGGCTTATAGGTTGAGTCACACAAAAGTAACAAATGCTAAGAAAGGGACTAAGTGGGGAGTGTTTCCATTCCACGTTAGCACCTTAGAGCTGTGCTGCCTCAGTGCTTCTGGTGGGCATGAGGCTATGTGTAAGTATCATGCGCACTTGACCCCTAGCAGAAAATTAGGCAAAAATTCTCCAAGATTTAACCTAAAATGCTATTAAAAAAAAAAAAAGTAGAATGAATTGAGAAGTCTTCTAGTCAAAAACTGCCACCCAATGTTCAGGCTCCCAGGCTCATCAGACAATTTTACTTGATATTTTCCAACTTGTGGATATGCCTCTTTTAAAAAACGGAAATTCCATTAAATTAAAATATATTTTAAATTATTTCCATACATTGAAAACCCCATGTGCCTCTATAAAGTCCAGTTGTTTTAATTACCTGAAGACACAGACACAGACTTTTAACTTGTATCCACAAGAACTTATATTCTTGAACACAGAGGATATTCAACTAATGTTCCCTTCCTTTTCTTATGAAAGAAGCATATTTCACATTGCTAAAGTAAACACAGGACGTTTTTCTTCAAAGACTTTCTTTCAGTCCCTCAAACCAAAAACTCTTCAAGGGAAGAGAAGGACTCCTATTCAACTTTTATTTTCTATCACTTAGCAGAGGGTTTATCACTGCAGTGAATGAATGAATGAATGAATGACTCCTCAGGGAAGACTTCTTCATTATTTTTTTTGTTGTATAAACCATCCTTCCTTCTTATTCCTTCTTATTCCCAAACATGTACCTTTTCCCACCACAAGAAGGATTGTACTCCTTCAAGATTAAGTAACCCTATGGTTATACCTAAATGCCAACCACACCATCTTCACTGCGCTCAAATGCCATCCTCCCTGCCCTTCTCAGGTACCCATGAAGCTGTCACCCATGGTGATGGTGTGGCAGCCTAAGATATCATTATAAAGAGTTTTCTACTCTGGGTGTCCCATTTGGCCACCTGAAAGTTCCCTGTAGTTTCAGTTGAGAGAGGGTTAGCAATTCACTTAGATCACATTCACAAAGCTGTTTTTGACTTTTATTTGGAAATAATTATATATTCGCCGGAAGCTGTAGAAATGTACAGAGAGGTCCCACATATTCTTCACCAAATTTCCTCCAATTCACCAAACTAGTGTGCAGTTTGGCAGAATAACTTTTGCTCAAGTATATTTATGTGAAGGAATGGAAAATAGGATGAACAACCATCCTGGTTTTCCTAGAACTGAGGAGGCTCCCAGAATATGGGACTTTCAGTATCAAAACTGAGACGGTTTCAGGCAAGCTGGAAAGAGATGGTCATACAAACACCATGGAAACATCCATATAAACTTGCTTAGCAAGCCATATTTGCTGGGGGTAGAGCTCCATTGCTCTTTCTGTGCCTCCTCCAAAACTTGCTCCCAATGGTCTCACTTCTATCTATTTAATTTCGCCTTCTGTGTTGCAGGCCCTGTCCCCCCAATACCTGGATCTATCTTCCCCCCAGAGCCATGTTTTAGAATTATACTCTCATACTTTCCTGAGTGCCTCTTTGGCTACGGAAATTTTCATTCATCCCAGTGCAGTGAAAATAGCGCTGGACTGGGCAGAGGTGACAAGGGTTCTCATCTCTCTCCTACCACCAGTTGAAAGAGTGACATTGTGTAAACCACCTTCTAGCTCTGAACTTTTTACTCAGAAAATAAGGATGCTGGTTTAAAACAAGCTTTCTCACCCTCGGCACTACTGATATTTGTGACCCAATAACTATTTGTTGTGGGAGCTGTCATGTGTATTATACAACATGTTAGCAGCAAACTTGACTTCTGCCCACTAGATGCCAGGATCATCCCTAAGTTGTAACAATCAAACATGTCCCCAGATATTACCAAATATCACCTGTGGGGTAAAATCACCCCCGGTTGAGGAGTGGTCTACAATATTTTTAGTCACTTCCAGTTCTGAAAACATTGATTAAATTAATCCCGAGTAAATTATGCATGATTAATAGTTTCTCCTCTGCTTCCCAAGAATATTTGCATTTTTGAAACCGTACCTATTTGGAAAAAGGGCTAGAAGAATCTTCAGCGAAATATTAAAAGCAGTCCTCTCTATGGTGGGGCCACAAAGGTTCAAATGTTCTTTCATTCTTCCTCCTCCTCCTTTTCATTTTTTGGTTTAAGATCTACATGATTAATACATTACTTGAGGTCTTTGTTTTAATGGTTGTTTGAAATCTAGATGAAATCAGTTTGTGTTATTCAAAGCAGCACTAGGAAGCATGAGTTTAAACAGAAGAGATTATAGTAAAAAACAGGGCCTTACAAAGTCCCATCATTTTGAGCTCTTTAGGCTTTTTCATACAGTTGTATTTATTATATACTATGAAATTCTTATGACGTATTTATTCAAATCAGATCTTTTCAGCAAACAAACGAGTTTTGAAAATACCTTTCCTACTAAAAACAACCCAGTTTAGGGCACCTCAGCTGGAATTAACCAAACCTCATCACCTCTCACCTCCCAGAAACAATCAACCTGAGGAGGAATTTACCTCTGACACTCGGCCCGTCTGGCTGAGAGACAGTCTTAGAGGATGAATACTTTGAAAAGCCTAAAAGCACTTTTAAAAGCTTGCGAATTATTCACTCCATACAACATGCTAAATGTGTGACTGAACCATATGAAATTGTCAATATCTGACTGTTTTTGACGTACAAAAATTTTGATTTCATATGATTTCCCCTAGTAATATTCAGTAATGGTCAAATAGGTTAAGAAACCCAATCATCCATTGCAGTTATCCTGCCAGGTGCTTTGACCTAGGAAGTTGGTGGAATGGTAGAGGGAAGGGTATGGAGACAAGTCTTGCAGACCTCAGGATCTGACTTGACCCGTGATGTCACCAAGAGGAAAAGGCTAAAAATAGTGGCCCTGCCTGTGCAAACTGCAAGCTCTTGAGGGAAGTCTGCGTGTCTCACTCTGTGCTTCTCACACTGCTTTACACACAGCAAGGACCTGAGTGTTACTGTTTATGGTTATGGATGTAGGAACATCTAAATCATATTGCACAATAAAATGATTTATTCTGACCTTCATTCATAGATTTCTTTTTCAAAAATTTATTTATCACGTCCTAGAATTTGCAAAGAAGAATGCTACATAATGTGGTTGGTTCAATAATTTTGTCTCAGCTCTCAAGCAATTTCCAGACTATGCAAATTGGGCCTGAAGAAGTGGTTTCAACACTAGAATCCAAGCAAGACATGGTTCCATGTGAATGGTTTTATCATTGAAATAAGTGAACTGGGGAAACGCCTTTCAAGTTGTGTTCATGACCCCAGTTTCTCTGACAAACGACAGTGTGCTATTAAAGTGAAGAAAAACGTGTACTTGGAAGGGAAAAATGTGTTCACTTCATTAGAGATTAAATCTTATGCTTAGCAACTTCTTTTCGTACTCTCAAAACCTGAGAATTTGGTCCTATTGTCAAAGAGACACGTTAGCAGTAAATAATCCACAAATACTTCAGTCTGAAGTCAAAACTGAAGCAATAAGGGAGGCAAATTCTAAACTTTTTGAATTATTTTTGGGGTGCATTTTCCCTTTTATAGCATTTATGACTTATGAACAAAATTGACTCGAATCAGGCTTTCTCACTGGTGGAAAGCCAATTAGAGTCATTCCAAATAACTAAAGCTATTAGCTTTGACTTGAGCTCAATAGAACAAATAAGTCATTTTTCAAGGGTGTCTTAGGCCATTCTGGCTGCTATATAACAAAACCATAAACTGGGTAGCTTACAAACAGCAGGAATTGATTTTTCACCTCCTAGAGGCTGGGAAGTTCAAGGTCAAGGCATTAGCAGATTTGGGGTCTGAGGCCCCACCATCTGGTTCATCATCGGCACCTTCTCCATGTGTTCTCACATGGTCGAAGGAGCAAACAAGCTCTCTGGGGTCTCTTTTATAAGGGCACTAATCCCATTCATGAGGGCTCCACCATCATGACCTAGTCACCTTCCAAAGGCCCCATATCCTATTACCACCACCCTGGAGATTAGAACCTCAACACGCGAGTTTTGGGGAGATACAAACATTCAGACCACAGCAAAAGGGAGGCTGTGGTCTTTCATTTTCTATAAGAATTTCACCAAAATGCTTAAAGTTTGAAAATCTCATATGTTTTGATCATTTTCTTGTTTTGTCCTGATATTTGCATTGGTTTTTTTTTTTTTTTTTTTTTTTGAGATGGAGTTTCGCTCTTGTTACCCAGGCTGGAGTGCAACGGCACGATCTCGGCTCACCGCAACCTCCGCCTCCTGGGTTCAGGCAATTCTCCTGTCTCAGCCTCCTGAGTAGCTGGGATTACAGGCACGTGCCACCATGCCCAGCTAATTTTTTGTAGTTTTAGTAGAGACGGGGTTTCACCGTGTTGACCAGGATGGTCTCGATCTCTTGACCTCGTGATCCACCCGCCTCGGCCTCCCAAAGTGCTGGGATTACAGGCGTGAGCCACCGCGCCCAGCCGATATTTGCACTGTTAATCGCTTCTTCAAATATGGTCAACTGGCTTTAAGTGACTGCCAGAATTTGGGCAGCACCATTCACAAGCAGCACAAGCACACACCAGCATGCGGTCCTGCTTCCTGGAACCTGCTGACTCTCACAGTTATCATGATGGAAAAGCCTCTAACTGGAGCTCAGTTCCATCCTCTCTTCCCAAGAAAACACGGCCTACCTAGCTTACTATTCAAAATTTCTTTTTAGACAGCTAAGATCCCCAGAGAAAAAGAAGACCTACTGGCACGGGGGGAGGTGGGGGGGCAGTGGGAGTGTCTGGACAGAATAAAGGTCAACAGGACTCCAGAGCTCGCAGCCCACCTTTCTGCCTCCTGTGTCACCTAGGGCCAGTCATGCTCCTCCTGATCTCATGTACCAATCACAGAAACTCCATTAGATAACCTGAAGTTGTTTTAAATTTTAATTACCTATAATTCAATGGCCAGTTACAAAAAAAATATGCCTCTTTTTTTTTCTGCTCTCCTTTCTTCCCTTCTCTCTCTCCCTCCCTCCTCTCTAGACCTCTGTGTCTCCCCTCTCTCTCCCCCACTCCTCCCCTTCCTCACTCTCCCCTCTTGTTTGTCCCCCTCGCTTCCTCTCTCTTTCTCCCTCTCTCTCTCTTCCACTCCACTGTCTCTCTCTCTCTCTCTCCTTCCCTCTCTCCCCCCACCTCTCTCTCTCTCTCTCTCTCTCTCTCTTTCTCTCTCTCTCTCTTCCTCTCCTGGCAAATGCTTCCCAGCAGCCAATTAGAAGTCATTACCAGAAGCACCGCAGCTAAACAGAGGGAAATGTTTAGGTAAGCATTATAATGGGCATGGAAATAAAGAGACCACAATTCAAAGCATAAGTCATCACAGATGAGAATGCACATGTTTGGGGCTAGTTTTATGAGAAATGAACAGGATGATACTGCACTGGCGAATCCCTAGGCCTGTGTTTTCTTAATGCCAGGAGTGATTTATTTTCTGGTAAACAGTTTTGCTCAAGTAGGGCATCCAATTACTACAAACCTTGTTTGGTATAAAAACTAACTGCATAGAAAAATATTGCCTTAGCAAGGTTTAACTGGTTGTTAATCCAAACATGTGGCAGAGCCCGAATTCCAGGGCTCAAAATATCTTCCCGATTCTCAGCAGCATCCGAACGTCCAGAGATCATAATCATCGCTCTCAATGAGGCGTGACTCAGAGGTAGCGTATGGAAAGAGGACATTTCCAGAAAAATCATGGTATGGAAACCAAGCCTGCTGGGAGAGGCAAGGCATCCCTTAGGTAAAAGTTCTGCTCTGCTCCTTTGTAGTGTGAGGTTGGGCTGCTTGGGAGAATGTTAAGAAAGTTGAAAAAAACTTTTAAAATCCTCCTTTCTACACAAATCTCTTCACATACAGCTCTGTTCCCTGGGATGTTTCATCACCTTAAGAAATATATTTAAAACAGACATAGTAAGAGTATCCTTTTATAAGTAAAGCAAAGCACTAGACTTTTATTTTTCACACACAAAAAAATTTAATTGCCTCCTTCAAATTCTCAGGGTTTGCCTCTAACATCCATAAGAACTAATTGTCATACTTGAGATATTTTGCTTTTGAGCGAAAAAAAAAAAAAAACTTGAAAGAACTTAAGAAAGAAAGAAAAAGACAGGAAAATGAAAGAAAAACGGAGGAGAAAGAGAGAGTAAGAAATCTGCTCATCAAAAAAATTTAGCTTTGTGTCAAAAATACGTCTTAAAAAGAGAAAGAGAAAAGATAAGTTTAATATCCAAATCTTCCTGTTTCCCACCTCTTTTTCCGTGGGGTTTCCTGCTGTGCTAATAGTTTTCAGTTGTCTCTAGGAGGTGTCCGGTGACCATGTGTTCTGAATGCTGCAAATGCATACTTTGCCTGCACGTCCTGGAGGATTTGTTTAAAATACTTTTCCTATTTCAAGGTGGCAGTTGGCAGTCAGAAAGATCCTAAACGACTTTGGAGCCATTTGAGTGGAAAGGAACGTGAAGTGTCAGCTTACCCCAGCACACAGACGCAGCAGCCCTGCCGCAGGGCAGCAGGCTCCTGGCTCAGCTCACTGGATTCCCTGCCACAGGCAATACACCCAACTCAAAGAATCATGGAGTACCAGGAGACTTGGCCTACAGAATCATCGGCTCCGCCACCCCTCTCTCTGCTGGCTAGCAGGCAGATAACAAAACCATCCTACCACGTTGATTCATGCAGATCACATTAAGAATTCCAAAGATGGGGATTTCATAATCCTCCTTGGTTGTTCATTCCAGTCTCACAACCCTATCAAACAAGACCTTCTTCATCTCTCACCCTAATCTCCCCTGATGCAATTCTAGCCTCTCAGGTTTTTTTTCTGTCTTCACTAGAAATGAAAAACAGATGGACACCATCTTCTGCATAATAACCCGTCATAAACTGGGGGACCATTATTAAATCAACCAATCAACTGGGTCCTTGTCTTCTTCAGGTTAAATGACGCCAGTGCCTTCAGCTTTCCCTCATAGTTGCTAGTTTCTAACTCTTATTATTTTCATGACTCTGTGTCACTCAAATTGTAGAGGCCTGAACTTGAAATTTTATGAGGATTTGACTAATACTAACTAAATGCGTGTGTGTGTGAGTTTGTGTATGTTTGTGTAGGAGGGAGGTTTAGCTCACAGTTCCAACGAGTTAATTTTTTTAACTTTTTCTTTGTGAAGGATATCAAAAAGGGTTTATGTAACATACACGCACAGTTTAGAAAACTAAATAAAATGAGAGCGCATGTACCCACCACAAGTTATTTTTTTCTATTAAAACTGACCTTCTGTTTGATTTTGCTCTATTTGAGAGGAGGTGGAAGGTGATTACATTTTAAATCACATTTACATTTGGATTTCACGGATTAGATTTTAAACCAATGATACTTTTTTAACTCGTACACACGTTTGTTATAGCCTCTTCAAATCTGACAAAATTTAGCCGAGACATGAAAATTTTATAAGACAGCCCATTCTAAACAGTCCCAACCTACATCAAAAAGTCTTTAAAAGGGGGGATGTTTCCAAGGAGACAAGTTTTATTAAGAGTCTAGTTCTCTATTATTAAAATATTCACGTCTGAGCTAAAACAATGTTTTCATCGGGAAATGTCAGGAAACGGGCCATTTAATCATGTTTCTCTCAGATGATATTTGATGGTATCACTCCCATCATTCAAACGAACTGCCAAGAAGCAGATGTGCCTGAGATCCAAGCAAGTTAGAGATTCAAAACTCCCTAGAGTTATTGTCATGCATTTCTACTTCTTATCAGTCCAAAAGATACCACTTCATGAAAACATCTGAAGTTAGTAGCCCTAACCAATCGCCATCATTTTGTATGTTTTAGAGAAAAATATGTTAATGAGGTGCCATTTTATCATTGATCCATAGCTTTCTGTTTAAAGAAAGCTGATCCATCCGAATCTCTGCTTGAGTCAAAAGCCAAAGAGCTTCCTGGAGATAAAGCCACAACTTTCAGTTCAAAGATTTGCAAGTGCTTGGTCTCAAGAGCCTGATATTCCTACCTCTCTCATCACAGAGGGCCTATTTGTGCCTAATTGAAGAAAGGGCCTCAGTTTACCTTCTTGGCTCTACTTCTTCCAGAGCTCTTGGTTGCCAACTTTTCATGTTGTAAAAAACAGTCGGAAGTAAAAGCTATGTCGCAACCCTTCCTGCGTCTATTTTTTTTTTCTTAAGCAGAATGTTATTTCTTGCTTGTTTTTGTTTTGTTTTGATGTTGTTTTTCCGTTTAACCTCCCCTGCCTGCTGATTCACTCTTGTGGCTGAGACTACACCTAATTTGCTTTGTGTTTACAGGTGCTTCTCTCGGGACTTAATCAAGGCTTGAGACTTGGTAACAAACTTATTTTTGTTTCTTTCAAGATTCCAGACCCAAACATTGAAACTGTTTTTGAACACAGACCTCAGTTGGCTTCATCACACATTCCCAGGAAGGTGTGCCCCGTTTGCTTCCTGCATCCAGACCCTTTATCCAATACCCACCCTTTCCCTTGGCTTCTGGGGAAATATTTTAAAAACCATCGCCATGGTTCCTGAGAATATATAAAGACTATTTGTTTCCATTTTTTTCCCAGCTAATGCCCACATTTTATTCTTGTTCCCATTGCTAACATTGAGAAACACTCAGGATTTTTTTTCCTTCCTTGGTAGCAACTTCCCTGTGGACATTTCCTGCAAGGGTTTCCCTCTACCTGTCAGAACCAATGCCAGATTACTTCCCATCTTTATAGCGCTCCAGGGTTGCAAACAGGGCTGGACCCACCAGCAAGATCCAAGGTAGGGTTGAACTGGACTACCTGTCCTGGAAAAGAAAACCTTGTCTATTAGAGCCATCTGCCTGACACCATCCTAGAATTTCAGGCTGGCCTTTTAAGAGGGGAAGGGTGGGGAAAGAGAAAAAATAATATAACAAAACTGATCTCAGCACTACCCATGGAGTCATTAATGTGGTTTCTAGCAAACTGCTCATAAAATTCATAGCAGCAGCTAATTGCTACCATGTTCTTCCTCATATACCCCCATATTAAATTTGAAAGAAAGAAAGAAAAGCCCTTTCAAAGCCGTATTAATCCATGCACAGCAGTGGAATGCATGATCTAAAGTGAGCCTTTCGTATCACCACAGCTATGTGGGCTAGCTGTCAAATGGTGGATTTCATGTCACTCACAATACAATGAACAATGCCTTTGCCAGCTGCTGGCTCTGCCTGGGCCCAGCTCCCTTTCCCTTGGCAGCACTAACCAGCACAGAATGCAGTGTGATCACACACATGTGAATGTCAGCATATCAGCCTCCAAGCCGTCTCCAGGGAATTCAAGTACAATCTTGGCGTATATCTTTCTGCCTCCACCCCATATACATGTTTGCTCGAAAGTCCACAGCGGAAGAGTTGTGACCAGTGGCCAAACTCCAGCTGCTGCCTTACCCTCCATGAAGATATTTTACTACATAAGCCATGCAATCTGCTAAGACCAGCCTTGCCTCAAGAAAGCTCTTGTAAGGACTTACAGAGCTACAAAGTCTATCATACTTTTTGAAACTCTTACTAGTAGAAGGCTTCTTTTGGAATTAATTATTCCAAGCATTCATCTGAACTGGGTTGCTCCTCAGCTGGTCTGAGCTTATATGGCTGCATTGGTTGCTTATGCTCAGCTTCCGTTTTGATTGGACAGGCCATTGATGGCATGCTGATTGGGTGTGGCACCCATTCCATTGGATCTTGGTATCTCTTCTGATGGTCCAAACTGGTGTCAAACTGTTGCATATTGTTAAAATGTAGCAAATGCAATAAGTCTAGTCAAGAAATCAATATGTTCAAGCAACATATCAGAATAACTGGGCAACAACTAGTCAAAGTCATACCGAGGTGTGCAATGAGCAGTTAATTTCAGAATTTCCTGCTCCAGTATTAAAATTTGACTGTCTCCCAGTATATCAGGGATGTCATTGCAGATTTACTATAGATTACTGTTTCTTTTCTTCATCCATCCTGAGGGCTAAGCAGGTAAGCTACAAAGAACTGATGTAGGTATTTCTTGTGAAGAAAAACAGCATGTCGCATCTTACTGGGGATACCATAACTCTTTCTCCGGCCTCAGCCTTATGCCCTGTAGGACCTGAACACTCTTTCTTAAAAACACGTCAGACCCACTGTAGCCCTTAGCCAGCACAAGCTGGGCAGTAAATTAGAAATCCTATCCCAGGCCGGGCGCGGTGGCTCAAGCCTGTAATCCCAGCACTGTGGGAGGCCGAGGCGGGTGGATCACGAGGTCAAGAGATCGAGACCATCCTGGTTAACATGGTGAAACTCCGTCTCTACTAAAAATACAAAAAAATTAGCTGGGCATGGTGGTGCGTGCCTGTAATCCCAGCTACTCAGGAGGCTGAGGCAGGAGAATTGCCTGAACCCGGGAGGCGGAGGTTGTGGTGAGCCGAGATCGCGCCATTGCACTCCAGCCTGGGTAACAAGAGGGAAACTCCGTCTCAAAAAAAAAAAAAGAAATCCTATCCCAATCAATAGGCATGTTTGGAGTTAGTTTGGAATTCATCATACAAGCTGATGGCTCATACGAATGAGGTGAGCATTATGTGTCCACCAAGTCACTAGCCTTAGCCTCCTCCTCTCAATCATTGCTACTCCACATCCCATTATTTCCATAGGGGTGGATGCCCTGCTCTGAACCACAGCCCCCTGATGCAGATCTAAACCCTTACAATGTTAATGATACCCTCACCTCTAGAAACAGTTTAAGGCTTCTCTTCTCTAAGTGGCTTCTTCAATCCCCTCACCCTCTGTCTCCTTCCAAGAGGAAAAGCTCTGAACTCATAGAATCTCAGGACAGAGTTTAGTCTCAGTCCTAGGCAGTGAAGATTTGGGTGGGAGGAAATTAAATGGGCATGAACATGGCCAATTTCTCTTTCTCGTGGGTTCTTTTTGTGTGCATCCTCGTGTCAGAGTGATATGTCAAAGTGTCCTGATTTTAATCTAGGTCTCAGATTAGAGGAGAAATATGGGGTCCTCACAGTTCACACGTGACATAGCCTACTGCCTTAGGGAAGAGACGAGGTAATTATGGCCAGAACCTGAGTTAGAAATGAAGCATCTTCTCCTTACCCCTCTTTCTTAGAAACCTATAGCAGTGATAAGCAGCTGATCGAGTATTAGAAATTCATGATCTTGAACAAATTCATTTTGAAAAACACAACATTCTATCCAAGCCTATTAACATAGACAAGTTTAGGAGCGTATTTACCGTATGCCTCCCCACTGGCTGGGGTTCTGCTGCTAACAGACAAAAGTGCCTGGACACACACCCATCTTCCAGACAAAGAATATGCCTCTGCCCAGATCCTTTTGCTGCAAAGTCTCAGCCACCATATTGGTATCTTAGGATGTTTTCATCAACACACATTCAATCTCAGTTCATGTCACTATGACATTTAATCAGCCCTCCTCCTTGGAGACCAGTCCTAGAGTTGGCTTTACACATCCTGACATTCTCCCCTTTTCTACTGCTCTATCTTGGAGGCTTCAGATTGCCTTACAGCCATGATAATAGAAGTGCAGGGTAAATGGACAAAAGTGGAATTGGCTTGAAGTATTTTTTAAGACCTTTCCATCCATTTGAAACCGAAGAATCACGGAGGAGACAGAAAATATAATGTCTCAAGTCTGTTGGAAATGTGTATATTTTGACCAAGACAAATACAAATCTCAAGACATTGCCTTCCTTACCTCAAGGCAACAGTCTTCCGCTTTCAGTCTCCTCCCCAGATGACATTAGAACCACCCACATCAGAAGGTGAGAGCAAGAGGCACAGGGAGGGGCATATTAGCAGAAGGCATGGGATCAACTTGACAATATTTGGGTCTTCTTGTGAGTGCTTGGTGTCTTGATAAACATTTCCATCAGCCCTAGCTGGTTTGATGTTTGGGTTCCATTCCTGCCTGCAGGTAAATCCTAGTCACATTGATCCTACTTTTGACTAAGAGAATGACACAAAATATCCTAAGACACTAAAGGGATAGCCCTACTAACAAATAAGGAAGCAAAACAGCTGACTCATCGCTGGATGCAGAAAGGCAGGGGACTAAAATGCAGCCAAATCCTGGAGCCGCTCTGCTTCCACCTCCAGGATGTTTAGTGGGGAGTCCTGAGTATTTCTTCATTCAACGGAAGTCAAGCAACGTCTCTACCTGCTTTAATAATAATAATCACACAGTTGAATAACCCCGTACTTTTGCACAGAAAGCTATCAGAGGAGTATTTAAGAGATAGGTACAAAAGGTGAACATTAATTTAAACATGAAAATACAAGTTTGCCTTAACAGGAAGGAGAGTGTCAAGGAGGGCAGCATCCTTCCTGACAGGGTGACCTGCCATTCCGGTTTGCCTGGGACTGAGGGGACTCATGGGACATAGAACTTTCAGTGCTGAAATTGGGAGAGTCAAAAAAAAAAAAAAAAAAAACAGGACCGTTGGTCACCCTGGTCCACACTGAGTGAGGCTACTGACAATGTAAGAGTCAAAGGAGGGTGTTTTGCGGTAGGATGGGACCAACTACACAATCAGAGAGGGGTCTGGGGCTGGTGTCGATGCTGTACATTTGGAGGATGACATCATGAAAGCTGCGCTTTCCAACTCTGGCTTTGCTTCGGTCCTGTCTGGAAAAAACAGTGATCTTCAGGCCAACAAGAGCAATATAAAATTTGGTGAAGGCTCTCCCAAAGCTCAAGAGGGATGTGGAGCCAGGATGAGCTGATTAAGCTGCCCAAAATGAAATCAAGAGTCCTGGCCCAGAAACTTAACCTGAGAGAAACAGCAATAGAAACTTCCAAACGCTTGTGCACAATCATCACCAAAGAGGTCCTAAACTTGAGTGTGCTCAATGTCTTTCCAGAAAGTTCCTTGGGAATGCAGATTCCAGGTCCCTGCCTTCAGATAGACTTATTTGATGGGTCCAAGTGGGGAGGGTTTGAATTTTTTTTTAATTGTACTTTAGGTTCTGGGGTACATGTGGAGATCATGCAGGATTGTTGCATAGGTACACATATGGCAATGTGGTTTGTTGCCTCCATACCCCCGTCACCTACATCTGGCAATTCTCCCCATGTTATTCCAAACCTCCCCACACCCCTGCTATCCCTCCTTTGCCCCCCCACCAACAGACCCCAGTGTGTGATGCTCCCCTCCCTGTGTTCACGTGTACTCATTGTTCAACACCTGCCTATGAGTCAGAATATGTGGTGTTTGATTTTCTGTTCTTGTGTCAGTTTGCTAAGAATGATGGTTTCCAGATTAATCCATGTCCCTACAAAGGACACGAACTCATTGTTTTTTATGGCTGCATAGTATTCCACAGTGTATATGTGCCACATTTTCCTTGTCCAGTCTATCATTGATGAGCATTTGGGTTGGTTCAGGTCTTTGCTATTGTAAACAGGGCTGCTATGAACATACTTGTGCATGTGTCTTTATAATAGAGCAATTTATAATCCTTTGGGTATATACCCAGTAATGGGATTGCTGGGTCAAATGGAATTTCTATTTCTAGGTCCTTGAGGAGTCACCACACTGTCTTCCACAATGGTTGAACTAATTTACACTCCCACCAACAGTATAAAAGTGGTCCTATTTCTCCACATCCTCTCCAGCATCCGTTGTCTCCAGATTTTTTAAAAATTGCCATTCTAACTGGAGTGAGATGGTATCTCAATGTGGCTTTGATTTGTATTTCTCTAATAATCAGTGATGATGAGCATTTTTCATATGTTTGTTGGCCTCATATATGTCTTCTTTTGAAAAGTGTCTGTTTATATCCTTCACCCATTTTTGGATGGGTTTGTTTGTTTTTTTTTGTAAATCTGTTTTAGTTCTTTGTAGATTCTGGATATTAGTTCTTTGTCAGATAGGAAGATTGAAAAAAGTTTTTCCCATTCTTTTGGTTGTCAGTTCACTCTAATGATTGTTTCTTTTGCTGTACAGAAGCTCTGGAGTTTAATTAGGTCCCATTTGTCTATTTTGGCTTTTGTTGCCAATGCTTTTGGTGCTTTAGTCATGAATTCCTTTCCTATGCCTATGTCCTGAATGGTTTTGCCTAGGTTTTCTTCTAGGGTTTTTATGGTGTTATGTCTTATGTTTAAGTCTTTAACCCATCTGGAGTTAATGTTAGTGTAAGGTGTCAGGAAGGGTCCAGTTTCTGCTTTCTGCACATGGCTAGCCAGTTTTCCCAACACCATTTATTAAACAGGGAATCCTTTCCCCATTGCTTATTTTTGTCAGCTTTGACAAAGATCAGATGTTTGTAGATGTGTGGCATTGCCTCCAAGGCCTCTGTTCTGTTCCATTGGCCTATATCTCTGTTTTGGGACCAGTACCATGCTGTTTTGATTACTGTAGCCTTGTAGTATAGTTTGAAGTCAGGTAGCCTGATGCCTCCAGCTTTGTTCTTTTTGCTTAGGATTGTCTTGGCTATGTGGGCTCTCTTTTGGTTCCATATGATTTTTAAGGTGGTCTTTTCCAGTTCTGTGAAGAGGGTAATAGGTAGCTTGATGGGAATAGTGTCGAATCTATAAATTACTTTGGGCAGCATGGCCATTTTCATATTGATTCTTCCTAACTATAAGCATGGAATGTTTCTCCATCTCTTTGTGTTCTCTCTTATTTCCTTGAGCAGTGGTTTGTAGTTCTCTTTAAAGAGGTCCTTTACATCCTTTGTTAGTTGTATTCCTAGATATTTTATTCTCTTTGTAGCAGTTGTGAATGGGAGTTTCCTCATGGTTTGGCTCTCTGTTAGTCTGTTACTGGTGTATAGAAATGCTTGTGATTTCTGGACATTGATTTTGTATCCTGAGACTTTGCTGAAGTTGCTTATCAGTTTAAGTAGATTTGGGGCTGAGATGATAGGGTCTTCCAAATATACAATCATGTCGTCTGCAAATAGAGACAATTTGACTTCCTCTTTTATTAATTGAATACTCTTTTTTTTTTTTTCTTGCCTAATTGCTCTGGCTAGAACTTCCAATACTATATTGAATAGGAGTGGTGAGAGAGGGTATCCTTGTCTAGTGCCAGATTACATAGGGAATGCTTCCAGTTTTGCCCATTAGTATGATATTGGCATAGGTTTGTTGTAAATAGCTTTTATTATTTTGAGATATGTTCCTTCGATACCAAGTTTATTGAGAGTTTTTAGCATAAAGGGCTATTGAATTTTGTTAAAGGCCTTCTCTGCATCTATTGAGATAATCATGTGTTTTTGGTCTTTTGTTCTCTTTATGTGGTGAATTATGTTTATAGATTTGCATATGTTGAACCAGCCTTGCATCCCCGGGATGAAGCCTAGCTGATCATGATGGATAAGCTTTTTGATGTGCTATTGCAATCAGTTTGCCAGTATTTTATTGAAGATTTTTGCATCTATGTTCATCATTGATATTGGTCTGAAGTTTTCTTTTTTTGTTGAGTCTCTTCCCTGTTTTGGTATCAGGATGATGTTGGTCTCATAAAATGATTTGGGAAGGATTCCCTCTTTTTGTAGTGTTTGGAATAGTTTCAGAAGGAATTGTATCAGCTACTCTTTGTATGTCTGGTAGAATTCAACTGTGTATCAGTCTGGTCCTGGACTTTCTTTGGTTGTTAGGCTATTAATTGCTGCCTCAACTTCAGCCCTTGTTATGGGTTCAGCTTCTTCCTGGTTTAGTCGTGGGAGGGTGCAAGTGTCCAGGAATTTATCCATTTCTTCCAGGTTTACCGGTTAATGTGCATAGAGTTGTTTGTAGTACTCTTTGATGGTAGTTTGTATTTCTGTAGAATCGATGGTGATATCCCCTTTATCTTTTTTTATTGCATCTATTTGATACATCTCTCTTTTCTTTTTTATTAATCTGGCTAGTGGTCTGTATATTTTACTGATCTTTTCAAAAAACCAGCTCCTGGATTTATTGATTTTTGAAAGAGTGTTTTGTGTCTCTATTCCCTTCAGTTCTGCTCTGATCTTAGTTATTTCTTGTCTTCTGCTAGCTTTTGAGTTTTTTTTTTTTTTTTTTTTAATCTTGCTCCTCTAGCTCTTTCAATTTTTATAATAGCGTGTCAATTTTCGATCTTTTCTTGCTTCTCATATGGGCATTTATTGCTATAAATTTCCCTCTAGACACTACTTTAAATGTGTCCCAGAGATTCTGGTACATCGTGTCTTCATTCTTGTTGGTTTCAAATAACATCTTTATTTCTGCCTTCATTTCACTGTTTATCCAGTTGACATTCAGGAGCCAGTTGTACAGTTTCCATGAAGTTGTGTGGCTCTGACTTAGTTTCTTAATTCTAAGTTCTAAATTCATTGCCTTGTGGCCTGAGAGACTGTTTGTTATGATTTTCGTTCTTTTGCATTTGCTGAGGAGTGATTTACTTCCAATTTTGTGCTCAATTTTAGAGTAGTTACCATGCAGTCCTGAGAGAATGTATATTCTCTGGATTTGGGGTGGAAAATTCTATAGATGTCTATTAGGTCCACTTGGTCCAGATATGAGTTTTAGTGCTGGCTATCCTTGTTAATTTTCTGTCTCGTTGATCTGTCTAATATTAACAGTGGAGTGTTAAAGTCTCCCACTATTATCGTGTGAGAGTCTAAGTCTCTTTGTAGGTCATTAAGAACTTGCTTTATGTACCTACATGCTCCTCTATTGGGTGTGTATATATTTAGGATCGTTAGCTCTTCTTGATGCATAGAGCCTTTTACCATTATGTAATGCCCTTCGTCTCTTTTGATTTTCGTTGGTTTAAAGTCCATTTTATCAGAGACTACGATTGCAACTCCTGCTTCCTTTTGCTCTCCATTTGCTTGATAAATCTTCCTCCATTCCTTTATTTTGAGCCTATGTGTGTCCTTGCACATGAGATGGGTTTCCTGAGTACAGCACACCAATGTATCTTGACTTTTTATCCAATTTGCCAGTCTGGGTCTTTTGATTGGGGCATTTAGCCCACTTACATTTAAGGTTAATATTGTTAGTGTGAATTTGATTCTGCCATTTTGATGCTAGCTGGTTGTTTTGCCCATTAGTTGACACATTTTCTTCATTGTGTCGATGTTCTTTACCATGTGGTACATTTTTGGAGTGGCTGGTACTGGTTGTGCCTTTCCATGTTTAGTGCTTCTTTCAGGAGCTCTTGTAAGGCAGGCCTGGTGGTGACAAAATCTCTCAGCAATTGCTTGTCCATAAAGGATTTTATTTCTCCTTCACTTATGAAGCTTAGTTTGGCTGGATATGAAATTATAGGTTAAAAGTTCTTTTCCTTAAGGATGTTGAATATTGGACCTCCCCCCAACACTCTTCTGGCTTGCAGGCTTTCTGCTGAGAGATTCGCTGTGAGTCTGATGGGCTTCCCTTTATGGGTATCCCGACCTTTCTCTCTGGCTGCCCTTAGCATTTTTTCCTTCATTTCAACCCTGGTGAATCTGCCAATTATGTGCCTTGGTGTTGCTCTTCTTGAGGAATATCTTTGTGGTGTTCTCCGTATTTACTGGACTTGAATGATGGCCTGCCTTGCTAGGTTGGGGACGTTCTTCTAGGTAATATCCTGAAGAGTGTTTTCCAACTTGGATTCATTCACTCCATCACATTCAGGTACATCTATCAAATGTAGATTAGATCTTTTCACATAATCCCATATTTCTTGGAGGCTTTGTTCATTTCTTTTCACTCTTTTTTCTCTAATCTTGTCTTCTTGTCTTATTTCATTGAGTTGATCTTCAATCTGTGATATCCTATCTTCTGCTTGATCAATTCGGCTATTGAAACTTGTGTATGCTTCACAAAGTTCTCGGGCTGTGTTTTTTAGCTACATCAAGTCATTTATATTCTTCTCTAAGCTGTTTATTCTAGTTAGCATTTCATCTAACCTTTTTTTTTCAAGATTCTTAATTTATTTGCATTGAGTTAGCGCATGTTCTTTTAGCTCTGAGAAGTTTGTTATTATCCACCTCCTGAAGCCTATTTCTGTCAATTCATCAGATTCCTTTTTCCATCCAGCTTTGATACCTAGCTGATGAGAAGTTGTGATCCCTAGAGGAGGAGCGGCATTCTGGTTTTTGGTATTTTCATCCTTTTTGCACTAGTTTCTTCCCATCTTCATGGATTTATCTACCTGTCTTTGTAGTTGGTGACTTTCAGATGGGGTCTCTGAGTGGACATTCTTTTCATTGATGTTGAAGCTGTTTCTTTCTGTTTCTTTGTTTTCCTTCTCACAGTCAGGTCCCTCTGCTGCAGGACTGCTGGAGGTCCACTCCAGACCCTGCTTGCCTGGGGATCACCTGCAGGGGCTGCAGAACAGTAAGGGTTGCTGCCAGTTTCTTCTTCTGTTATCTTCATCCCAGAATGGTACTTGCCAGATGTCAGCCTGAGCTCTCCTTTATGAGGTATCTCTTTGGGTATATGGGGTTGGGGGAGCTGCTTGAGGAGAGAGTCTGTCCCTTATAGGAGCTCAATGCTATGCTGGGAGTTTTGTTCTGTGCAGAGCTGCTGGGCAGGTACCTTTAAGCCTGCTGCAGTGGAACTCATAACCACCTCTTTTCCCAGGTGCTCTGTCCTAGGAAGGTCGGCTTTATTTATAAGTTCCTGTCGTGCTGCTGCCTTTTTTCATAGATGCCCTGCCCAGCATGGAAATAGTCTAGTCACAGTCTGCCAGCAGAAGTGTTGCTGAGCTGCTGCAGGCTCTGCTCAGCTGCTGTGTGAACTGCCTCAGTATTGGCAGGCTGCCTCTGTAGTGGTGGATGCCCTTCCCCCAGTTGAGCTGGACCGTCCTAGGTCCAGCTGTGCTTACTGTGAAACTCTCAATCCAGAGCATTTCAGATTGCTTATTTTATGGGGGTGGTACCCACTGAGCTAGATCTCCTGGCTTCCTGTCTCAGCCCACTCCCTTTCAGTTGAATGGGTGGCTCTGCATCCCAGGCATTCCAGGAGCCAGTTGAAATGGCCGCCCTGATTTGTGGGAATTTCTGTGTGCCAACAGCTGTAACTCATGGTGCTTTTCAGCCCAGGAATCTCCTGGCCTGTGGGCAGTGAAAACTTTTTTGGAAATGCAGTGATCACTCATCCTCTGCATTGTTCTATCTGGGAACTGCACTCCAGAGTTGTTCCTATTTGGCCATCTTGGATCCTCCTTGGGTCTGAATTTTTAATAGATGCTCCAAGTGATTCTCTTAAAAGTGGACTTTTAATGGACCACTCTTCGAGAAACATTTAATGAATATTAGTGAACAACCAATTGACAAGCATCTATTTGTTGGTGGGCAAACAAAAAAGATTAGAAATTTAAGAAAGAGAGAAAAATAAATAAATATGTAATATGAATGTATGTATGCATGTGCGCCATTTTAATTTTCAAATAAGAAATTTCTAAGATGGATTTCTCAAAATACAGCCTACTGAGCTACTTGACAGTTCCTATCAGGTTCAGGGCAACGCCTCCCAGAGCTAGAACAATAAGATATTAGTAGCAAAGCCTGGTCTGCTGATGCCCAGTCTCTCTAAGAGATCTTTCCTCTGAATCCACCTAAGCACTATTCTGAGCTATCTGTTTAGTTATTGAAGTTGATGCCTTTACCCAAAAGAATGAGCCTAAAGATAAAAATCAAAGATGCCTTGGCAAACTGAAGCATAATATAGATGTACATATCACTTGGGTGTATTTTTGGTCATCAGTGGGCTAGACAGCTACAAGTATGCAAATCAGAGCCCTGGAAACCACACTGTTAAAATGCCTCCTCTGGCATGTCCCCACCACCCAGGCAGCCAATGTTCTAATAATGGCATTTCCTTCCTATCTGGTTCTCTGACATACAAACAAAGAAGAAATGAGAAAAAGAAGTGACCTGCCAACTAGCTCCATAGAAAAATTCCTCCCAGATTTAAGATTTTTATCTCTTGTTAACTTTGGTTTCTGAAATAATAACTAACATATGCATAGCACTTTATTCTTTAACAAGGTTCTTTCATGTATATCATTATCTCATTTTATCCTCCCATCAGTCCCATAAAGTAGATAGGACACACGGTTTAATGACACTGGGGCCCTACAGGCTGAGATGGAGGCAGAGCTCAGATGACCAGAAATGGGACTCAAACTCAGTCCTGATCACAAATCCAAAATCAGTCCTTTGAGCCAGACAATCATCTCTTTAAATCCTTTGTGGAAAAGGGGGCAGTGCAAAGTACTTAATAAATTAGTCTATTAAATAAATGGCTCAGACAGTTGTGGCTGCTCTTCTGATCACCATTATATTTGTGTTTGCTTTTCCTCAAAATTAACTTCAATATGTCCCTGAGTCGGTGGATGCCAACATGTATCCGCAGAGAATTACATTTCTGTGCTGGAAGGAAGCTCCCTCTTGGATGTCTTGCAAGATCCATCAAGGAACCTGATGGAAATTGAGCCTGGCATTAATGAGACAGGTCAATTTGGCACAGAGAAAACAAACTCCTAAAATGACTATGTCAGCAACCTCCTTGCACTCTCCACTGAAACAGAGCAGGGACCAGTTCCCAGAGGGCAGGGGCCATGTAGTCACACACTCTGCTGTGATGCCTAGTGCAGTGTCACAGGCAGAGTGGGTGTCCAGAAACATTTGTGGCATGAATGATTCAGGATGACCACACTCTGTGTGAGACAGAAGTGCAGGGAACAAAGCTGAGGAGTAATAAATCAGGGTCTGAGGGTTCTCATCCCAGCTCCAGCCTGACAGAAAGCACTTTTCTCTTCTTTTTCATGGGTAAAGCACTCTAGTGAAGATGAGGACAAAATAACCGTCTTATTACTGGAAAATCTATACAAACTCCACCAGAGGAGGTTGGGCACTTAAACCAAAGTGGCTTAACAAGAGAGAGAGAAGTTGACTAGATTCAAAACTGAGAACACTAATCGGGAGAAACATCAGTTTCATTCGCTTGCCTTTGTAAAATGATCCCCCTTGCTAACCTGAGGTTGACTGTATGCTGAAGGGTTAAATGTATTACCAGCTGGCAAATGACCTTCTTGAGAGAGAAAGGGGAAGCAAGAGAGGCCAATGCCTCAGAAGTAACTTGTTTAATAAAAATAATCTCCCCCTCACCTTTCTGACACCATGGGGCAGTCACACCACCCTGCCTCAGGTCACCAGACACAGCTCCATGAAGTTGGAGGAAATTGTAGAAATCCATCATGACTGGGTTTTCTGACCTGGTTATTACTTGCTGCTTTTTATCTTCCAAACGGTCCCTAAATTTAATTACCTTGTTGTAATGGATTAACCTCTGAGGTCCACAGTAGCATTTATATTGTGTTCAAAGGGAAGGTTGAGGGTTCTGAGCCAGTGTGGGACGTCTGCTTTTATCAGACCAAAGCTGTCCCTGCTCAGTCGCGGGTAACTCCAGCAAACACTTGTCTGTGAAGGTCACATGAATGTTCAGGCAAAGAGGAAACACACAGAGACTCTCATTTGATCTGAAGGAATCACTGTATCCTTTCCAAGCTAATTTCAAGATGGAAGAGAAGCAGGCAATGGCCACAGGGACGGTGACTCAGCAAATAAGCACTAACAGCACCAGTTTTAGAGGAGGGACAGACGTGGGTCTTAGTCTTTCCTGTGTCAAATACCTCTCCACTTCTTCTAGATCATTCTAGAAGAAGATCAGAAAACAAACGGCTCCTACTGTCTCCCCTCTGTTAAAAGGACCTCTTGACCCATATTCCCATTTCTTTGCTATTCCTTAAAATAAATTCTTCAAAAATATTACCTATGCAGGCAATCTGTCACTTCCCTTCCACTCTACTTACACTTCCTTGTCAGAGTCATCCACAACCTTCCATGAAGCCAGATTTCATAGATGCTTTCTTTAAAAAATCCATCTCCATCACCTATACAGTGGCATTCAACACAAGCCTGATCCCTTCTTCTTGAAACATTATTTCCTCCTAGATTCAATGTGAAACCCGCCTTCTTTTTATTTTTTTTCTCTCTGGCTATTCATTCCCACTTTCCTTCCCCAGTTCCACTTCTCTCCCTTACCTAACAATCATGTCAGTGTTCTCTCTTGGGTCCTCTTCTTGTTTCTCTCTATCCTCCTTCCCCAGACATTCTTATTTGTTCCTATGGCTTTTGATGCCATCTATGCACTGTTGACTCTAAAACATACATCTCTAGTTTCTAACTTTGTGTTTGAACTTGAGACTAGCATATTCAGTTACTTGTCTGGCATCACTGATGTGTCCCAGGGAGATCACAAACATATGTTCAAATCTATTTCTTCAAGTATTCATCATCTCAGTATGTGGTATCACCATCCACCCAGTTGCTCAAGCCAGACCCAACTGGCAGTCACCCTTGAGCCTACCCTTCTCTTGCCACCAATCTACTGCCAGTACTGTTTATTCTATTTCCAAAGTATATTTCAAACAAATCTACTTCTCTGAATCTCTGTGGATATCCTCTAGCTCAAGCTATCAACTTCCCCTCTCAAACCAGCAGCCAGTGACCCCCAGTGCAGGCTGACACACCCTCAGTCAACTCTGCCTTACTTGCCTGCTTTCTCTTCCTCAAGTACACCAAGTTCATTCCCACCCTAGAACCTTTGCACTTGCAATTCTCTCTGATTTTTCTTCTGATCTTCTCATGCTTGGTTCCTTCCTGTTGCTCTGTTAGTAGCTTAAGTATCACCTCTTTTAAGACCTTACTTGTCAACCCAATCTAGACAAATCTGAGAGACTTAAGTTCAAATTTTAGCTCCCTACTTTCCAATAGTAAGGAAAAAATAAAGAGCGAGAATAGGAAGCAGGAGAGTGAGCAATGTGTAACACTAACTGATACAGTTTGACTCTGTGTCCCCACCCAAATCTCATCTTGTAGCTCCCATAATTCCCATGTGTTGTGGGAGGGACCCAGTGAGAGATGATTGAATCATGTGGGCAAGTCTTTCCCATGCTGTTCTCGTGATAGTGAACGGGTCTCAAGAGATCTGATGATTTTAAAAATGGAAGTTTCTCTGCAGAAGCTCTCTCTTTCCCTGCTGCCATCCATGTAAGACGTGACTTGGTTCCTCTTTGCCTTCTGCCATAATTGTGAGGCCTCCTCAGCCATGTGAAATTCGAAGTTCAATTAAATCTCTTTCTTTTGTAAATTGCCTAGTCTCAGGTATGTCTTTATCAGCAGCGTGAAATGGACTAATACACTAACCATAGTCTTGGGTTCAAGTTCTGGCTCCGACACTACCCACCTTATGAGTCTTTCCACTCTATTGTGGCAGGTGGAAAGACACTAGGTAAGATAGAAGGGCAATGGGCCAGAGAGAGTTTATGGTGGATGACTGTTAGATTTTCTGGCCAATATGTGAAGGACACTTCTGCCAAACAGAAATGACTACAGACAGCAAGTACTGGCTGAAAAGGAGCTTTAATAAAACTGATGCAGCCAAGCACTAGACTTGACCCAGTAGAATATAAAGAATTTTAACTTACGGTCCCTTCCTTTGAGCCCTAAAAATACACATGACAATTAAGAATGCATAGATCAAATAATAATAATGACTTGCATTCACTAAGGTGCTTATGCTAGCTGGGCACCCTACTCAATATCCTGTTCAATCCTTTCACAACCCTGTGAGGTAGGTTTTCTGTTACTATTCCCACTTTACAGAAGAGAAAACTGAATATTACACTAAGCTCACACAGGTAGAAAGCTGGGGTTTGAACCCTCTCTGGCCATAATATTTCCAGTAAAAAACACATCTTAGGCAGGATCTGATTGGGTTCTAACTCAGAAAGTTAAGCAAAGTTTATTATGCTGGGAGAAGTCCTCTTAGAGGTGGTGGAAATCATGTTCAGTCTTAGAGTATGTGTTGGAATAGGAAAGACAAAATCAAGAGAAGAGGGCATGGAGTGATATGCCTGTACTGAGTGCACAGCCTATGGACATGAATAATAGGGGACACATTTGGAAAGAGTGGGAAGGTGCAGTGGCCACACAGGGTGTCCATATCCAGCCTTCCCTCCTTCCTTCATTCAATCATTAGTTCTACAAATGTTCATACAATACCTCCCATGTAACACAGTCCTAGCAGCTTGGGGCATATAAGGGATAACCAAGGAGACACAGTCCCTGCCCATGCAATAATAGAGCCAAGTGGAGGAAAAAAATATTAACAAATAAGCACAGATAAATACCTAATTTCTTTGATCTCAGACGTTATCAATTGTAAGGAACACGACTTTATCATAGGCACACGTAGTTCATAAGATGCAGCCCAGTATGGAAGCTTTAAACTATTGGGGAAGACATGTAGATAGAGCATATAATTGCATAATTGTGAGAAGTGCTATGAAAGAAAAGTACAAAGCACTATAGGAGATGCTAATGGGGTCTTTAGGCTTTAGGCTGCAGGAATCATAGAAACCCTCTTGAAGGAAGTGAAGGATGCTGGAAGAGTAAGGTGAGTGAGGAAAGAGGCCATCATATGTGCAGTCCCTCAGGCAGGACTCACACTAGAGATGCAAGGACATGAAGGGCCAGTGTGGTTCCAGGAGGTCCAGTGTGTATGTGGGTGGGGGCAATGCGATCAGAGTGTCATGGTGGCCAGGAGCCTCAACATGCGGGTTCTTGTAGGCTACATAAAGACTCTGGGTTTTATCTTAAGTTCATGGAAAACCATCAGGGGGGTCAAAGCAGGGGAGTAACATGGTCCAATTCTGTTTTTAAAGGTAACTCTGGCTACAATATAAAGAGCAGATTGTGGGAGAATTGGAAGGAGATTACTTAAGAGACACGAGCAATAGTTCAGGAAGAAAGGATAGACCCTTCCTCTGGGTGTGGAGAAAAGCTGATGGATTTGAGATACATTTTGGAGGTATAACTGAGAATACTTGGTTACATCTGTATACAGAAGAGGGGGTAAGAATTAAGGATAAACTGTCAGGTTTCTGACATGAGAACTTGAGTAAATGGGGATAACTTTTCTGAAATGGAAAAGAACAAACTTTGAAGGAGAGGCCTATAACTTTTTTTTGGACCTAAGTTTAGGATGTTTAAGATATGCCTAAATAAGAGTCAGTTTTGGCGCTCAGATGTGAGTGAATTTTTTTTTAGACAGAGTCTCGCTCTGTTACCAGGTGCCAGGCTGGAGTGCAGTGGTGTGATCTTGACTCACTTCAACCTCTGCCTCCCAGGATCAAGCAATTCTCCTGCCTCAGCCTCCCGAATAGCTCGGACTACAGACGCGTACCACCAAGCCCAGCTAATTTTTATATTTTAATAGAGACAGAGTTTCACTATGTTGGCCAGGATGGTCTCGATCTCTTGACCTCCTGATCCGCCAACCTCAGCCTCCCACCTTGGCACTTCGATGTGAGTGAATGTGTCACTTCGATGTGAGTGTGGAGTGCAGAAGAGAGGTCCGGGTATCTCCATGTCTTTGGTTGGTGTCTTTAGATTGGGAGTTGTCAGCGTAAACGATGTTTAAACTCATAAGATTGGAGAGGTTGTCTAGGGAAGAATACATTGTGAGAAAAAGACCAGGGTAAGAGCCTAAGATGCCCCAGCATTTAGAGGTGGTGTGAAAGATGTAAGTCCAACAAAAGCAATGAGCAGAAATGGCCAGAGAGGGCAGGGGAGCCAGGCACCTGAGGTGAAGGCCAAGAGAAGAGAGCTTTGAGAAGCAGGGAGTGATCAGTTATGTCAAACACTGCCGACATGGTCAGGAAAGATGTACCCTTTGGATTTTGCACTGAAGAGGCCATGTATCACTTTAGCAATAGCAGGTTTTGGCTAGCGTGAGGAGAATACAGACTGAGGTTGGCTAATGAGGAAGCGGAGGCAGACTGTGTAGGCAGTGCTTTCAGGAAGCCTGGCTAATGACGGCAGATGGGAGAGGGTGGAAACCAGTGAGGGCGACGGGGTCAAGGGAGGATTTTAGTTTGCTTTTCTTTGGAGAGCCATTTGCCCAATGGGATGCTAACACAATGATCCAGACAGGAGTGGTGGGTTGAAGATATGGGAGAGAAATGACAATATTAGAAGAGTAATATCCCTCAGCCCCCAGGGAATGTTGCATCCAGAGCATAATACAAGCCATATATATAATTTTAAATATCCTGGTAGATATGCTAGTAAGAGTAAAAACAAAGAAGTGAAATTAATTTCAATAGCATATTATGCTCCACACAATAATCCAAAATATTGACCTTTCAGCATGTAATCAATATAAGAAATTATGAATAAGATATTTTACATTCATTTTATCCCTAATATTTTACACTTACAGCATATTTCCACTCAGACTGGATACATTTCAAATGCTCAATAGCCACATGTGGCCACTGGCTGCCATATTGGACAGCTCAGGTCTAGAGCACAGGTAGAAGCATTGACCTCTGATGGAGTAAACAATGTTTTCTCCCTTGAAATATAGAAAGGAACAGCTGCAAGAAGCTTTGACGATTTGGTGGTAGGTGAATAAAGGACATTGGGAGGAATTTTCAAGACCATTTAGTGCAACTACCAGGACATTACTTAATCTTTCTGTCGGTATACTTCTGCTCCCTTGAAATCCCCTTTTACTTCGATACGACATTGAGAAGTCACTGGGCTTCTTGAGTGATAGAAGGTAGGTATATTTTTATGTTAGGAAGCCTCCCATAATGTCTTTAAAAATCCCTTTCTAAGCACCAGAAGGGCTATTTTTATACATTGTTCTTCTCATACTTTTGGAGACACAAAGCACCCTTCAGTGGCAAAGCAAGTATAAGCTCTCGGTCCTAAGCTCAGTCTTGCCATTATCACTTGAGTTAATGTGCTGGGCAGTTCCCTTCATAAGGATGGATGGTCTGAGTAACAAGCATAAGAAAGATAAAGAGACCTTGCTAAGTATCTAAACAGCCACACACATTATTAGCAATGATAAGAACAACAGTGACAGTGATACTCACAGGCCCGGCCACATCCTCCTGGTGCTGACAGTTGATGTCCCCTCAAATCTATGTTTCACTCATCTAAGGATCAGCAAAACCCAAGTGTGAGTCTGCCTAGGCCTTTTCCTCCTCTCCCTTCAAACCCACATGTATCTTGAGGTAAATCTAATCCACATGTTTCTGATTCATTTACACTTAACTCATCAAAATGTTGTTTTCTAACAGCTATTTGATGGCCAAAAACTCTTTCTTAAAGCTCCTTTCTTACAAATAGGATGTTGTGGTTTGCCAAGAGAGAAAAAAAAAAAAAAAAAAAAAAAAAAAGGCTTTGAATCTGACTCAAAACTAAGAAATCATGAAGTTTGGACCAAATTTGTCCAGAAGCTTTCTCATTATTCCTGATAACATTTCTCTCCTCCAAGTGATTTTTCAACCCTCAGTTCAGTGATAGACAGAGTGACAATGCTTAGACCAGGAAGGGGTTCTGGTCCAGGGTTGCATTTGAGACTGGCTGAATGAGAAAATAGGATGTGTTCGCAGGGGACATTTTTCAGTCAATTCACTTTTCCTCCCTTGAAATTCCCCTTACCTACGTGGTTTACAGTGAGCCTCTTGTCCACTAAATGGCAGCTCCTTTACTCACCCCAGGGCGCTTTCTGCACACACAAACTGCTCCCCTCGGGTGGGGCTATTCATGGTACTTGGAACCATGCTTCTTTCTTCATTTCCTCTTCTCAATGAAAGCTCTGTGTCAAAGGTTTCAGGAAAACAAAAATCCCAGAGCATGAAGAATTTCATGGCCCTGCAAAGAAACAGAAAATACATTAGGTCAGAAGTTAGGCTGATAAACTCACCAACTCCCTTTAACTTAAGACTTTAATTAAAATGACCCTTGTAAGGGGGATTAAAAATAAACACTCATTTATGGTTTCTCTCCAGAATCCTGTAAAATCTACGTGAAAACACTACTTCTGGTTTACTGTAGCTTCCTAAGACACCCTGGCCAGATGGATTTTATTCCTGCCATTTGGAATTAAGACAAATCTTCAGCAGCCCTCACAGGCATAGATACTCTGATCTTCCTCCATGTTTGTTTCTCTTTGGGTAGCTTCCAGACACGGGCCAGTGGACACATGTTACACTAGCAAAATGAGTTTATGAGGTCTCTCTGCTGTAGGAGCCAACTGTGTAGTCTGGCAGTAGTAACTAGGACGCCATAAATGTCCAAAAAGTATGTGTTGAATTAATCTGTATCAACAAAACTCAGTGGGTCTATGGATCTAGCAGAATAGAGAAGAACCGTATTCATAGTTTGCAAAGCAAGGGAAGAAATGAAAAGGTGTGGTGAACGAGGAGAAATGCAGAGAGAAAGTACCTAGTAAAGTCATTTTGCAAACAACTCCAACCATTGCCTCTCTTCCCAGCGAGGAATGAATGACAATTTCTAGAAAGGTTTACCAAGGTGACAATGGATAAGACAGGATAAGTCAGACTTTGTGACATAAACCAATCTAGAGCTATTTTGTTATGTCTTCCTGGAGCAATGGCAGAAGCCCACACTTTGGTGTATATAAGTGAAATTTACACACATGGATCTGAAATTCCTGCTGGGAAGGCCACAGGATGATGGAAGAAATAAGGCACACTCTTCGGACCGAGAAGGAGAATTTTTCTGTTTCTCTCAAGCCAGACTCTAGGACATGGATATCCTGGATCGATTTCAGTAGTGAAGATAAGCTGTCCCTGAGAAACTGGCAGGAGCCAGCAGCAACAGCAATGTAGAGAGGTCCAGTTTCTGGGCAGCAGGGATGCAGGGAAGCAACTGCGATGCCCTACAAACTCAAGCAGTGAAGCCCAGTACCAGTACCAATCATCTGGTATCCCAGTACCAGTAAGAAGGCCAAGAGCGACCAGCCCTGCCTGTGAACTTGAGGTGAGCGGCACCCCACTCTGAGGCTGGAGTCAGGTAATCACCAGCCACCACCCACATGAGACAGCAGAGAGGAAATAACAGATTATTTCACACTCAGCCAGAAGCAAGGTGAGAAGACAGAACCTGAGGGTTTGTTCCAATCGCAGTCTCCTGCAAACTCAGAGAATCTGAGTGACATTTTGGAGACGGTTCTGTCCAGAAAGTCTGCAGGCAGGAACTCATGTTCTCACAATCTTGGACTTTAAGAAAGCAGAACTTGGTTCTTTAGAAAGCCTTGAAACATATATAGGTGACATGACTAATGCCATCCTTAGGGGCCCCAGTCAATTATTCAGTTCCCTTATCTAAGACTGACACTTTAGAAGGATTGCCCCACATTTGAAATGACCTTTCTGTCATCTTCTTCCATCACATAGAATCTTTTCCTCATGTAAAAGGATCAGAACTGAAGGTTTGTTTGTAGTTTTTTAAATGTAAAGAAGAAGGCAAATCTTGTGTGACCTGGGTTATACTCTGTGATATCCCCAGATTTTTCAACCTGGTGAGGTATCGACTCTTCCTTGAATTAGCTCCTATTCCATGTTCAAGAGGATTATAACCACCACCCTTGGGGCCTCCCTTTGGGATGCACCTGGTAGACCCCTAGCCCCCTATTTTCTGTCTGCTCTTCATGAAGAGTGGTTGAGCTCTTCAACCTCTTCCTGTACTCTTTGGGATAGGGAATCTTCCCACAACCCATTCAACAACATGTTAAAAAAAGCCACTTGCTGCTCAGCAACTAATGGATATGACAGAAAAAAACAATTTCCTGTCATTTGTTATTTCTACCCCACCCTGTCTCTTGAAAAGAGTGAATCCTAGAAACTAGAAGAGCTTTTTAATAAGCTGAGCTGCACATTATGGTTCTCAAAATAATGGGCTTTCACATGTTGATGGCAATGCGATGAAAGTCGTTTTCCAAACACTTTTCACCAGGACTCACAATAGGAAATACATTTTGCACTACATTCCCCCACCAACACATACCATTTTAATTTCTTTTTTTAAAAAAAATTATTTCAATTTTTAGAAATGGCAGTGTCACCCACTAAATGGATTTCACAACTCACTATGACGGAAGTTGATTTGGGCAGAGGTGTGTTTGTGTGTGTGTGTGTGTGAGAGAGAGAGAGAGAGAGAGAGAGGGAGAGAGAGAGAAAGAGAGAGAGATAGAGAAAGAGATGCAGATGTGGGTCAGGAAGGGTCAGAAGAAAAGAAGGAATGGTCTATAGCCTAAGGGTAACTTTGGAGTGGATCGTACATATGTTTAATGAGGACTTTTATTAGTCTCCCCTCCTGATTTCCAGTAAAACCTACCTTGGTGATGCTCTGCAGAGTGCATCAGCCTGGGTGACAGAGTGAATCACAAAGAGCTAACCTGATTCTAGGTTGGCAGGGAATGAAACCAGAGGCTGCCAGGAGACCAGAAGTTTGTGGACTGTGTATGTGAAAGAGCCAACTGTGTAAATATCATAGCATTCTGTGCACTGGGAAGTCAGCAGAATTTAGAGTGGCAGGTGATTGTGATGGAAATATTTCTGCCATTCTGTAGGTTGCCTGTTCACTCTGATAATAGTTTTTTTTGCTGTACAGAAGCTCTTTAGTTTAATTAGATCCCATTTGTCAATTTTGGCATTTGTTGCCAGTGCTTTTGGTGTTTTAGCCATGAAGACTTTGCCCATGCCTGTGTCCTGAATAGTATTGCCTAGGTTTTCTTCTAGGTTTTTATGGTTTTAGGTCTTACATTTAAGTCTTTAATCCATCTTGAGTTAATTTTTGTGTAAGGTGTAAGGAAGGGGTCCAGTTTCAGTTTTCTGCATATAGCTAGCCAGTTTTCCCAGCACCATTTATTAAATAGGGAATCCTTTCCCAATTGCTTGTTTTTCTCAGGTTTGTCAAAGATCAGATGGTTGTGGAAGTGTGGTGTTATTTCTGAGGCCTCTATTCTGTTCCATTGGACTATATATCTGTTTTGGTATCAGTACCATGCTGTTTTGGTTACTGTAGCCTTGTAGTATATTTGAAGTCAGGTAGCATGATGCCTCAAGCTTTGTTCTTTTTATTTAGGATTGTCTTGGCTATATGGGCTCCTTTTTCATTCCATATGATATTTAAAGTAGTTTTTTCTAATTCTGTGAAGAAAGTAAATGGTAGCTTGACGGGGATATCATTGAATCTATAAATTACTTTGGGCAATATGGTCATTTTCATGATATTGATCTTCTATCCATGAGCATGGAATATTTTTCCATTTGTGTCCTCTCTTATTTCTTTGAGCAGTGGTTTATAGTCCTTTTTGAAGAGGTTCTTCACATCCCTTGTAAATTGTATTCCTAGGTATTTTCTTCTCTTTGTAGCAATTGTGAATGGGAGTTCACTCATGATATGACTCTCTGTTTGTCTATTATTGGTGTATAGAAATGCTTGTGATTTTTGCACATTGATTTTGTATCCTGAGACTTTGCTGAAGTTGCTTATCAGCTTAAGGAGATTTTGGACTGAGACAATGGGATATTCTAAATATACAATCATGTCATCTGCAAATAGAAACAATTTGACTTCCTCTCTTCCTATCTGAATACCCTTTATTTCTTTCTCTTGCTTGATTGCCCTGGCCGGAACTTCCAATACTATGTTCAATAGTAGTGGTGAGAGAGGGCATCCTTGTCTTGTGCTGGTTTTCACAGGGAATTCTTCCAGCTTTTACCCATTCAGTATGATATTGGCTGTGGGTTTGTCATAAATAGCTCTTACTATTTTGAGGCATGCTCCATCAATACCAAGTTTATTAAGAGTTTTTAGCATGAAGGGGTGTGTTGAATTGTATCAAAGGCCTTTTCTGCATCTACTGAGATAATCATGTGGTTTTTGTCATTGGTTCTGTTTATGTGATGGATTACATTTATTGATATCCTAATGATGAACCAGCCTTGCATCCCAGGGATGAAGCCTACTTGATCGTGGTGGATAAGCTTTTTGATGTGCTACCAGTATTTTATTGAGGATTTCCACATGGATGTTCATCAGGGATATTGGCCTTAAATTTTCTTTTCTTGTTGGGTCTTTGCCAGGTTTTGGTATCAGGATGATGCTAACCTCATAAAATGAGTTAGAGGGGAGTCCCTCTTTTTCTATTGTTTGGAATAGTTTCAGAAGGAATGGTATCAGCTCTTCTTTGTACCTCTGGTAGGATCCAGCTGTGAATCCATCTAATCCTGGGCTTTTTTTTTTTTTTTTCTTTTTGGTTGGTAGGCTATTGATTATGCCCTCAATTTCAGAACTTGTTATTTGTGTATTCAGGGATTCAACTTCTTCCTGGTTTAGACGTGTGAGGGTGTATGTGTCCAGGAATTTATCCATTTCTTCTAGATTTTCTAGTTTATTTGTGTAGAGGTATTTACAGTATTCTCTGACAGTAGTTTGTATTTCTGTGGGATCAGTGGTATTTTTTCCTTTATCATTTTTTACTGTGTATATTTGACTCTTCTCTTTTCTTCTTTATTAGTATGACTAGGGTCTATCCATTTTTTTTTTATCTTTTCAAAACACCAGCTCCTATATTCATTGATTTTTTTGAAGTGTTTCTTGTGTCTCTGTGTCCTTCAGTTCTGCTCTGATCTTAGTTATTTTTTGTCTTCTGCTAACTTTTGAATTTTTTTGCTCTTGCTTCTCTCTTTCTTTTAATTGTGATGTTAGGGTGCCAATTTTAGATCTTTTCTGCTTTCTCCTGTGGGCATTTAGTGCTATAAATTTCCCTCTAAACACTGCTTTGTCTGTGTCCCAGAGATTCTGGTACATTGTGTCTTTGTTTTCACTGGTTTCGAAGAACTTATTTATTTCTGCCTTAATTTTGTTATTTACTGAGTAGTCATTTAGGAGCAAGTTGTTCAGTTTAAATGTAGTTGTGCAGCTTTGAGTGAGTTTCTTGATCCTGAGTTCTAATTTGATTGTACTGTAGTCTGAGAAACTGTTTGTTATGATTTCCATTCTTTTACATTTGCTGAGGAGTGTTTTACTTCCAATTATGTGGTCAATTTTAGAATAAGTGCAATGTGGTGCTGAGAAGAATGCATATTCTGTGGATTTGGAGTGGAGAGTTCTGTAGATGTCTATTAGGCCCATGTGGTCCAGAGCTGAGTTCCAGTCCTGAATATCCTTGTTAATTTTCTGTCTCATTGATCTGTCTAATATTGACAGTGGTGTGTTAAAGTCTCAAACTATTACTATTTGGGAGTCTAAGTCTCTTTGTAGGTCTCTAAGAATTTGCTTTATGTATCTGGGTGCTCCTGTATCGGGTGCATATATATTTGGGATAGTTAGCTCTCTTGTTGCATTGACCCCTTTACCATTATGTAATGTCTTTTTTTTTCTTTGTTGGTTTAAAATCTGTTTTATCAGAGACTAGGATTGGAACCCCTCCTTTTTCTTTCTTTCCATTTGCTTGTTAAATATTGCTCCATCTCTTTAGTTTGAGCCTATGTGTGTCCTTGCACATGAAATGATTCTCCTGAATACAGCACACCAATGGGTTGTGACTTTTTATCCAATTGGCCAGTCTGTGTCTTTTAATTGGGGCATTTAGCCCATTTACATTTAAGGTTAATACTCTTATATGTGAATTTGATATTATTATTATGATGCTAGCTGGTAATTTTGCCTGTTAGTTGATGCAGTTTCTTCACAGTATCAATGGTCTTTACAATTTGGAAATTTTGTAGTGGCTGGTACCAGATTTCCCTTTCATGTTTAGTGCTTCCTTCAGCAGCTCTTGTAAGGCAGGCCTGATGGTGACAAAATCTCTCAGCATTTGCTTGTCTGTATAAGATTTTATTTCTCCTTCACGTATGAAGCTTAGTGTGGCTGGATATGAAATTCTGGGTTGAAAATTCTTTTCTTTAAGAATATTCCATATTGAATATTGGGCCCCATTCTCTTCTGGCTTGTAGGATCTCTGCAGAGAGATCCACTGTTAGTCTGAGGGGCCTCCCTTTGTGGGTAACTTGAACTTTCTCTCTGGCTGCCCTTAACATTTTTTCCTTCATTTCAACCTTGGTGAATCTGATGATTATGTGTCTTGGGGTTGCTCTTCTCAAGGAGTATCTTTTTGGTGTTCTCTGTATTTCCTGAATTTGAATGTTGTATTGTCTTTCTAGGTTGGGGAAATTTTCCTGGATAATACCCTAAAGAGTGTTTTCCAACTTGGTTCCATTCTCCCCATCACTTTCAGGTACAGCCATCAAATATAAGTTTGCTCTTTTCACATTGTCCTAGATTTCTTGGAGGCTTTGTTCATTCTTTTTCATTTTTTTTTTCTCTAATCTTGTCTTCACACTTTATTCCATTAAGTTGATCTTCAATCTCTGATATCATTTCTTCCACTTGGTAGATTCAGCTATTGATACTTGTGTATGATTCACAAAGTTCTTATGCTGTGTATTTCAGCTTCATCAGGTCATTTATGTTCTTTTCTAAACTGATTATTCTAGTTAGCAATTCCTCTAACCTTTTTTCAAGGTTCTTAGCTTCCTTGCATTGGGTTAGAACATGCTCCTTTAGCTCGGAGCTTAGTTTGTTATTATCCACCTTCTGAAGCCTACTTCTGTCAATTCCTCAAATTCATTCTTCATCCAGTTTTGTTCCCTTGCTGGCGAGGAGTTGTGATCCTTTGGAGGAGAAGACATGTTTTGGTTATTGGAATTTTCAGGCTTTTTGTGCTGGTTTTTCTTCATCTTCATAGATTCATCTACCTTTGGTCTTTGATGTTGGTGACCTTCAGATGGGGTTTCTGTGTGGATGCCCTTTTTGTTGATGTTGGTGCTATTTCTTTCTTTTTGTTAGTTTTCCTTCTAACAGTCAGGCCTCTCTGCTGCAGGTCTGCTGGAGTTTGCTGGAGGTCCACTCTAGATCCTGTTTGCCTGGGTATCAGCAGAGGCTGCAGAACAGCAAAGATTGCTGCCTGTTCTTCCCTCTGGAAGCTTTGTCCTAGAGGGTCACCTGCCAGATGCCAGCTGGAGCTCTCCTGTATGTGAGGTGTCTTTCAACCCTTGCTGGGAGGTGTCTCCCAGGCAGGAGGCATGGAGGTCAGGGACCCACTTGAGGAGGCAGTCTGTCCCTTAGCAGAGTTCAAGCACTGTGCTGGGAGATTTGCCGCTCTCTTCAGAGCTGGCAGGCAGAAACGTTTAAGTCTGCTGAAGCTGCGCCCACAGACTTCCCTTCCCCCAGGTGCTCTGTCCCAAGGAGAAGGGAGTTTTATCTATAAGCCCCTGACCAGGGCTACTGCCTTTCTTTCAGAGATGTCCTGCCCAGAGAGTAGGGATCTTGAGAGGCAATCTGGCTACAGTGGCTTTGCAGAGCTGCAGAGGGCTCTACCCAGTTCAAACTTCCCCACAGCTTTGTTTACACTGTAAGGGGAAAACCGCCTACTCAAGCCTCAGTAATGGTGGACATCCCTCCCCCTACCAAGCTTGAGCATCCCAGGTCGACTTCAGACTGCTGTGCTGGCAGCAAGAATTTCAAGCCAGTAGATCTTAATGTGCTGGGCTCCATGTGGATGAGATCTGCTAAGCAAGACCACTTGGCTCCCTGGCTTCAGCCCCCTTTCCAGGGTAGTGAACAGTTCTGTCTCGCTAGCATTCTAGGTGCCACTGGGGTATGGAAAAAAAAAAAAACTCCTGCAGCTACCTCAGTGTCTGCTCAAATGGTCACCCAGTTTTTTGCTTGAAACCCAGGGTCCTGGTAGCATAGACACCAGAGGGAATCTCCTAGTCTGCAGGCTGCAAAGACCATGGAAAAAGCATAGTATCTGGGCGGGAGTGCACCGTTCCTCAAGGCACAGTCCTTCACGGCTTCCCTTGGCTAGGGGAGGGAGTTCCCGACCCCTTGCACTTCCCAGGTGAGGTGACGGTCCACCCTGCTTTAGCTCGCCCTCCGTGGGCTGCACCTACTGTATAACCAATCCCAGTGAGATGAGCTGGGTACCTCAGTTGGAAATGCAGAAATCACCCGCCTTCTGCATTTATCTCGCTGGAGCTGCAGACGGAGCTGTTCCTATTCTGCCATCCTACCAGCCACCTTCTGTGTTGATCTCTAGTTACAAATTTTAAAAAATACATGTTTTATGAGAGGTAAAATTTTTTTGTTTTTTAATAATATTAATACATATGGATTAGAAAAATTAAATAGAGCTAAAATTAATGATAAATTATGAGAGAAAATATCAGTTCTTGAAATAGCACAAAAGCTTTAATCATAAATT
This sequence comes from Sapajus apella, assembly GCF_009761245.1. Classification (NCBI taxonomy): domain Eukaryota; kingdom Metazoa; phylum Chordata; class Mammalia; order Primates; family Cebidae; genus Sapajus; species Sapajus apella. The sequence continues at coordinate 3,850,940 of NW_022436981.1, read as the reverse complement.
TATCAATAAACCCATGATTTTTGATAAATATTTGTATCCCTTATGGTCACATGAGTTACATAATGAGACTATGTTGAGCCTCTTCTCCATTAAAAATATACTGTGCATATATTATATATATGTACATATATTACTTATGTGCATACATAAAAGCCCACCCACAATAAAGAAATATAGTGATTTATGCTTTATATCTGTTTGCATGTTATATCATTTTATTTGGCTAAGAGTAGTAAAGAAGGAATACATATTTAACATTTCATTGATTACACGCATACGTAATTTAAATCATATATTGGGATAGTGATGATTCCATAGTTTAAAACAAATTATACACCTATTGCTCAAAAGTGTGTGACCATCTTGAACATCTTAGGGGAAAAAAGATCTCAATCTAAGTTCATAAAAAGTATAGAAAACTCTGAATACTGAATGTGCAGCCAGATTATGAAAATCATATGGCCAGAGCCCTCTGTTCACCTCTCAATTTCTTAAAAGAATTGTTCATAGCACTTAGCTCAGTGTTGTGCACCTAATAGGTAATTGAAGGATGGACCTGACTGTTGATCAAGTTACCTTAAGCCAAGTTAAGACTTCACTATAATTCTTTCATGTACACACACATACACACACACACACACAGACACATCTGCAGTCAGATTAATGCTTCATTTATCTGATATTATTTTTAGTACTTTTCCCAAATAAATAAAGCTCAACCATTTAAAGTTACATTTCTTTAATTTGGATCACAAAACTTTCTAAAAGAAAATACACACTACTCTACCTTCTTAAACAGAAAATTCTCAACATGGTATAGACTGTAAACTGTGACTCATGATGGTTCCAATTATGAGCATCAGTCATTTTACTGGGTCCTCACATTCTGTTGAGAATCTTTTAGTGATCATCAGGCTATTTATTATTTTTAAGCTGCTTTCTAAACGGCTGAGGCAGTGAGGGCTCTCCCCTTCCTAACAGCACCTTACATCTGCTGGCAACTTTTGCCCCCAAAAAAAGCCTGACACTTCTGCCTGGGAAGGATCCAAGTACAGGACAAATCTTTTGGTAACTGTAGCCATCACCCTGGTTAGATTCTTAGGGAACCAAAAAGGCAGCTCCACCCAGGAGTAAAACACACTGAAGGACAATACTCCCAAACTACAGCCCTCCTTATTTTGCCCCTCTAGGGTTCTCCAGGCTGCTTCATGCCCTTGTACCCTGTAGAGAGGCCCATGCCCTGAACACTTAATCCGACCACACAGCCTGCTACCCTGTTTATGGAAAAGGTTTGTTGGGTGAACACCCTTGTACGAAAAACAAGGGAACCTTATGATCAAAGATCATCTCATGTTGAAGAAAAGCTGATTCCATAAAAGGATTGGATGAATAAAGACATCAGTTGTAATTGAGAGAACAGAAATATTATTTTTTTAAAGTATAATTAGTATCCACAGAGTTTTAACAAGATAATTCATTCAGAAACCAAGAACAGGCTACTACAAAAAAAGAGAAGCCTTCAAACAACAAGAAAGAATACTTGGAAACTTTAAAAGTAACAATTTTCAAAATAAAACTGCCATATCAACCACAAAACAAAGGAGCCTAAAGATGAAGATGGTGGTCTAAAACCTACAAGGAAGCAAACAGCTCATAATGTAGAGCAGTAAGTCAATGAAATGGAAAATGTGATAGGAAAGTCAGGAGACACAGAGGGGAAATCTACCGAATCTGGTATATGTCCAATAAAAGTTTTAGAAGGAGAGAACAGAGACAAGGGAGGGAAGAAAACAATCAAAGAAAGAAGGGATAAAATTTCCCTGGGTTGAGAAGCATTAAGAATCTGCAGGTTGGAAGGGCTTCATAAGATCTCAACAAAATGCCGAGAAAGGTTCCACCCTGGGTTGGACACAGTGGCTCACACCTGTAATCCCAGCACTTAGGGAGGCCAAGGTTGGCAGATCGCAAGGTCAAGAGATTGAGACCATCCTGGCCAACATGGTGAAACCCTGTCTCTACCAAAAGTACAAAAATTAGCTGGACATGGTGGTGCATGCCTGTAGTCCCAGCTACTTGGGAGGCTGAGGCAGGAGAATCGCTTGAACCCAGGAGGTGGAGGTTGCAGTAAGCCAAGATCGTACCACCACACCCCAGCCTGACAAAAGAGGGAGACTTCATCAAAAAAAAAAAAAAAATTCCAGCCTGGGGATAGGAAACATTGCAGTATTTCTAAAAATAAAAAGAAAAGTTTAAAAGTTTCTAAAAGGGAACTTGAATCAGTAACATCAACTACTTGTTGCTAATAGTAGATACTAGAGGTCAGTTAAGTAATGCAAATATACACATTTGGAGACAAGCAAGGGACCCAGAAAATGCACCTGTGTGTTATGCAAGGAAGCTGGAGGAAGACACTGCTGGTTCTTTGCCTAATATAACTATTACCTTCTTTTCCCAACAGAGCCCCAATGTACCCAGCTAGAATTATTTATGTCACCAGACTCTCTTGAAGCTAAGAGTGGCCATATGACCCAGTTGTAAGCAAGTGTAAGCAGAAGTTGAGCTTGAATTGAAACTTTCTGGATGCCTTGTTCATAAAAACAAACTTACCATCCTGACTGTTTTATGCCTTTGTCCTTTTCTCAGCTCAGTTTTGGAATGTGGACTTGATGTCTAGAGTCACACACTGTCTTGTGAGTAAAAGGAATGAAGCCTACATTGTAAGAAAACTAATAGAAAAGGATGGAGAGAGCCTGGATCCCTGATGAAAAGCAAAATCATGTAAGTATTAAAAGAGGAGAGATCCAAGATGGCTGGTTACTAGCAGCTCAGGATTGTATCTCCCAGTGAAAGCGCAGAGAACGAGAGGATGCCACACTTTCAGACGAATTTTTGTTGCTCACGAACCAGGAGATTCCCAGTGGAGGAGCCCCAAGGGTCGCCAGCACAACTCTTGTGGCCGGCACGGTGGTTCTTGGTGCAGAGTAAATGGGACTGGGTCCCCTTTTGGTCGACGTTTGGAGCTCTGGGAAGGCAGAGTCGCCTATTCAGCTGATTGAAAAAGGGACTCAAGAAGGAAGCCAAACCAGAGATTCCTGGGCAGAAAAGCACCACGAATCTTAACGCCACTGTTTTGGCCGGCACAGTGGGTTGCTCAGATTCCGGCGCTGGGAATCAACAAGTTTGGACGTACACTCGGAGACCTAATTTGAAAATCGGTAATTACAAAGACGACAGGTGGATAAATTTACAATGATGGGAAGAAACCAGTGTAAAAAGGCTGAGAATACTCAAAATCAGAAGCCTCTCCCTCTACAGGGGATCACAATTCCTCATCAACAAGGGAACAAGGCCTGATGGAAAACAAATGTGTTCCATTAACAGATTTAGGCTTCAGAATATGGATAATAAGAAACTTCTGTGAGTTAAAAGAACATGTTCTAGCCCAATGTAAAGAAACTAAGAACCTTGAAAAAAGATTTGATGAAATCCTAATGAGAATAGACAATCTAGAGAGGAATATAAGTGAATTAATGAAACTGAAGAATACAATACGAGAACGCCACGAAGTATGCACAGGTTTTAACAGTCGCATTCATCAAGCAGAAAAAAGGGTATCAGAGTTCGAAGACCAACTTAAAGAAATGAAACGAGAAGACAAGATTAGAGAAGAAACAGTAAAAAGGAATGAGCAAAATCTCCAAGAAATATGGGACTATGTGAAAAGACCTAATTTACATTTGATAGGTGTACATGAATGTTATGAAGAGAATGAATCCACGCTGGAAAATATTCTTCAGGATATTATTCAGGAAAACTTTCCTAACCTAGTAAGGCAGGAAAATACTCAACTTCAGGTAATACAGAGAACACTACAAAGATATTCCTCAAGTAGAGCAACCCCAAGACACATAATCGTTAGATTCACCAGAGTTGAAATAAAGGAGAAAATTCTAAGGGCAGCTAGAGAGAAAGGTCAGGTTATCCATAAAGGGAAGCCTATCAGACTCACAGCAGCTCTCTCAGCTGAAATCTACAAACTAGAAGAGAGTGGGGGCCAATATTCAATATCCTCAAAGAAAAGAATTTTCAATCCAGAATCTTATATCCAGCCAAATTAAGCTTCATAAATGAAGGAAAAATAAAATTTTTTGCGAACAAGCAAGTACTCAAAGATGTCATCACCACCAGGCCTGCTTTCCAAGAGCTTCTGAAAGAAGCACTATACACAGAAAGGAACAACCAGTATCAGTCATCCCAAAAACTTACCGAAAGGTAAAGAGTATCTCCATAATGAAGACTCTATATCAACTAATGGGCAAAATAGCCAGCTAGCATTAAACGACAATATTAAACTCACAAATATCAATATTAATCCTAAATTTAAATGGATTAAATGCCCCAATCAAAGACACAGACAGGCAAATTGAATAAAAAGTCAAAACCCATCGGTTCACTATATCCAGATCCATCTCATAAGCAAGGACACACAAAGACTCAAAACAAAGAGTTGGTGGAAGATTTACCAATCAAATGCAGAGCCAAAAAAAAAAAAGGGGGGGGGTGGGGAAGAAAACAGGAGTTGAAACTTTCATCTCTGACAAAATAGACTTTAATAGTAACAAAGACTAAAAGAAACAAAGAAGGACATTACATAATGGTAAAAGGATCAATGCAACAACAGGAGTCAATGATCATAAATATATATGCACCCAATATAGGAGCTCCCAGATACATAAGACAAGTTCTTAATGACTTATAAAGAGACTTGGACTCCCGCACAATAATAGCAGGAGACTTTGACACCACATTGTTAATATTCAACCGATCAACGAGATAGAAAATTAACAGGGACATCTATGATTTGAACTCAGACCTGGAACAAGTAAACTTAGTGAATATTTATAGAATTCTTCACCCCAGGTCCACAGAACATACATTTTTCTCAGTATCATATTACACCTACTTTGAAAGTGACCACGTAATTGGAAGTAAATCACTCTTCAGCGTTTGCATAGCATTTCACAGACTTAAATGAAATATTGGTTGGCTGTTTGTTTGTTATTTTCTTCCCTTATTCCTTCCTGTCTCTGCTGTTAAGCACAATTATTGGCATAAAAGAGGTTTTTAATACCTATTTTTATATTGCATTCCAGCCTGGGCAATAGAGCAAGACTCCTGTTCTCTCTCCTCCTTTCTCTTTCTCTTTCTTTAAAAAAAAAAAAAAAAAGAAAGAAAGAAAGTATTAAAAGAAAGGTGGTAAGTTTTTTAAAAATAATTTTATAGGAGAAAAGACTATTTTAAGTATGACACAAAATTCAGAAGCCATAAAAAGAAAGACTTAAGAAAAATTTTTAATTTCCATATCAGAGAAAATAACCCCACAAAAAGTCAAATAATAATGATGGACTGGAAAGAACATAACTGCAACTCATTTCATAAAATGCTAATTTCCTCAATATATAGTGAAATTGCTACAGAAAAAAAAAAAAAAAACTTAATTAGAAAAACAGGCTTAGTGGCTCATGCCTGTAATCCCAGCACTCACTTGAGCCCAGGAGTTTGAGACCAGCCTGGGTAACATAGTGACACCCTGTCTCTAGAAAAATTAGCCAGGCATAGTGGCACACACCTGCTGTCCCAGCTATTCAGGAGACTGAGGTGTGAGGATCGAGCCCAGGAGGTCAAGGCTGTAGTATCCATGATGGCTACTAAAAAACAGAGTGAGGCTTTGTTTAAAAAAAAAAAAAGACAAATAGGCAAAAGATAAGAACATAAAAATAGCTCACACAAAAAGGATTATGAATACTCATGTGAAAAGCTGTTCAACTCATAATAAGAGTAATGCAAACTGAAACCATGGGAAATATATATATGAAATGTATATGTATATATGTGTGTGTATATATATATATATATATATATATATTCTTGTTTGAACTTATATATTCATAAATATTCTGGACAGATAAATAGGAAAATTGCCCCTGAATAGAGGAACTAAATGATTAAGAGATAATGACAGATCAAATATTTACTTTTCACCAAATACAACTCTTTTTAAATTAAGTATTTTATTTTGAAATAATTTTAGGTTCACAGGTAGTTGTAAGAAAGAATACAGCGAGATTCCTTATACCTTTTACCCAGTTTCTTCTGGTGGTAACAACTTGCAAAACTATAGTACAAAATCCACACCTAGAATATTGACATTCACACATTCAAGATGTAGCACATTTTTGTCACCACAAGATCCCCTCTGCTGCTCTCTTATGGCCACATTCATTTCCCTCTCACTACCAATGCTTCCTTAATCCCTTGTAACTACAAATTAGTTCTCTACTTCTACAATTTTTCATTTTGAGAATGTTATACAAATGTAAACATACAATGTGTAACCTTTTAGAATTGGCTGTTTTTCCTCAGTGTAATTCTCTGGAGAGAACTTGTCCAAGTTGTGTGTATTAATATTTTGTTCTTTTTTATTGCTGAGTAATGTTCATTAGTATGGGTAGATGCCACAGTTTTTTTTAACTCTTCATCCCTTCAAGGATATTGGGGTCAATCCCAGCTTTTGACTAATTTGAATAAAGCTGCTGTCATCCTTTGTGTAGAGATTTTTGTTGGAATACAAGTTTTTCTTTCTCTGGCATGAATATCCAAGAGTGTGACTGATGGGTGGTATTGTAGTTGCATGGCTAGTTTTCTCAGAAACTACCAAACTCCCGTGGCTGCATCATTTTACATTTCTACCACCAATGTGTGAGTAATCAGTCCAGTTTCTCCACATCCTCTTCAGCATTTGCTTATGTCACTATTTCTTCTTTCAGCTGTTTTGATAGGTGTTTAGTAATATCTCTTTGTGGTTTTAATTTTCATGTTCCTAATGGCAGATTATTTTTATGCAAATTTTTCATGATATTCACCATTTGTATATTCTCATTGATGAAATGGCTCTTCCCCATGTCTTAATTGGATAAATTTTATTTGTTTTACTGTTGAGTTTAGAGCATTCTTTATATATTCCAGATACTATGCCTTTGTCAGATAAGTAGTTTGCAAATATTTTCTCCCTGTCCATGGCTTCTCTTTTTATTATTTTAACAAGATCTTTTGCTGAACAAAGGTTTTACATTTTAATATAATACAATTTATCATTTTTTTCTTTTATGGATTGATATTCTGGTATGAAGCCTGAGAGTTGTTTGCTTAGCCCTAGAATCTGAAGATTTGCTTCTCTGTTTTACAAAAGTTTTAGAATTTTATGATTTATATTTAATGCCACTAGCCATTTTGAGTTAATTTTTGTATGAGGTATGAGATTTAGATCAAGGTTCTTTTTTATGGGGGGGGGGGTGTTGTGGATGCCCAATTGTTCCAGCATCATTTATTGAAAAGGCTATTCTTCCTTCAACAACTTGCTTTCGCACCTTTGTCAAAAATCCATTAGGCATATTTGTGTGAGTCTATTTCTGGACTATCTCATTATATTCTGCTGATATATGTGTTTATCATGCCACCAATGCCACACAGTCTGGATTACTGTAACTATAAAAAAGTCTTCAAATCAGGTAGACTGATTCTTCACCACTTACTCTTTTTTTTTTTTTTTTTTTTTTTTTGACAGAGTCTTGCTCTGTTGCCCAGGCTGGCGTGCAGTGGTGTGATCTCAGCTCACTGCAACCTCCACCTCCTGGGTTCAAGTGATTCTCCTGCCTCAGCCTCCTAAGTAGCTAGAATTACAGGCACCCACCACCACGTTCAGCCAATTTTTTATGTTTTTAGTAGAGATGGGGCTTCACTACATGTTGGCAAGGATGGTCTCGAACTCCTGACCTCGTGATTCACCCGCCTCAGCCTCCCAAAGTACTGGGATTACAGGCGTGAGCCACTGTGCCTAGACCTTCATCATTTACTCTTATTTTTCAAAATTGTTTTAGTATTCTAGAGGGGTTTTCTTTTTGCCCTTTACATATACATTTTAGAATAATTTTGCCTATATTTTCAGTAAATATCTTGCTGGGATTTTGAAGGGATTGAATTAAACCTGTATATCAATTTGGGGAAAACTGCCATCTTTATGCTGCTATTGTACAATTCAAAAGCATAGTCTGTTTTTCCATTCATTTAGATTGTCTTTAATTTCTTTCATTAGCATTTTAGAGTTTTCAACATACAAGTCCTGAACATGTTTTGTTAGGTTTCCTAAGTATTTTATCTAGTTTGAGCACTTACAAATAGTATTGTATTTTGCTGTCTGTGTGCTGTTTGCCAGTATACAGAAATATAACTGATTTTTATATGCTTATCTCACATTTTGTGATCTTGCTGAAATCATTTATTAGCTCTAGGAGGTTTTACTTATAGATTCCTTAGGACTTTCTACATAAACAATCATGTCATCTACAAACAGGAACAGTTATGTTTCCTCTTTTGTAATCTACAAGCCTTTAATTTTGTTTTCTTGCCTGATTGCACTGGCTAGATTCTTCAGCATCATATTGAATGAGAGAGGCAAGAGTGGGCATCCTTGCCTTGCTCCCAATTGTAGGAGGAAAGCATTCAATCTGCCACCTTTAAGTATAATGGCAGAGGTAGGTTTTATGCAGATCATCTTTATTAAGTCAGGGAAGTTGCTTTTATCCCTATTTTTCTAAGAGTTTCTCATGAAAGGGTGCTGCATTTTGTCAAATGCTTTTTCTGGATAATTGATATGATCCTGTGATTTTTTTTCTTTAGCCTGATTACATAATGAATTAAACTGATTAATTTTCAAACACTGAAATAGCCTTGCTTCCCTAGAAGGTACAAATATCAAAGATTATTCATGTAGACTGTCTGTGGTATCTTTGCACCATCCTTTCTCTGACCTTACCACACTTCTTCACCTGCTGGAGAAGTTGCAAAGGCTAGCTATGACGGACACTAATTCAGGCAAGGACCACTAAGCCACAGAGTTGCCATGTTTCGTGGGGCAGCCAGTGTTCCAAGGAAGGCCATGGGTGCATCAGGCCCTGGGGAAAAGGAAGATGTGCCCTCCATGCCAAGCTTGCTGCCTGCAGTGCCCAGTGAGGCACCAGCCTTCAGTTGGCCAACAATTCCTACTAGAGAACAATGTGGCTGGCTCATTCTGACTAACTATGCCTATAACCATGCAAAGTGGGGAAGACGAATGTGCCCAGCTATTATTGGAATGTAGTACTCATGCACAGAAACTCTCATGTTTGCTTAATTTGCCTTGCTACACTGAGAACTCATTCTGCATTTTTATTTGTGTGGAATAAACCCTCTTCAACAAATCCCAGACTTTCCCACATTTATCCAGTGTTAAGTCATAAAAATACCCATAGAACTTAAATATCGCTAACAGGTTAGGATAATGTGTCTGTGGGAGATGAAACTTGAAAGCAATTCCTTCTAGCCCAAAGTCTATATAATGCTTAAGCAGCCTGGAAAAAACAGGCAATATCTGGTGTGCAGAGGATCCTTCTCTGAATGTAGGGCCTCTAGAGAAGCCAGAAAACATAGGTAAATCTGCATTCAGAAGCAGAAGCCATCTGTAAATCTAATTCTCCCACATTAGTCATCAAGAATGGAATTTATACATGTCTAAGAAAGTGGAAAAACATTGTTCAGCATTTTAAACTGAAAGGACTCCATTTTCTATGTTTTTCCCCTAATTAGTGTTTCTTAAACTTTTTCCATTTTGTCTCACCCTAAAGAGTCTTTTTAGACACCTATTTCCTAATTGTCTCCTTATCTTCCCCATAAAATTTGAATGCCATAGATATACCGTATATACCGTTGGGTAAATTTGAGTAATATCTATTACTGTAATAACTGTCAGTAGAGACTAGGCCACATCTTTCACTTGTTCTCCAGCCAATGGGTTCACCCACTTGCTCCGATGCCCTGAACTCCTTTGGTCTCTGGCAAGACTATAGAACCAAGTCCCAATTACCCTTCCTTCCTAACCCCAAATCTGGGGCCCATGATGTGTACAGGATCTGTTTTCCATCCACTCACGAATCAGGAACCCAAAGAGGCAGTCTTTGTTGCTGCCTTGTGGCATACCATGCCATCTCTTTCTGCTGCTGTGGTAGCCCAGGTATGGGTTCTCAAGCTTGGTGACTGGATGCCACCATCAGGAAATAAAAACCACAACTCCTTCTGCAGTTGGACTTACTTTCAAGAGTCTGTATAAAAATATATGAGTGGTGCTCCATCCTTTGATTTCAAAGAGAGCAGAAACCCCTGGGAAGGGGAAGAGAGAATGGTATGGGGGCCATATAACACCCTCTTATATAGGCAGTTTTATTCCACTCCTACTTGCCCTCTGATAGCTATGGGAAAAAGGGATGGGAAATAATAGAAGCCATGCTTCTCAGCAGCCCAATGGTGATGTCTGACCCATTAATGACAAGAAAACAGTACATCCTTTTCCCTGTTGTCCAAAGCTTTTGACTTCTTTCCCCCCATAATGATGACTTGCAAATACGCATTGGTTGTCATCATAACAGATCTGGCCACCACTCCACCTGACCTCAACTCCATTGTTCAATTCTGTTTGGCTTGACCTTAGTGACTCGGTCCAAATTTTCAAAAATTTGGAGGAACTCCAGTTGGCTCCTCTGTGGACAGAGGTTCATGATGGATTCAACCAGGTGTGGACAAAAGAGCAGGTCACAGAGGAAGAATATGTCTTCCTAGGCCTGTTGATTCATCAGGGCTTATGACTAGGGAGACTGTGTCATAACATCAATGAAACTGAGGCATTTTGGAGAATGAAAGGGACACTCTTCCCAAGGGCCAACAGGCATAAGCTGGGACTTTCCTGAATAAACTAAGATGTATGTATGTCCTACCCAGAGGAGCTTCCAAAGAAGGAAGAGTAGCTAGACAGCTACACCAGGTACATTGGTTCCACAGTAAAATACATTCAGCCAGCAGCAGAGAGTGAGACCGTTGTTTTGTTATCATTACTATGTTGTAAATGAGTTTATATTTGATGATTTTCTATAAAAATATGATTTATACAGCTAGAGAAAAAGAAAAGATATATGAAGATTAAAAGTGTCACTGTCTCCCCCATCTCTCTTCCCATTTTAAAACTTATTTCTTTAAATTGCCATACTGTAGTTCAATATGTAAATACATATTGTATCTTATTGTTGAGCCTTATACTTACGAGTGTTCAAGTTGCTTTCTCTTTTTTCTTTATACTACTATATCATTTTAATTATAATATTGACTGAATTATGGTGATTTCTCTGGAAAGAAATCCACACCCACACCTTGTTCTGTGGGAGAAGCTCTAATGCCAGGCATTTCCCCTCTCAGGGTGGCAACTACCTGAATCTCAGACATAAAGCCTCAGAGTATTTGACTTGGCTTGCAAGAGTCTCCTTGCAAACTCAAACTTAATGAGGACAGGAAAATTATTACAGAGGTGTTCTTGATGGCGTTCAGAGTAAGGGCACATCTGCCATTGGTCAGTGACAACAGGGCACACCCGTCTATGTGTCTCTGCCAACCTCAGGCTCCCAGAATTTCCCTGAGGTCTTGTTGGTCAAAAACCCAATAAACAGTCCAGGTTGTTTATTGGAGAGGGGCTCTGCCTCTCACCCACCACTCACCATTGCCCTGGCTGGCCTGGCCACCCTTGCTTTCAGGTTGGGAAAGAGGCAAATTCAGGTTTATCCGATGCACTAAATTGTCACCTGTAAGAAAACAGGGAGCGGGGAAAGCCTCAAGAAATTAGTTCATCTAGGCATGGAAAGATGAATGCGTTTAGATTACAAGGAACATAAATGGATTATAGGTTTTGTTTTGTTTTTAAGATTTCAGAATGTGTTCATGATGGTTTAAGCCCATACAAATACCATTTTTCAGACCACAGGTTGGCAAAGTATGACCTGTGGGCCGCACCTGGCCAGTTGCCTGTTTTTGTAAATAAAGATTTATTGGAACACAGCCACACCCGCTTGTGTACATACTGTCTATAGCTGCTTTTGTGCCACAGACAGAGTTGAGTAGTTACAACAGAGACCATATGTGGTCCACAAAGCCTAAAATATCTGCCATCTGGCCTTTTACAGAAAAATTTGCCAACTCCTGTTTTAGATCAACATTGACACAGTCTCATTTTCCTCACTCATTTAACAGGAGGAAGTTTATATATTAATGCAAAAATAGAACACATGACCATTCCTCAAAATGTAGCTCCTCTCATATCTTATAAATATGTCACTGTTTTTCTATACCAGAAGCATTTTCTAGAATAGTGGTAAAGAACAGAGAGTTTGAGTCCTGATTTCATGCTCTCAGCTGTGTGACTTTGGGCCAGTCCCTCAATCTCTCATGCCTCAGTTCTCTCATCTGTATACAGGGATCGTGATTATACCTAGTTCATCAGGTTTTAATGAGGATGAAATGAATCGGTACATGTAAAGAGTCAAGGACAGTCCCTTGCCATAGTGTGGCCTCAATGAGCATTGGCTTCTAATTGTTTGTTTTGTGTGGTGTAGCCATTCCTCTATACTTGACGTCCAGTGAAACACCCGTGTATCAGAAAAGGGGCAAGAAGGAGAACATGGAAAAAGAGAATAGAAATCCATTTTTGCAGCCTGTGATCCCAGCACTTTGGGAGGCTGAGGCGGACAGATCATGAGGTCAGGAGATTGAGACCATCCTGGCTAACATGGTGAAACCTTGCCTCTGTTAAAAATACAAAGAATTAGCTGGGCGTAGTGGCATGTGCCTGTAGTCCCAGCTACTTGAGAGGCTGAGGCAGGAGAATCGCTTGAATCTGGGAGGTGGAGGTTGCAGTGAGCTGAGATCATGTCACTGCACTCCAGCCTGGGCCACAGAGCGAGAACTCTGTCTCAAACAAACAAAAAAAAAGAAATCCATTTTGCAATTTAGCAAGATCTAAGACCTACCTAGTACAGTCAGCCTTTGCTTCCTTTTTGGAGATGTTTCCCCAGCTTACTATGCTGATTTTTATTTATTTTTTCTAAAAACCATAACAATTTCTCAACTGGATGCATTAGAACACGGCCTACAGAATGCCTCCTGGAACGTCCAAACTAACAGCTGGAAAGAATGACAATACTTAGTTTCGCTGGAATCTGTTGAATTCACGATTCCCCCAGATCCAGCTATTTCATTTCATTCTCAGACTGCAGTAGGCTCATTGTTCCTTGGATGGAATCACCAGCTTGGGCTCAGCATGGAGCCCTCTTCAAAATGCTTAATAAATTAGTGACTCTTCACATGTCCTTACCCATGAGCCACAAAGTCAGACACACAAGGTAAAAAAAAAAAAAAAGGCTGATCTGGGTTTGAAAACAGGAAGACTAATCAGCCCTTCGCTCAATGCAAGTCAGAATAATTTGCCCCAAGCACCCAGCACTGCGTAGTCCCTTGACAGAGCTGCTGAATCAATTAGCCTAATTAAATGAGGTGGAAAATTACTCCAGCAAATAAGTTGCCATGAAAGGCAATTCTTAATTTGGCCTAAGGGAAAGCAAACAGCTCTCCCGGTGTCTTGCCAAAGTCTATGAATGGGGAATAATTGGCAATTTATGTGTGTGTGTTTTTAAGACCACGGGACAAATATGTTTTTGTTGACAAGCAGCTGAGGCTTTCCCTGGTATAAAGACAGGGTTTCTAATTAAGGGATAGTATAATTGTGTGTGTTGGCAGAAATGTCACATAGGTACTGTGGCTGCAAACGTCGGGGGCCTGAGACCCAGATCATCACTGGGGGTTCAGGCCAAGATGGAGCAGCACCTCCGGGGCAGCACCTAACATCAGCCCAGTTAACTGTTGCTTCCTCCTTGGAGATGTTTCCCCAGCTTGCTACACTGATGAGGACTCCATGACAAGCGACTGGGAAAGACAGGCTATGAAGGTTAAACACTGTGTCAAAAGGTACCTTCATGTCATAGAATCCACTGCAGGCCTTAAGAATGATGTTGGAGAAGTCTATGTATTTCAGTGTAGGAAGATGATTGAAATTACGTGATATGAAAAAAAAGTTATATAATGGTTTATGTCAGTGTGGAGGGTGGAAAGTACCCACCTCCCTCTTCTGCAACCCAGGATCCAATCTGTGCGACCAGCCTGCCCCAGCTCCATCCTGCAGGGGCAAATGTGAGATCCTTCATTGTTGAGGCTCTAGGTTCCTGGGATATCTCAGAAAGGCACATAGCCAAACACAGCAAAGTTCTCTCCCTGTCACGTTGACCGCCTAATGCAGGGTAATTTTGAAAAGTTTTTTTACTAAAAAAAAAAAAAAATGTCTGCTTTGTATGTATTTCTGAGAGATCTCTTTCCCAACGGGGATACAGTCTTGAAAGAAAGTAGGCTGTGGGGAGAAAGAATATCCCTGCCGTTCTGGATAACTAAGAAATTAAATTATCAAAGCAATCACATCATGTGAACTTTTCCCAACACCCCATTCCAAGCTTCCCAGTCAGACCTAGAACCATATTGTTCAGAGCCCAAGGGCAGTGCAGGCCAGCAAGGCCAACGTGGTGTTCCCGGCCAACAGGGTTTTCCTGGCCCCTCCCATACAGTGCAGCCCTTAAGCCCCTACTGTTTGCTAACTTGTCTTTGTGAGCCCAGCTTAGCTCCATGCAGGGCTTCTGGAATCCTGACTGGTGTCTTGCATTCTCCTTCAATCTAGCTGGGGAGGTGAATGATTAGTTAATAACCTAGCATGGGGCAGAATCCAGAGCTCTAAAAGATCCTAGAGAAGAGTATCCTGGAGGTGAGGTGGGGAGGCCCATCTTTTAATTGACTGAAGACTATGGCTGCTTGCCCTCCAGGCACCAGAAAAATTAGCCCCTCTGTACCATGACAAGGCACTGTGGTTGAGTTGGCAGGTTTACGAGGCAGCATAGCATGGGGTTAAGAGTAAGAGTGTCTTTCACTTGCTCTTTCACTAGCCAGCAGGAACGAGGGAGGATGGGGAAAGAAGGAGGAAGGAAGCAGGCAAGCAGTGCTAATGGTAATCCCATCATCACTGTGTGCTGCGCTCTTTGCAGACATGATCTCATTTAAACCTCCCCCAAATCTATGGGATTTATCATTCAAAAAAGGGCATTTTAAAGTATGCCTTCTTCATTAAATAAAGCTCAGAAGTCATATAGTTAAATGTTTCATTTGAGCTGTGGTCCTTATCCCATCCCTGAACTTCACCTCACCTCTGACAACCTCATTCCGTCCTGAGCCTTATTCCATCCCAAACCCTCTCCATCCCTAATATGAGGCTCAGGGATGGGGCAGGAGTCAGGAATGTGTGAAGGTGTCTTCCTCAGAAGTTATTTGGGAATGCTTTAGAGCTAATTTTTTTTTTGAAATGTTGTCTTGCTCTTGTTGCCCAGGCTGGAGTGCAATGCCGGCAACCTCTGCCTCCTGGGTTCAAGTGATTCTCCTGCCTCAGCCTCCTGAGTAGCTGGGACTATAGGTACGTGCCACCACACTGGCTAATTTTTTGTATTTTTAGTAAAGACAGGGTTTCACTGTGTTAGCCAGGATGGTCTCAATCTCCTAACCTCATGATCCGCCCTCCTCAGCCACCCAAAGTGCTGGGATTACAGGCATGAGCCACCAACCGCGCCCGGCTTAGAGCTGATATTTTTTAAATGGATTTCAATTCTTACTTATTGGATCTCCTTAAAAACAAAAGTAATCAATGATTCTTGTAAGGAATTAAATAATAAAATGATAAATGAAGAATAAATTAATAATCCTCCCACAAATTCTGCTTCATGTGATAATTAATGCTAATAACCCAGTTATTCCTCCCGGTTCATTCAAATATATACAAGCATCACATATAAATCTATATATTAAAGCTTACATTTCAATGATTTTAGTTGAGCATCATAAAAATTTAGTGTGGGGCCAGGCGCGGTGGCTCACGCCTGTAATCCCAGCACTTTGGGAGGCTGAGGCGGGTGGATCACGCGGTCAAGAGATCAAGACCATCCTGGTCAACACGGTGAAACCCCATCTCTACTAAAACTACAAAAAATTAGCTGGGCATGGTGGTGCGTGCCTGTAATCCCAGCTACTCAGGAGGCTGAGGCAGGAGAATTGCGGTGAGGTTGCGGTGAGCCAAGATCGCACCATTGCACTCCAGCCAGGGTAACAAGAGCGAAACTCCGTCTCAAAAAAAAAAAAAAATTTAGTGTGAATGCCAACAATCTCTACCAAAATGCCAAGTCAAATTGTCACATTGCCGCTATTCTTCCCATTTTAAAGATGAAGGAACTGAGCTCTAGAGAAGTTAAATAGCTAGGTCACATTCACACAGCTAGAGCCATGCTGGCTGACATGTCTGTGTGACTATCTTTCTACCATGCAGCACTGCCTCACGTATCATACAGGACTTGGGTTGAGCTGCAGCAGCTCAGAAGTCTGTGCTTACTCATCAAGGTCGTCTGCTTACTCATCTTCCTATGCCACACCCAGGCCAGGGGTTGATCTTTGAGTGTCCGTGATCATGAATCTGCCTGGATAAGTTCCTTCATACCTCATGCTTTAACTTTCCTGTTAATATCCTGGCAGCTTACTATGTGGGACTGGTCTGAAGAAGAGACGGAAAAAAATTATTCTTATTAAACAAAAATATGAAGTCAGAACAAATGCTTCAAGAAAAAGCTTTCTTTTTGGACAGGTGCCATTTTTCTCAAACCCACATAGATTTCAAACGGGTCAGATGTTGCCTTTTTCAGCATTACACAAGGGTCAGGTAAATGGATCCATGGAACCTATTCCTACTCTCTATTTCCTTTTAAGGTACTTGAATAATATGGGCAGGGTCAGTTGTTTAGGGAATGAGACAAGTTCTTGAGATCGAGGTAATGAGAAGATTCACTGAAAAGAGTCCTGGAGAAGGGCCTGCACTGGACTTTGAAGACACCCTCAGGCTGCAAAATCTTCTCTGGGGCTTGTCGGACCCTGAGATTCCTACCAATGGCCTATGTTTCCGTTACTCTTTATTGATGAAGTTTTCATTTGAAAACTGAATTCACAAACCAAGATTTCCTTCCATCTTAAACTAAAGAAGAGAGCCACACGTGCCAGAATTGACTCTCTGCGTTCAACTTTTTAGAAATGGCAGGGAGGGGAAGTAGCAAGGATTTTGTTTTAGTATGCTAAGGGACAACAGGCTTCCAAGCTTCCATTCAAGTCACACACAGGAGACTGTAACGAACCAGCAGGCATCTCCTTGTCCTAGCCCTGAGGTAACGCATGGATCGGATGATTCTAGTGTGCTCTCTGCCCCTTCAAGTCTAACAAGCATTAACTCCCCCTTATTTCTTAGCTTCTGTTAAGATTTTTTCTTCAATTGGAAACACATACCTTAATTTGAAAACAAACTCATTTTCTTAGAAGAAGTAATACTTGCCACCTATTAAAGAGGCTTATTGCATTCCATGCTGAGAAACAAGTCACCAGAACCAGAGGTTTAGATGGAGATCGGTGGAAACAAGCTGGCTGATGTCCGCTCTCTGAACTCAGCATTTTCAGATCCGCTGTGGCCTGACCGTGACATAGCCCTGTGGGCCTTGGCCACCAGGGACCCAGACATACATCTGCCAAGGAGGAGTCACTGTCCAGTCTGGTGATCAGAAGGACAGAGACAGGCACCCCAAAAATTATTTTCAGCTGGGTATGGTGGCTCATGCCTGTAATCCCAGCACTTTGGGAGGCCTAGGTGGGCAGATCACTTGAGCTCAGGAGTTGGAGGCCAGCCTGGGCAACAT
The DNA here is from genome assembly GCF_009761245.1 of Sapajus apella. Lineage (NCBI taxonomy): Eukaryota > Metazoa > Chordata > Mammalia > Primates > Cebidae > Sapajus > Sapajus apella. The sequence goes on along the minus strand of NW_022436981.1, from coordinate 3,833,160 downwards.
AAGGAAATCCCATCTCTACAAAAATTAGCTGGGTGTGGTGGCATGTGCCTGCAGTCCCAGCTACTCAGGAAACTGAGGTAGGAAGGATCTCCCTTGAGCCCAGGAGGCTGAGGCTACAGTGAGCCATGATTGTGCCACTGCACTCCAGCCTGGGCCACATAGTGTGACCTGTTCTCAAAAACAAAGAAATTAATTTCTAAGCCAGAAAGCCCCATTCTTAAGTAAAGACAACAAGGATTCAATAACCCTTGAACCCTACACCTTTACCGCACAGCCGAGTACGTCGAGCCCCTCCAAAATTGTGCCTAAAAGAGACACAACCTGCTGAGCAGCTCCTCCACAAGGCTGAGGGGCCCAACCCCCTCTCATTCCAGGAATCCAAAGCAGGCCCCAAGAAATGAGGGCTTTTTCAAAATAGCATCCTGGGGTCGTTTTTCACCTCTGTATCTCTGCAAAATCTACAAGGCTTTGTAGAGTTGGATTGGAGCCAAGATGGAATTAAGTGGAATTGTAGAAGTTTTCAGAATAAGCAGTTTCCTACTATTAGCAACTTCGCACCCACAGCTAAGGCTCAACCCTCCTTCCCCTTTCTTAGCCAAAAAGGATACATATAATAATTCTGCTGTGTGAGATAAAGTATGTGGTGTGGGGTGTGTGTGCGTGAGTGTGCGTGTGTGTGCGTGTGTGTGTGTGTGTGTGCACACGCATGCCCACAGTGGTTCATATCAGTGCATACACACAAGGACTGCACAGCCATATCCCTACTTTACCACACTGTAGAGATGGACATGTCCCTCCCCCCAAATATATGTGTGTGTGTGTGTGTGTGTGTGTGTACACATATATATGCATAAAGTGGATACTTTATGTAAGTGTTTTCAGTACATGTGTGTTGGTGTGTATATAAACGTAGATATTTATCCCTTCTCTTCTTCCTCGTTCTCCTCCAAAGTCTTCATCAAATCGAACAACTGTTCTTTTCCATTTCTTCCCATTCCAGACTTTCTATTATGTCTGCTTCAAGCATCACAAAACAGAGGTTAATTTCTGAGCCTCTGTGATAAGATCTAGCGCCTCTGTCTTGCACTTTCCTTGTTGCCCTTGACGTGTCCGGGATATCGCCTACCAGTAGTTCCCAGAAACATGCTATCAACCAGGATGCATGGCCCTGTATCTCAAGTGTTTTTTCTGGGTTATGCTATAAATTTTGGCTTAGACATCAACACATGTCAACATGTTACTTTCAGTGACATGTTTGTCTTTTCTCTGTTAGCTTTGGTTCAGGGCTGATAAACCCATTTGGGGAAGCAAAGTCTCTAAGCCGAAGCAAAGTCTCTAAGCCTAAGCAAAAGTCATCTAATATGCTTTATGGATTGTGGAATTTCTCTATGCCTGACCCTCCTTCCATCACTCCCCTCCCTCCTTATTTTTCTTAGAAATCTAAGTGAAAAGGATATTCAGTTGGATATCCTTTAGTGATTAAAGTGATCAAAGTGAACTCAGCTGGCAGGACATAAATGAACACAACCCATTGAGTGCCCAGTGACCTCTGTCCTTGTTTGGATCTTGATGAGATTCCCTCCCTGGTACCCACATCTGCTGCCTCTAGGGGATTGTAGCCAACTCTTATTTCTTCCCATCTGAGCTCTGATTTTTCTTTTTTGTCTTTTCATTGACAATGGTGGTATGGGTCCAGGTTTTAGCCCTGCTTTGTCAAGTCTCTTCTTTCCTTTTTCATTATTCAAAATATCTTTGATCTGCTTCAAATAGGGCTCTGAAACATTCCTTCCAGGCATTCTGAGAGCTCCAAAGACTCCCCTCTTGCCCCAGAGGGGCTGCTTCTCCCCTCTTCCTTTTGCCCTTGACAGAGTGAGTGCCCTTGGCTATGCTTCCATTAACTGTAATGGGGAAGGAGGCACCACAGGTAACTCAGCTCAAAGCTGTGACTTATGAAAAGTGATCTGAAAGTGAAGGTGTGCTATACATTCCTCAGGCCAGCTGAAGGTGGCTAGCAGAAAGTTGGTTTATAAGGAACAAAAGAAACACAGCTCTACTGCCTCTTTCTAAAAAAAAAAAAAAACCTCAGGTTTTGAACAAATAGTATGAATGTACAGCTTGAACACACATCTTAGCCATCAGTCTTAAATCTAAATTAGTCTTGGCTGTTCCAAAAACCCATTTGCAAAGGATAAAGACTTACCACGATTAGGGTATCCTAAAGAATTAGTCATGGACTCTGAAAGAATCGATTGCAGGAGACAGCTTATGGCAGTAAAAAGAGCAATAAGCCAGAAGTCAGGCAACCAGGGTTCTAAGCCCAGAACTGTGAGCACATTATTTAATTACTTTAGGTTTCAGTTTCCTCATCTGCAAAAGGAGAGGAATGAACTCAAACCTCTAAATTTCTATGGGTTTCAAAAATGTTCTCAACAAGTGAGAAATATTAAAATAAGCCAATATTCTCCCAAGGCAACTACTTTGCAAGAAAAGCATATATGTGTGTATATATATATATATATATATATATATATGGATATACAAGTTCTGGTGTTTGTTTAAAAAATTTTTCACTGCTTTATAGTCATACCTCGTATATTCCAGCTTCTGTTAGAAGTCTTTTATGACTCTGTCATTCATAAATTTGTCCAAACTCCTTTTTAATCCATTTACATTTCCTGTCTGTAGAGCCTCTCAGGGTAATGAGTTCCATAACTTTATTACGTGCTAGGAGAAGTATTATTTCCTTGTTTTCCCTAAGCTTACCTCAAGCTTCCAAACTGCCTGCTTGCCCTGCATTTCAGAATTTGATGAACAACTTCACCCATAGTCTTTGCTTTATAAAATGAGATTAAAATCATTTTAGGCTGCTCCAAAAGGCAGCGGCCCACCCTACACCTTCCCCTAATTATTACAGTTACTCATACAATAAATGTGGGTATTGATGGCATAAGGAAGTCCTGTCTCCAAATGACTGAGAGTCAGGAGAGCCTGGAGGCCTAAAGTATAGCTTTAGAGCCAGACGGGTCGAGGATGAGATTCCAGCTCTGCCGCTCGCTGGGCGGTCTCTCTGAGCCTCATTTCTTCATCTGGAAAATGGAAAACGGTATTCACCTCAGACCTCATTGTAAAATACAATTTTTGTAATGTGACTAACCCAGTGCTAGGTCCATTGCAAATATCTCCCCAAATCTAGTGGGTTTTTGTGATCATTAATGAATGTCAGGACACTAGACAGCCCTCTAGATTCTAGAATCATTGCCCATATTGTGAGCAGGGCCCAAAGAACTGGTTGACAGAGAACAATCTGAGCTTCCATGCAGGAGATGATGGAAAAGCAGGGCTGGAGAGTGAAGTTTTGGACAATAGAAAGTTCGTAGAATTTAAGAAGTGATCCTTGGCAACAGAGCCACAGAAAACGTACTCTCAGCTTGAACTAAAGTGGCACCAGACATGGACAATAAATATTTACAAGGTGCTAGAAGAGATTTTAAACCAAAAAAAGGAAGGGGAAGCCAATATGCTCCTTCCAGAGCAATGGCCTATGGGTCTTGAGAGTAGAATTTCCATTTCTAGCACTTACCAGTCAGCTGTGCAGCCTTAAGCAAATCAATGCTCATATCTAAGTCCAGGTTTCCTTGCACATGAGATGGAATTAGTCTGGTTCACTGACTTACATATCATGCTCCTTGCTACCCGTATTAGGGAGGAGAGGAAAGAGGTGGGGAATGAGGATAGGGTGTGAGTCCTCATCCCTAATTCCATCAAGTAGCCATACTTGTAAAGTCCGAGAATTGACTGATAAAGGAAAATGGCATGGAGTCAAAATTACTCTTAAAAAATCCTAAATCACCCAAACGTATACTGTGGGAAGTACAAAAGAACCAAAACCAGTTGAGGAAGAGCATCTCCCATCTCACACTTCCTCTGGGGTATGCCAGCATTGAGCCAAGTCCCTCTCTCTCTCTCTCTCACATACACACACACACACACACACACACACACACACACACACGCAAAGACGTATAATGAAATTTGTTCAGATACATAAGCTAATGCTACTGCAATGAGCTTCCATTTAAGATTTAAAATTTGGTTTATAAAACAGCTTCCCCAGCTATAAAGAAAAATAATCGATACTGCTAAACTAGACACTGGGGTGCTTTCCACTCTAACAGGCTGGGATTCCAAGAAAATAATGTAAGCTTGAAATTCAGGACTCTTATTAGAGGGGTTTGGAAAGAATCCATTCACATAAGAAGACACTGGGACAATTTGTGCACCTAATCAGACAACCAACAGGTGTGGGAAATGGAAGGAAAATAAGCCAAAATGTGTAAGCATTTCTGGAAGCCTAACAACAACAATAAAAAGAAACTCTTGGCATCAAGCAGATTCATAACCAACTGGCATCCCCACAAGCACCTAGTTACAAGAAAGGAATGCAGGAGACTCTATGGGTTGTTCCCTGAAGACTTCATCCCAATGTGTAGTTAGGGCCAAAAAGGCCAATAAAATTCTATGCACATCATCAGCATAACTGCTTTTTTGAAAACCTAGACAATTTATCTGATTCCTGAATAAAGGCATGGTGCAACCCAACCGGGGTAATTTGCATTGTTCTCATTCTTCCCAGCCTGGACCTTCCAAAGACATAATGAGCTGAGCAAGGCAACTCAGAAAACAAAGAGAGAAAACAGAGCAAAAGAAACGAGGACAATGGATTGAGGAAGAGAGAAATGGAGGCCAGACTGAAGTATATTTAAAAAGGAAACTGAAATAATTAAACGATGGAAGTTTCTCTAACTGGGAAACTAGGAAGGGATATTACCAATATCTACAAAATTACAAAAGAGAAAGCAAGGTGGCCAGGGGTTTTCCCATGCCTCCCTTTCTTCCTCACACTCATAGGAGTCTAGAGAAAGTAGTTGGGGATTAGACTAACAAAAAGCATACTCTATTTATTCAAGAAAGCAATATATATTTAAAGGATACATCACAGGTATTGTGTGATACATCACAAGATTCACCACATTTATCCATGGGAAATACATGGAAGTTGTTATTCTGTCAGAAGAATCCAGCAGATGTTATAAATATATTCAAGAAAGGTTAGGAAAAATACAGATAAATTTGAGAACTTTATTTAAAGAAAATGCAACCAGGTGTGGTGGCTCACACCTGTAATCCCAGCACTTTGGGAGACCAAGGTGGATGGATCATGAGGTCAGGAGTTTGAGACCAGCCTGGCCAATATGGGGAAACCCCGTCTTTACTAAAAATACAAAAATTAGCCAAGCGTGGTGACGCGTGCCTGTAGTCCCAGCCTCTTGGGAGGCTGAGACAGGAGAATAGCTTAAACCTGGGAGGCAGGGGTTGCAGTATGTCAAGACCCTACCATTGAACTCAGCCTGGGTGACACAGCAAGACTCTGTCTCAAGAAAAAAAAAAGAAAGAAAGAAAATGCATCTCTTCATATATCTTTGCTTGAAGAATAGTCAATTTCTTAGGCAGGGGAAGTTGTCTTCTTCAATCGAAAATAAGAATCTGGACAACATTGCTTAAGTGTCTTTGTATTTCCCCATTAGTCTGCTATTACCTGGAGGCAAGGGTTAGGTCTTGTACTCCTTCATACTCATCTAATTCTCCTGCTAGCACACTGCCTTGTATATATTCAGTGATCATTAATGTTTGTTGAAACAAATTTAATTGCATTGATTCATTGGAAGAGCTGGTCTTCCAATATAGTCTCTCTACAAGCTCTCTTGGTGCTTTCAATGCTCCCCTTGGATACAGAAGATCAATCTCTAATATAAGCATTACATTTTTGTCATCTGGAGAACATTCTTTCTTTTTTAAAAAACTTCTTTGAAAAATCCAACCTATTTAGCTTCCCAAGTGTTCCATCTAAAAAGCATGCAATTTGAATAACAACAGAATAAATTCAACCTTTGCCTATTTGTGATACTAGGAAACAGGGCCAATCAATTTCAAAACAAATCTCAGGGTTAGTGCATCCAAATAAAACAGCAGTCAACCAACAGTTTTTTTCAGAGCTTGACTGTTGGTGCTGAGCCTGAGGAGGAAAAGGGTTATCCACGAGCTATCGGGATTTGTCATCATTTCCTTTGAGGAGCAACCAACCGAGACACAGGAGATGAAGAGTCTCAGCCTAGTTCTATCATCAATGAACTGTGTGACCTCAGGTGAATGATTTCGCCTGTCTGAGTCTCAGTTTCCTCATCTGTAAAATGCAGAGGTTACTAACTAAGGTTATACTACACAAATCACAGAATCTATTTACTTAAATCTATTGATCAAGGAAAATACTGTTTTCAGGATGAAATTTTGATTTCTACTTTTGAGAAGGTAGATTTTCTATCTTACTCTAACTTAATGTAACAACTCCATAAGATGTTTGGAAAGCTGGAGAAGACTCGTGTGTGTGTGTGTGTGTGTGTGTGTGTGTGTGTGTCTGTAATACGGGATGGAGAAGGTGAGGAGGGTTGGATAAGGCAAGAGTTTAATAATAAGCACCCCTTAGGCTCCCCTCATTCTGGAAGAAAACAGTTTTCTCACATCATATCACATTTGCATGTTCGTATTTATCAATGGAACAGCCCTCCAAGAAGAAATATTTCTTCTGAGAATCTTCTCAAGGCCCACCCTTTACTCCACCATTGGATGAAAAATTCCTAGAGAATGGAGACCTTAGGCCATCACCCTGAAATTGTTCAAGAAGGAAAAAAGCAGAGTCCTATGTGAAAAGAATGGAACTAAGAGAGCTGCAAAAGAAAGGACTGTGGAGAAACATTGTAAGTCTTGCTAGAGAAGTAAGAGTGGTGTGGCTCATTCTAGACAGCTACAATCCCACAAGAAAAAAGAAGTCTGCCCCCAGAAGGTCCTTCAATCCTTCTAGAATTCCACATCCTCACCAGGCACACAAAACTAAAATTAGTGCATGATACACCATGCAGTGACACACCAATAGGGCATGGCACAGAAAATGAGAACAAGGAAGGACCTGCTCTTGGAAGGGCTCATGGACCCAGAGGGTCAGCGCCTGGCACAGGGTAAATACTATATAAATGTGTGTAAGTAAAAAAAAAAATAAAAACTAAAATTTTTATTGTTCAAATCCCATGTGAAATATAAGCTGACACACACATTTTGAAATGTTTTCTGCATTTTTATCTATAAGATTTTCTCAGCCGGACATGGTGGTTCATACCTGTAATCCCAGCACTTTGGAAGGCTGAGGTGGGCAGATCATGAGGTCAAGAGACAGAGACCATCCTGGCTACCATGGTGAAATCCTGTCTCTACTGAAAATACAAAAATTAGCCAGGCATGGTGGAGAGTGCCTGTAGTCCCAGCTGCTCAGGAGGCTGAGGCAGGAGAATCACTTGAACCCAGGAGGCAGAGATTGCAGTAAGCCAGGAATGTGCCACTCTGTCTCAAAAAAACAAACAAGCAAACAAACAAAATGTCTTCATTCATATAAATAAATAATAGGCCTGAGCTGTGACTGCTGTGACTGTGTTATAACAAGACCAGATGGGGAAAGGTCTCGTTCCCTCGCAGCCAACTTCATATGAATTGAAGGTATGTTTTGCCCTGTGGCAAAAGAAGACATAATAAAGTAGCATGTGTGGCCTCTGCCCAAAAGAAGATCGCAGTCCAGTTGGTGAAATAAATTATACAGGTGCCCAAAGTTAAAGATCTACCCAAGATATGTCATTAGACAATACAGATGGGGTGTATTTAATACAATAGGCAAGAAGATAGAGAATGGACTGGCACGTTGGGGAGGGCTTCACAGAGAAGGGCTTTGAATGAAGGGCACTGGAGAGGAGAAAACAGATTTCCAGAAAGTTGGAAGACAGTATAGGCACTCACATCAGAGGAGAATGAGAAATTCAGGCAGGCTAGCATGGAGAATCACCATGTGGCAACAGTAAGCTATGATGTTCCAATGCTAAGCAGCTTAGACTTTATCCTGTGAATGATAGGGATCCCTTATGGATAAACACAGTAACATAGGCTGTTGGTCATGCAAAATTTCCTAAGCCTAAGATATTGATCATTTCTATCAGTGTAGTCCTTGCATGAGTAGCCATGGAAACACTACTCAAGGGTGCCCCCTCACATGTGGTCTTAACAGAACTTCTTCCTAAGTTGTCACCCTGGCAACCCTGAACAACATCTTAGAATTGGGAGAAATCTAAGAAGTTACAAAACCCTATTCCTCAAACAGTGCAGATTCTTTTGCTACGAGATCCCCAAGAGCGGCATATTCCTTGGGCTGACACAGTACACTGCACACAGGAGGAACTCAGTAAAGGTTTGTGACTAAGCAAAGTAATCCAGGCATTTCTTAAACAATTCTGATAATTTGGATCAGAATTCTAAGGATTAAATGCTGCCAGGCTTGGACAGCATTCAATCCTTAGAAAGTCCTTTCTTTCTTTGAACTTAGTTCTATCTTCCTATTTTTACTACCCATTCGTTCTAGTTCTGTCATCCAAAGAAACATGTAACAAACCTATTTATTCTTCCACATGACCACTTTTTGAATATTTGGAGATACTCATTGGCTCTTCTTAGTCTTTTCCTCTCCAAAAACATCTCCAGTTCCTTTCAAAAGCAAAGGGACCAGCATGCTGTTGTCAATAGTGCTGTATTCTCCTGCCTCTCTTTAATTCACTGAGAAAGACAGGTTGCATGAAGGGCTGGACTATAGATTTGGGAAGGAGAGGGGTCCCTCCAGAGGCTAGATACATGAATCCCTGAACTTTTGTATCTGTGCCATGATTCTCAGTGGCATGTTTTCTGCCCCAACTTGCAGCCAAAGCTCCCAATGAGCTTGATCTTTTCTCCCCACAAGTCCCCAAGCCCTCATGTTCTAGAGTCTCTGGGGATCTGTCATCCTCTCCCCACTTCCATTTTCAGCAGATGGCATTTTCACAGGTAAGAGCTCTGTCAACGTCCGCCGGCAGGCTTTGCTGCTAGCCTCCCTGTCTACTCCTCTAAATCGCAGCCATTACCATTTAAGCCCACTTCCTCCAGCTTGGTCCCCAGTGCCTCAAGCAAACATGAGCAGCTGGTTCCTCACCCTCTACACCATAATCCTTCAAATCCCTGAAAACCTTCATTAAATCATAGTTTCACCAATGTCACCACACCCTTAAGCTTCAGGGAATGCTCTGCTACAAACCTTCACCTTCTAAAGCAGAGGGTCATGGTCAGCATTAAAAAAACAAAACAAAACAAAATAGAAAACATCAGAGTGCATGATACTCAATAAACGTAAATATTGTTTCTGAAATTTTTTATATACATTAATACTTTAGTTATATATCGTATATCCTTATACATACATATTATTCATGCACTGTGATGAAACTTCAGTGTCTGTGTTATTGTACATTATGGTCAAAAGAGTTTGATGAACACAGATTTTTCCCAGCTCAAAGCTGTGGCTGTCCCTAGTTAATGTCTGAGCCCACAGCGCTATCTAATAAAAAGAACACTAGGTCAAGGTAATTAGACTCTGGGTTCTCAAGGTAGATATCACATCTCTTATTCATGAAGGCATCCCTGCATCTATTCGGTATCTGCACAAAATAGATATTTGCTAAATGAATGAACACCAGTCACAGGCTGGGTGACCTGTGGGACTCAGTTCCCTATTTATAAAATGAGTTTTCAGCATTTTATGATGAACTCTAAGTTCCCTGAAACCCTATCCTAAGAATCCAAAACCATCTCTGGGTCCTGGAAAACACTTTTGCAATGGCAAAGATTGGCTCTGGTAACTTCTCTTTTCCCCCAAACTCACACTGTACAAATAACCACCTCTGGGTACGAAGTGTGAGGATAAGCTGGTGTTGAAAATGAGCTACGAAAAAAAATAAAGCAAATCCTGCCCAGTGTATGTCAGGTTGTGGCTTGTACTAGATTAATGAAAGCCCCACATGGCATAATTGTGTTTACAGTGAGCTTATAGGAGTTTTCCCTCAAGGTAGGGAAAGGGGATCGGGTTAAACAAATTATTTAGTTTTTCCTGACCTGACCTGGCAACAGTGCTGGGGAGCAGTAGCTGAGGAATGGCCTTCCCAACGTCAGCCTTAACTATGCTCACCTCACGCTCCTTTGAAACCAGACACTGGTCTTCCATCTAGGAAGTGGAAGAGAATTCTGAGGTCCGAAGCTCCAAATTGCTTCCTGTGGGCAAATTGTGTGACCAGTTGTGTGGAAGTGACTTCCAGCTACAAGGCGGTAGTATTATAAGAATCAAAGGTCTTGCTTTTTGGATAGCAAACTTGTAGCAAATAGCAAATCTGATCGTCTAGAACTAGAATCTATCTCTTTCTTTTTCATTGTTAACCACCTCTTCTTCCTGAAACAAAAACACTGCATGGAGTTATATACAGCTCACTTCCACAGGAGGGTACAATCCTGCACCCTCTATTTGTTTTCTATAAAAAACAAAACACAAATTATATCTGGATGCTGGATTTATACAGCAAAAATCCAGTTTGAATTAACTTTGACTGAACAGATTCAATGAAGTACATGTTGCACTGACATGTTTGACTTTGGTCTAAAAGCAAATTAATTTTTAACTACAGTTTGGGGAGTGTGGATGTAATTTTGCTTTGCTTTTATGGTTGACTTTTCTTTTTTCAATCTATAGACATTGCCAGTTCTCTTTAGTCTCTGAAGATATTTTTAGGTACGAGACTGTACTAACAGGATGTATGTAATTTATTGGCAGAACTTTTCTGTGAACCCGTCAGTCATTATTTATTCCAAATTACATGGGCCCAACCCAGGTCTGGGATGCATTCATGTTAAATGATCATGGATCATTTATTTCAGAAATGATAGGTTGAAGAAAATGTGCTTTGCATATGAGAAATAAAATCCCACAGCACATCTAGTTTCCTGTTTCCTTGAGAGCTTCATTTTTCCATTTGGCCCTTACTTAACTTTTCTTGTGTCTTACTTAAAGGTCTTAAGGGGATCCAAAATCAGACCAGGAAGGGCCTAACCACCCACTCCCTGGCCCTGGGTTGTGTATGACCACATTCCCAGAGGACAAGAAGGAAATCACAGTCACAACTGATATTTTGTAGAACTCTTGGGAGTTCAGCAAGGGAGTGAAATGAGGTGTTATGACCCACATTTTGCAGGTCAGGAGACCTCACCTGGATTAGGTGATGTGGCCAAGGTCACACAGCAAAGAAACTGGGAAGCCAGAACACAAACACTACTCACCTGTCACCAAATCAGGTGTTCTCATGACACTGCACTCATCCTGGAAATAGTTTCTATGGTTTGTGAGTCTTTTCCTAGTTTATTTCACCCAGTACAATACCTGTGCCAATCCAGCAAATTCTTATCAGCACGGTTCACTCAGAGAAGCACAGCTTCTGGAGGGGATGTGTCCTGGGATTCGGCCTTCTGCAGTCATGGAAGTGGGCTACACTGATGATGTCAGTCATCTGCCCACTATCAGGGTGGGCAGGTGGAAAGGGAAGATGGGGAAGTAGGGGAGGCCAAAGACAAACAGGAAGCCCATGCACCTCTCACCACCTCTAATCCATGATGCAGGGAGTATGTGGGTGGAGCTGCACCCACACCTGGCCCAGGAAATAGAGAAGCTGAAGCAGGAGGTCTGTGGGAGCCGGCACTGCCCCGGGCCTGGAGGCTGCCCTGGCCATGAGCAGACCAGCAAATCAGCCATAACACACTGACAGCAATTATACAGGGTCTACTCTATGACCGTTTTCACGTATTGTTTAGATTTTATGTATTCAAGCTTTTTATAGACATATAAATTACATATCCTGAATTTTACATGTAACCGTGATTGACTCTGACAAATGCATGTGTCCATGAACACACACCCGATCAAGATATAGCATGCTTTCATTACCCCAGAAAGTTCCCTCCCAGTCAGTACCCCTCCCCAACACTACCAGAAGCTACTACTGCTTGGATTTCTTTCCCAATAGACTAGCTTTAGTACTAGACTAGTAGTAGTAAAGCTAATCTATTAGCATTAGTACTCCTAGTACTAAAGCTAATCTATTCATCTAAAGCTAATCTACTGGGAAAGAAATCTGACTAGACTATCAATAGATTAGTACTAAACTTTATGCAAATGAAATTATACTGTATTTATCCTTTTACAATCTGGACTGTTTTACTTAACATACTGTTTGTAAGGTTGTCCATGTTGCAGGTATTAGTAAATCATTCCTTTTTATTGCTGAGTAGTATTTCATTATATGAGCATGCCAAATTTATCCATTCATCTGCTTATGGACATTGGGGTTGCTTTTATTTGGGTGCTATTATAAATACAGCAAGTATAAACATTCTTGTACAAGACATGTGGTGGGGGAGTATGTGATTTCTCTTGGGTACTTAAAAGTGGAATTACTGAGTCATAAGGTAAGAATATGTTTAGCCTTCTTACAAGCTTCCAAACGACTATTTTTCAAAGTAGTAAGTTATGGACTGCATTGTGTCCCTCTAAAATTTATGTGTTAAAGTTCTAACCCCTAGTATCTCAAAATGTGACTGAATTCAGCAATAAAGTCTTTAGAGGGATAATTAAGTTAAAATGACGTGATTAGAGTGGGTCCAATCCAATATGAATGGTGTCCTTCTGCAAAGAGGAGATCAGGGCAGAGATACACATGGAGAGGAGGCCATGCGAAGACGCCAGGAGAAGACAGCTATCCACCAGCTAAGGGAGAAGCTTCAGAAGAACCAACCCTGCTCACACCTTGATCTTGGACTTCCAGCCTCTAAGATTGTGAGAAAGTACGTTTATATTGTTTAAGCCACCTAGTCTATGGTACCTTGTTATGGCAGACTAATGCATTTATTAATTTTCTAAGACATCTTTTATTTCATTACAATGTTGCAAACTCAGTGCTTCAAAATCCAAAGTATACAATATGTAATGTAGTAGTATCAATTTTATACCCCTTAACAGCTATGTATGTGACTTCTGGGTGCTCCGTGTCCTTGCCAAGACTTTGTGTTGACAACATTTTTATTTTTAGCCATTCTAGCTGGTGAATAGTGCACATAATTTTGATTTTCAATTGTATTTCCCTGATAACTAGTGATGTTCAGCACTATTTTGTGTGCTCCAAGCCCAGGGGTTTCCCTACATCCTGACTGGCCTCTTTGCAAACCGTTTTCCACAAAAACATCTGATCCCTTTTACCATCTAAAATCTTTAAATGACTTCCTATTTTTATTAAGATGAAACAGAACTCCTCTGGTGGATTGAAACAAGGCCCTCCATGGCTCTCCACTCCATGCACACTAGACTTCTTCCATCCCTTGTTCTCTCCTGATTTCTCCTGCCATCAGAGCGTTTTGTACACTATTGCTTGTGCCTGGAAAGTGATGGCTTCTCTTCCTTATTCAGACGATGGTGGTGTCTCTTCCTTACTGAGCCTGTAGCTCACTTCTTCAGGGAACTCTCTGTTCACCTTTCTAATTAGATCACCTTTTCCTCTCTTAGTGGTAGCATCTATCCTTTACAGCCAGAAAAAAAAAAAAAAAAAAAAAAAGCGGGAATGAAAAAAACCAAGGTCTTCCCATCTTTGAAGTTTCTTCTCCCCAATTTTTGGCTGACACAATCATTTTCACATTTTACTGAAGTCAGTTTCTCACTGAAGCAGTCATGTTCACATTCTATGGAGGGAAGCCTATTAGAAGACCAAACCCAGAGCCTAGAGCACAGTGGATTAGTGGAATCTTCCTCCAGATATTGGTTGAAACTTGGGGTCTGGAAAGACAAACTGGCTTAATATTGAAGTGGGCAAGATGTGGCAGAATAGGGCGAAGTTTACAGTTTTCCTATCTTGATTTTTTTTAACATGAGTTCACACTTATAACAAGGCTGATTTCACACTTATAACAAAGTGTTAAATAGAAACTTGGGAAGGAGACAGAGAGGTCTAATTTAGGGCTGATGTCCCATAGTAAAATTGATCCCAGTCTTTAAATTTTATAAGACACTCCCTGAGGATTTGTAATAAAAAACATGCGGGTAGGAACAAAACCTGAAATTCAATACTATGTCTGTCTTTAGAGTTATGAACAAAGATATTGAAAGCAATGCCATCAGCACTCAAACCATGGTATTCAACTTGCAAGACTGTCATCTTGGGAGAATCGACTCTGTTTCTTAAGTCTCCATTTGTCCTGTGGCCCTAAGGAATAATTACTTGTCACCAAGGTAGAAGTCAATTTCCATAATCTCCTGCCGCAATCCAGTTTGTGAAGAATATAGCATCTATGTGGAGTTTCATTACCTCCACTCACATTTTTGTGAAAAAACAAATGCAAGTGAACCTAACCTGGAAACACTTCTTATTGTAATGTATCTTATACAGGAATATCTTATAATCTATATTCTGTTTAACTAGTAGGATTTTTTAGCATTTCTTTACACAGTATTTAATTTATATTATTTTTACACATTTCAATAAAGGTAGCATAAAGGATATGGGTAATATCCTCTAAGGAGGACTTTAAGTACTCTTCTTAGTGGTAGATATTCTTTATTTATGTATTGTATGCTTTAGATTTTGAAGCACTGAGTTTGCAACATTGCAATGAAATAAAAGCAGTCAGAAAAATTGATATGCGGAACCGTAAAAAATTTAATGAGAGAGGATGCTATTTTGTTAAATGCCTAGTATGTAAGAGTGAAACCCTTTTACATTTGGCTTGAAGATTTCTAGCAGCCCAGGCCAAAAGGAAACCATGATGCCTTCTAATGAAATAAATTATTTCCCTGGTGATAAAATGTGCTTGGAATATTACACAGAGCCCTATATATAAAACCCCAAAATGCAGTTATGTCTTCAGTTTGAATTGCAGAGAAAACATAAAAACTGTATTCAACATGATCCTAAAATAAAATCTGAGGATACATTATCCATCAAGACATGTATTTCTTCAGGAATCTTGAGCACCAGCTTTGCTCTGATAGTGTGGGCTTGTGATAACTAAGACTGTATCATGATGCTAGGCAAAACGCAGCTCTTCTCATGGTAGTTGCCAGGGCAATGGCAACGGCACCAAAAGTGAAAATAAGATTTCTCCAGGAAAACCTGAAAGCCCCAAGTGTCATAAGTAAAATGTAGAAAGAGGCTCTCTACCTTGGCATAAACCTGAGATACGTGAGGATGACTTGTATTCTTACATAGTTAGGGATCTGGGCTTCCTTCTGCCACCAAGATGCAACTTTGCAAGCCTCAGAGTATTTGTGCCTGGAGAGAGAGGTAAGAGGGTAAGTAGCACAATCATCCAACCCAGGTAGTGGTCATAGGTGGTCATTTAACAAAAATCGTTGAACTCAGTGAAAGCTTCTTAACTATGAATCATAATTTTCAACACAGGAAAAACAAGCTTCCTCAATGAAGACTGTATCACAAAACTAAAGTCAATGTTTCTAAACAAATTTGTCCCTCTTCCCTCTTTTTTCCTCGTTGTGACATACTCCCTCAGCAACTCTCACTCCAAAAACTTCTGAATAGTCACTAAGTATAGATTGTCATTGAGGCGTCATTTGTTTAATCTGTCTCTGTATTTTAATTGTTATGTAGAGGCCACTTATAGTTAATATAATTATTAATATAGTTGGATATAGGTCTACTATTTTATTATTTTCTGTTTTTCTTTCTTTATTCCCCTCACTTTTCTGCCTTGTTTTGGATTATTTGAATATTTATCTTTTCACTTTGTGGGTATATCTCATTGTACTTTCTTAGTGGCTATTCTACAAACAACACACCTAACCTTTCACAGCCTAAATATAGTTAACATTTTACTTGAGTAATATGTAGAAAATATCAGGTAAAATGCAGTTGCTGTAGAACTATATATGTCTCTTTAAATATCCCCTTGTTACTATAGTTCATGTATGTGTTACATGTGCATACATATTCCACCAACATAATTTTTGTTTTCAATAGCCATACATATTTTAGGAAACATAAGAGAAAAATAGTCTTATATTAAAGCCAGATATATACCATTTCTATTGCTTTTCCTTCGTTTCCAAAATATAAAGTTTTTCCCTAATATTCTATTACTAAAAAACTTCCTTTAGCGTATCTTTTACAAGTCTGCTGGCAAAATTACCTTAGTCATTATTTCATCTTTATTCTTGAGAGGCATTTAAAAAATATAGTTTGACAGTTCTGTTCTTTCAACACTTTGAGAATACTGTTCCAACATCTTTTGGCCTCTTTGCTTCTGTTGATAAATTCACTCTCATTCAAATTTGTGTTTGCCTATATGTGGTGTTTTTCTCTGGATGTCTGAAATTTTTTCTTTATCTTTGGTTTTCAGAAGTTTGATTTTTATGTATTTGTGCTTGGTTTTCCTTGGGTTTCTATTGTTGGGGTTCAGAGAGATTCTTGAATCCATATATTTGTATTTCCACTACATTTTGGAAGTGTTTAGACATTATTTCAAAAATTTTTTATATCAACCTATTTATCCTATGCTTCTGAGACTCCACTGATATAAATGTTGTTTTGATATTGTCCCATAGGTCCCTGACAATCTATTCCCCATAGATTTTTTTTTTCTTTTTTTCTATTCTTCAGGTTGGATAATTTCTGTTAATCTATATTCAAGTTCATAAACTTCTCTGTTATCTTCATGCTGCTATTGAGCCCATCCAATAATATTGTTGTGATCCTCTAGGTTCTGTTGAAATCTGAAAAATTTTCATCTTTGTTTGTTTCGTTATACAATCAACCACTGTAGGTTCAATCTGCAGTCTTACCTTGCTTTCTCTGGATGTTGGTTTTAATGGCAGTTCCATTTTCATAGCCTTTGCTCTGCTGTTTTTTTGCATCACTCAAGGGTTAGTCTGGTAGGTATCAGGCAGTTTACATCTTAGTTCAGTTCTCAAATACCTTACTATACTACTTAGGTTCTTACCCACACATGTATAGGTCAAGGGCAAGCCTGAGACTTATGTTAGTTCATCCATGACATTTGGAGATCTTGCCTTCCAGCATTCTTCTCTTAAGCATTTCCTCCAAACCTTCATCTTCTAGAGATTCCTTTAGCCAGTTTTTCTAGCCAGAAATAGAGCTTTAGCCTCCTATGCTGTCATGCAATTTAGCATGACTGGGGTTGCCTCAGAGAAGAGCAGAAGAAAAAAGAAAGAAAGAAGAAACAGGAGGGGAGGGGAGGGGAGGGGAGG
>NW_022436981.1:3499272-3815797 GCF_009761245.1 Sapajus apella | reverse complement strand
GAGGGGAGGGGAGGGGAGGGGAGAAGGGAACAGTTGTTTCTGTATTTTGTTCAGAGTTTTTAGTTGCCTTCAATGGGAGAGATGTGCTCTAGCAGACCTTCTCAATCTTGGCCAGTAGCAGAAATCTGCTGGGAAGTTTGAACCTAAGAAGTATAGTAAAGTATTTGAGAACTGAACTAAGCTATAAACTCCCCGAGTACCTACCAGACTAGCCCTTGAGTGGTGCAAACACCAACAGCAGAGCAAATATGGAAGACATGGAGCGATTCAGATTTTCTAGCTCTTCCTGTGTCCTTTGGATAATTTGTACCTTTCATGTGTCATTTAATCTTAGCTATCAAATTTGTTGGTATAGGGTTGTTCACAATATTTCTTTATTATTTTGTAATGTCTTATGGTATGTCCTGATAAATTCTCTTTCATTCCTTATTATCTGTTTGGTTTTTTTTTATTTTTCTCCCTTTACCCTGATCAGTTTAAATCTAAGGGTTAAACAACTTTGGTGATCTTTTCAAGCAACTAGTATTGAGTTTTGTTGATATTCTACTTAGTTGTTCATTATTTCATTAATTTCTGCTCTTAATTTTACTATTTCTTTCATTTCACTTGTTTAATATCTTCCTTTTCTAACTTCTTAAGGTTGAAAAGTTACATTATTGATTTTACACCTTTCTTTTTTCTTAGATATGCATCCAAATTTATAAATTCCCTCTAAGCACCACTTTAGCTGCATCTCACAAAATCTGTTATTGTGTTTTGTTTATAAGTCAAATCAAAATGCTTTCTCACTTCCCCCACAATTTCCTCTTTCATCCATGTATTACTGTGTTGATTAATTTCCAAATATTTTGGAATTTTCCAGGCCTCTTTTTAAAATTTATTTCTCATTCAATTCCACAGTAGTAAGAATATATACTCTATATGATTTTAGTCTTTAATATTTACTGAAACTTGTTTTGCAGCCCAGAATAGGATATAGCTTAATTACAGTTTCAGATCTCAAGAAGAATTTATATTCTATAGTTTTTTGGTGAAGGCAAATATTAATTAGATCCATATATATTAATTAGATCAATCTAATTGATATCAAAACTATCAATTATTGATAGTTTTAATGAAAGTCTTCAATGTCAACTGATTTTCTACTTGTTCTATCAATTACTATAGGAGAGTGTCAGAAATCTCTGGCTATTATTGTAAATCTGTCTTTTACTTTCTTCGTTCTGTAAGTTACTTGCTTTCTGTATTTTGAAGTCTGGTTATTAGGTGCATATATAGAATTGAGTCTTTCTTCTTAATTCAGTCTTAAGAATCCTCCCTTTTAAATGAAGTGGTTAGTCCATTTACATTTAATATATTCATTGGTGTAGTTAGATTTAAGTGTATCATTATTTCTATTCATTTATTTGTCCTAGCTGCTGTTTTCCTGTCTTTTTTGGATTTGAGTTCATTTTGCCTTATCATTTGGCTTTTCATCTTTTCCATTTTTTAGGGGTTTTGTTTGTTTGTTTTAGTTAAGATTTACAATATGTAACTTTAACATACCACATTCTGCCAAAAAGCAAGATTTCATTATTTCGTGTATAATGTAGGAGCTTTACCCACCTCTTGTACTTCAATACATTTTAATTCTCCATTTGTTATAAACCCCAAAATATTTTCTTTCTACTTTTGCTTTAAAAACTTTATCAGTCTTTAGAGAAAAATAGGAAAAAAGAAAAAAAAGTCTTTTACATCTACAAATTATTTAGCATTTCCAGATCACTTTATTACTTCTTGTAGTTCTGAGATTCTTCCTGGAATAATTTTCTTTCTGATTGAAGGTCTTTAACTTTTTTCTAATGCTGGTTTGAGTGGTGACAAATTCTCTGCACTTTTGTTTGTGTAAAAATGTATTTTATTTTACCTTAATCTTTGAAAGGTATTTTTGCATTTTTGTGGGATAAAAAAATCCTTTTTTTCTTTTAGTATTTTAAAGATGCTTTCTTTTGTCTTCTGGGTTGTGTTGTTTCTAATGAGAATTTGGCAGTCAATTGCATGACTGTTCTCCTGCTTGTAGAATGTCTTTTTTCTTTTATAAATTTCTCTTTTTCTTTAGTTTTAAGGATTTTGATTATTATATGGCTAGGTTTGTGTTTTTTCTGCTTAGGATTTATTAAGTTTTTGTCTCCATTCTTTCTATCTTTTCTTTCTAGGATTCCAACTACACACATGTTAGACAACTTAATACTGTCCCACAGATCACTGATGCTCTGCTTTTTTTTTTTTACTTGTTTCTCTTTCTGTATGCTTCATTTCTGATAATTTACCTCCCTGTTGTCAGGCTTATTGATTTTCTCTTCTGCAGTGCCCAATCTATTGTTAAGCCTGTATGCTGAATTTTTTCATACCTGACATTATAATTTTTAACTCTCAAATTTCCATTTGATTCTTCTTTTATGTATAATTTCTATTTCTCTATTGGGATTTCCCATCTATTTATTCATTGTTTTTATATATTTTTAGAAATCTTCAACTGTATTTAAAATACGATTTTTAAAATCCGTGTCTGCCAATTTTAACACCTCTGTCATTGGAATTTATTTATATTGATTCATTTTTCTCTTCATATTTTTCCTTATTTTTGCATATTTTTCAGTTTTTTTTTATTGTAGAGAGGACAATGTGGCTACTACATTGTTTCAAGGCTTTTGTTGCATAAAATCTTTTAGAAAGAATATACCATATTTCATTGATTCAAAGTAACTAACTTTTCTATTTTAAGTTTTCTGAAATCAAGATGCATCCAGTAATTAATGGCATGTCAAAATTTAATTTTTCTTACTTTTACATAAAATGATAGTAGATTCTTAAATTGGTGGCACTTAGATTTGATGGAAATATGGTACTGATTTCATTCCACCAACAATGCAGGAAAGTTATTCTGAACAAATTCATCAACATCAATAATTTTTTCCCAATATAATAGTTGAAGAATATATAATTTTTATTCCAATTTGTGTTCCTTGATTACCATGGGGTCATTGTAGAGATTAAAAACTTGGGGATGAGGAAAGCAATTAACAACCTGATATAAGTCCTTCCTGATCCCCTCTACCCTACATACTTAGGGCTAAATTTTACTAATCTGAGAGATCCAAGAGTCTAAGAACAGCTGCTGTTCGCTATTCTTCACCAGGCAGAACAAAAGTAATAGTTACATACTGTGAGGGCAGATTCTTAAACCAGGATGCATTAGAACATGTACAAAAGTTGTTAAAATATTGACAATGTTTTCTATACAGGCTGGTAAATAGCCACTGCCTAAAGATGCCCAAGTGTACCAAGACATCTACAACTATTCCGGCCATTCCCATGGTTCTCCAAGACCATCCAGTTATCCAGCAACTAAAGGGTTAGTGCCTAGTTCAGTAAACACAGGATCCTCCGGAAACCTGCTCCAATTCTATGACCAGTATCTTTTTGTTTGGTTAGTGTCTGTGCCATACTAGACACTGAATCTTTTGAATATCATCCCTGCTGAGTATCAAAGATTAATTAATTAAACTGATCCCAGCTTACCTATTCAGAAACAATTCAGAGGAAGAGGAAAGAGAACAGCTGAAAAGGGGCAAGAGAAAAGGTATAAAAGAGAAGTCTGTGTGGTTACCACATTGGCATGCCTGGAACAGCCAAGAAGTATCTTGAGGCTTCAGGACATCTGAGAAAAGCGTGGAAATTCAATCCGACATCTGCTGAATGCCTGCCAGTGCCCTATAGAGTATTCATGGGGGAGCAACAAGGGCACACATAACCTTCATAGAGGAATTTAAGAAATAGTGGGAACAGGAAGGCCACGACTGAACAAAAGGGTCCCAAAGGCAACCCTTCCCCCATTTCCTATTATTGGCAATGGTTAGCCCTTAAGAGAAGCTGGAAGCATAATGGGATGAGAAGGGCATTGATCTTCTATAAATCCTCAGAGCTACCACATGCATTGCCAGATACTCTTTGGCCTTGAAATATATCAATTGATAGAAGCCAAGAAGTGGGTATCATGTTCAAAAGTGGGACAAACAACAGGTAGCCTAGAATCCTAAATCTTGTCCCTTAAAACCTTTCATTTCACCCTTTGAGATTTTATTTGCCTAAAAGGTGAATTCTGTTTACCCTGTTGATCATTTGGTTAGCATTATTTATTGTCTACTTCAGGAAGAGCAGCATTTGGTTCCTGAAAAGTCATACAGACACTAGGGCAAGGACAAAATGAGATTCAGAACAACCGAATATCTGATGTTTTTACAATAGGAAAGCATCACGAGCTTTGGGAGCATTTCTCCAAGGAAATTACATAATGTCAGAGTACGAAGAGATTCACAACTGCGTTAACAAAGGAGAATCCCAAGACCTGAAGCATTGTCCCATTTCTGGTCCTTTAAATATACCCAGACTCCCACAAGATAACATATCAGGCACATAAAAACCAGGCTGCATAGACTCAGCTGGTTCAGCCTCAACTGTTCCCATTCTAGATCTTTGCCTAGGATCCGAGCTTGATCACTTTTGACCTGCTGCTGCTTCTTAATCACTCCCTGGCTCTGTACTCAAACTCTTCACACAATGCCTTTGATTAATTACTGTGCTTGATTTAGGGGAAGACAGAGTCTGCCCTCTTGGATTTCCCAGACAGACCATTGCCACTCACTGTGTGCCACCCCCTCCTTCCACCACAGCTTATGCACTGAGAAGAGACTTGCTAAAGACTTAGGCAGAGAAAGCTGATGGTGAAACTGCACCCGGAATCAGGGTAAATCATTCTCCAAATGCCAAGTTCTTCTCTCCTTCAAGACTGAAGCAACTTAGCACACACGCGCGTGCACACGCGCACACACACACACACGCACAATTAGCAAGTTAACAACTTTTCCTACTCTTTGTGGGAGAAGGAAGGCAACTCTCTAGTTGAGCAATGTTTTGAAACACAAGGAGTTTTCAAGGTGCAAATCACTACATTTATATTTACTTACAGCGTAGAACCTACGAAAGACAGATAAGCAGCATAACACAACTCTAATTAAACAAAAACAACAAAAGTAAGCTCACATTCCATTTGCCTCATCTCCACCATTGTCACCACCACCATTCAGTTAAACAATAAAGCTTTTTAAAAAATGATACCTACTCTCCAGGATCTTACAATTTTACTTGAAATGATAAGTGTAAAAATCAGAGATAAACCAATTCTCATAAGTTATTTTCAAGAATCACTTAATTCTTTTTTTTTTTTTTTTATTTAGAAAACCTTTTATTGTAATTTTCTTCAGTAAGGGAGTTATTTCTGGACTATCAATTGTAAATAGACTTTGTTAAACAAGACAATAATAGACTTGAAAGTGAGGTCATATATAAAATATTTAAGGTTATTTATTAAGTGTCCAGTTAATAAACATTAATTTATTATCTCTCTTACCCTTCACTACTTCTTTATTCTTTTTTTTTTCCCATTTATTTATTTTATTGCATTTTACATTTTGGGGTACATGTGAAGAACATGCAAAATTGTTGCATAGGAACACACGTGGCAGTGTGATTTGCTTAATTCTTTAAGTTTTCAAGCTCTTGTTAAAAGCGTTAAAATTATAATTCTTTTAAAATGAATTTGGAGCATCTAAGATCAACACACCATATTATTTTGGTCAATTTAGTCTACCAGCAAAAAAGCGAGGTAGTCAAACCACGGATTTAGAATTGTGCGGATGCCTCCAAAACAGTAAAGCAAACTGATTATCTAAGGTTGTGGAGATGCTGCCAAAAAAGTAATCACCAAAATTGCCCACTTTTCATGGTTGTACAAACACAGGCTTATTGAGAAAGTCCATCAACAAAGAAAAAAAAAGCCTTTCTGTCTCTCTCCTGCTTTGTACTGGAGGGTCGGTTACTAAGAATCTCAGATGAGTAGAGAAAGAACTATTAAAAAATTGAATTCCTGTCTACACAATGCCAAAACATCTAGTAAGTCTGGTTAAAAAAATGTCAACCCAGATGTTTGGCACTGCATAGACAAAACATCCAGATGACTGGCTGAACTTGTGAATAAACTGCTGAAATGCACCAGATGTTCTGGATTCTTAGGGCTTCAAGGCCTAGCTAGCGGTCCTTGGGGACATTAGGAGAAAGCAAATGTCCCCACTGGACCTTCACCACCTGCATGCCTTCCCTGGAAACTGCAGGGGGTGTGTAAAGCAGCAGGGTTTAAATTAAAAACATCAACAACCACCTTAGAAACACCAAGTGAAATGTATGAGAAGGACATAATGTGATATCTATCTGAAATCCACGTTTTGGGAAGTCACTGAGTCACACTGTTCTTGAAGCATTGTGGTTGCCCTTGTAAAGAGTTTTTCCCCCTCAAGACTTTCTCTCTCAGCCCAAGATCCAGGCTACCCTTTTCCAAGGGTGCTGTGGATATTTTTATAGGCACCTGTTGAAGCTGAAATCTAGAACTTTCTCTCTCACCATCATTTTTCCCCTTCATTGCTCCTTTCTTCATAATTCCTTTATGGCTTTCCTTTCCTATCGTGTGCAAAGTAAGAAAGGGAGCATAGCAGTCATGCCAAGGATTCTTCTGGTATAGCCCAGCAATGAGCAGCCCTGGCAGAAAAGGCCCAGTGCTGGCAATGGCAGGGCCAAGCAGAAAGGAACGGCGGGCAGAGCGATCCAGGAGAAAGGAACAGAGATGCTGCAGGATGCCGCCCCACCCGGAGGACACACGCAGAGCTGGAGGCCAACGGGGCTCAGAGCAGCACTAGGGAGGATGTTAATTGACAGGGTGGGACGGAGCCACAGAACCCGGAGTCTTCTGCAGCCAATTTGTCTAAAATGGCACTTGCAGGAAACTGAGGGCAACAGAAAAGAAAAAAATCTCAAAAAAACCCCCATGTGATTACTAAGTTCCCACTGTATTTAAAAAACAGCTTTGGTTTCCGACAGAAAGTTCTGCTATGCATTTAATCTGTTATATAATTTTTGTTTTCAGAAAGGGGTTTGTTTTGTTTCTTTTTTAAAATGTCATTAAAAGATTTCCTTTGTGGCAGTATTTTCTGGGCCTTCCCTGGGACAATTTCTGCTATTTTGTAAAAAGGGGAAGAAGAGAAAAGAAACAACAAGAAAAAAAATGAAAAGAAGAAAAGAAGAAAGAAGGAACGAAGGAAGGAAGGGAGAGAAGGAAGGACGGGGGGAGGGAGAGAAGGAGGGAGGGAGGGAGGGAGGGAGGGAGGGAGGGAGGGAAAGAAGCAAAAGAAAGGGCAAAGACAGACTTATTAAAACAATCTTTCTACTCCCGCTAGAGGGGGGCTTAATACATCTCTCATTAGGATACAATTAATAGGACAAGGAAAGTGATGTGGAGAAAAAAATAGAAAAAAAGAATAATTCCTCATTTTCCTCAGGAAGTTGGGCCGAGTCTTTGCTGGGAGGAAGGAAATTAGAATACTAACTTGAAAGTTAAAAGAACATCAGCTACACTCCCACCTCACCCCCAAGACAGATGGGATACACTCCGGTTTCACTAAAAAGATGGCAGAGACAGGCAGGAAAATTCGAACACAAAAATATAGTGTGTTATTTTCCTCTCTTTGGATTAAAAAAAAATCCCTTCTCTTTCTAACCACCCCCATCCCTGTCTTTCTTTCCCCTCCCCTTACCCCCTCTTCTCTCAGGGATTGGCTTTATTTAAAAAACTATATTTCTGCCCAGGCATTCAAAAATGCTGAGTGCCTCAAGCAAAGTAGTAGAATAAGCATGTTTCTTACTGTTTCTTGGCAACTCTGAGGCCCAAGACCTGCTTCCAATTAGAGATCATGTGGCTTCAGTTTAGTATTATCATGAAAATGAAATTACCACTTTAGAAAAGTCAAGTTATTTTGGAAGTGAAAACTGCAGGTCAGAGCCCACCAAAATTCCAAAAAATTTGCTCAAGAAACGTCTTGTTGAAGGGTCGAAAAGGCCCGGCTGATAAACATCCTGGGGTTGTGACTTGCACCGCTCCTCCAGCGGGCCTCCCAAAAGCCCGGTTGTGAAGGTCAAGCTCATTGTCCTTCAAGAAAAGGCATCCTTCTGATGCCAGGTCCAAGCTCACCCTTTTGCAGAGAGACAGCACCAGCTTCTCAGCTCCTCTTGCCATGCTTGAGCTGCTGATCTTGGCCACTCCCACGGCTGGCACATGCCTACCTTAACTAGCTTTTTCTCTCCACTAGAGTTTATATCTTCCCTCCCCAGCAAGATTGTAAATTCCTGAGAGCAAGGGCCGTGTCTTTCCTTTTTTGTAGTTGCATAAATTCTTAGAATAGGAAGGCACTTCATCCAATCACTTAATTTAAAGGATAAGGCCTATTAACTAGTTTCTTCCAGAAACATCGTGAGGACTAAGGCCTCTGGCCACACAGGATCCTCCCTGAACCGACAGATTGCCTTACCATCAGGGTGAGATGCTTTATTGACTAGACATAAAAAACCTTGTATACCGGCACAGTGGTTAAGACTCTAGAGATTCAGAAGCACAACGTTCAATCCCTGGGGCCTCCACTAACTACCTCTGTGACTTGAGACAAATTGCTTTACTTATTTGAGCCTTCATTTATTCATCTGTAAATCTGGGAAAATATAAATATCTACCTAGTTGGTTTACTGAAGACTGAGTTAGAGAATATATGGAAAGTACATAGTCCATGTCCATGTAGTTGGTAAGCACCAAATGAATGGTTATTGTTTTGCTATCATTTTTATTACTATGATCATTTTTAGGAATGTGATAGAACCCAAACACAGGGTGTGTGTGTGTGTGTCTGTGTGTGTGTCTGTGTGTGTGTGTGTGTGTGTTTTATAGAAAGCTCCACAGCAAGTCATATGAAAACATGGGTTTGTTTAGAGGAAATGGCTAGTGTCAGCTTTCTGGAACAATCTCTCTGTTACTATGAAATTCCAGGAATAAAATAGCAAGGGAGTGGGAGAGAGAGCCAGTGGGTTCTTCACAAGGCAACTTGAACCAACCAGCCGGCAGGTCAACAATTTGTTAGGCACACATTGTGTATCAGGCACTGTCCGATGTTGTAGAAAATTCAGGAAATGTTAAATACAGGTTCTTCAAATGTGCACATTTTAGTTACAGATACAGGGCGAATGGAAAGAAAACTAAAATTCCAGCTGTGTGTACTGTGTCTCATGGAATCTATTGACAAGTGCTGGGGAGGTTCAGAAGAAATAGAGATGGCTTCCTGGTGGTATGGGCAAGGAAGATGTCATACAGAGGGTGGAACTTAAGATGGGTGTTGAAAGACTGGGAAGACTCAACCAGGTAAAGATGAGAAAGCAGTGTTCCTCATGCTAAGGGAAAAGTCTATGCAAAGGCCCAGATGTGGAAATTTCAAGGTGCATTTTAAAGCAGTGAGACCAGACTGTCTAAAGCTAACCGTGCATCTGTAGGCTTAGGGAACATAAGAGTAGAACAGGTTTTGGAAATATACTGTGAAGTGCTTTGAGTGATTTGCTTATTACAGGGTCTCAGTATGGTTATGCAGAAAGTGGTGCACCTTAGCATTTTGCAGTGTACAACATAAACAACTGGACTTTGCAGTTTGGCTAACTCTTTGGAATTCATCCTGCAGGTAGCCATGAGGCACTGAAGGTTTTTGCGTAAGATGTCAGGATCTGATTTTTATATAGGATGCTGAGGACCATGCACTCAACTTGGAAGAGTTTTGGAAATGAACAGCAGGTCAAAAATAATTCACCACCAATTTGGGGGTGGAAAAGGAGAGAAATTGTGGTGCTTTAAAGCCCTGGCTTTCAGTATTCGCAATCTGAGTACATTTGGAGTCTAAGGAATCCTAATTCAAGTTAACAGCATTCCTGAGCTGACTGGAGCCAAAAAAAAAAAAAAAAACCTTTAGAGTAAAACATACCATAGTTGACTAACCTTTATTTTGGGCTGTTCTAAAATTCTCCTTATCTAATAGCACAATTTCTAAGGGGGCTTAAGCGAGGAGTGGCAGGCGGTGGGGTTTCCAGGAGGGCAGAAGAAACCATGGTACTATCTAAAACTCTTCAGAGAGGCAGTAAATGAAGGAGCAGGTGGTTGAGAGGAGGATTTGGTCACAATTACTCCTTTTTTTTTTTTTTTTTTTGCTGTCTTTCAGAGCAATTGTTCTGGGGGCTACATCAGAAATAGAGACAAATCCATGATTGTGCCAAGAAAAACTCCCCTGGATATAACACAACATTGAGTCTAACATGAGGTGGAGGGGGCTTAGGAGAGAGTGTATCACAAAAGAAAACAACGGTGTGTGGGTGACTTTTGGTTTCACAGCTTCCTGCCAGTGCCATTGAACCCTGAGCATTTACTCGACATCCAGGGCGACCTGAGGCTCCCAGCCACCCCTATCTCCAGGGTCCACACATGTCAAGGCTCCCACTGAACCCCAGGGAAGACTGAAACTATAAGGAAACCAGAACGTTTCTGCAAACTGGAAAGGTGTGGGACAGATGCTGGGGTGGGAGTGCCAGGAGATGGGAACAGACCCCCGCAAGTTTCTGCCACCAACACCAACTTGTGGATTCAAGTTTGAGCCCTCATTTGCAAATGTCTGTGTAAAAGGCTCCATTTCCCATGACCCCAGTGGAACCTGGCTTGGCTGTCTGGACAAAGCATCCTGAGGAGAAAAGCAGCTTCTCTGGGACTTCACAGGAAACTTACAGAACCCCTATGTGAGCCCCAGTGCTCAAAGGTAGGAGGAGCGTGTGGAGGGCAGGGATCCCACAGCCACACTAAGGAAGCCTCTTCAGACCCCGAGAAAGCAGAGATTGGGAGGGAGGGCACAAGGTAGTACATGGCTCTTCCACACTCTGGAGGGCAACAGGACCAGGATCCCCACCTCATAACTCCCCCATCTACCACACTCAGACACACCTGGGAAGTGCAAGCTATTCTCTCAGAGAGACAGGCCCAGGCAAAGTCCCACTGACCCCACAGCTTTCCCATCCCAGAGCCTGCCCAGCCCAGGGCAGACCCCTAACCACCCAGCCACAAGGTATGCCTCTGGAAAGAAGCAATGACCCGGGATTGCTGCAGGCAGACCAGCGCCACCCAGAGCGAGGTTCTGGATCGCTGGCATTCTGCTCCACTGCCACCACCTGGGACAGCAATGGGGATTAGCTGCATTAACTGTGTTCTTTCATTTCTTTTAAGTGCTGCTTGGCTCATTTCAACCAGGGGCTCCAGAAGGATTTCAGAGCACTGCAGAGGCCCTCCAGGTGCTGGAACAGCTGAACCACGAGAGGAGCTCTCTGAGGCTCTTGCCGCTGGTCAGCACTGCTCAAGTGACACCCAACGTGTTCCCAACTTCCTCTTTTCTTGTCTTTTTCTCATATACACAGGTGTGTGCGTGCATGTATGCGTGTCTGTATGTGTAGATACAAATGTAGATATATAGTAAATAAAACATTGCAACACAACACAGTATAACATAATAAGAGATAATACCATACAATATAATATCCTTATATACCACCATTGAGATCAAGACCCTTGAGACTAACTTGTGAACAACAGTAGCGCACCACCATGGCACATGTACACCTATGTAACAAACCTGCATGTTCAGTACATGTATCCCAGGAAATAAAATAAGAATGAGCTGTTCTCCCATAGTCTCACCTCCACCCAGGCCTAGATGTCGATCCCTAACTCTTCTTGTATAGTAAAGAGGTAAAATTCTGCCAAAAGCGCTCAGATATCTCTGGGCATTCAAATCATCCATTCAGGCCACAGAATCTGAATTTGTGGATCACCCAGGCCATCACTACCACCCCTAAGTCACCCCCATCTCCTATTGAGACTACAACTCCTGGTGGCTCGATGCTACAACTGCCTGCGTCAGATTTCTTCAAGTAGTCTCCCGTTTATTCATTCATTCGCAAACATATATTGAACAGGCACTAAGAGTCAGGCGCTAGGCTGGGTGTGGTGGCTCACACCTGTAATCCCAGCACTTTGGGAGGTAGAAGCTGGTGGATCACTTAAAGTCAGGAGTTCGAGACAAGCCTGGCCAAAATGGTGAAACCCCATCTCTACTAAAAACACAAAAATTAGGCAGGCATGGTGGCAGGTGCCTGTAACCCCAGCAGGAGAATCGCTTGAACCCTGGGGGCAGAGGTTGCAGTGAGCCAAGACCGCACCACTGAACTCCTGCCTGGGCAACAAGAGCAGAATTCCATCTCAAAAGAAAAAGAGCCAGGCGCTGTTTGTCTTAGGCCCTGGGAACCAGGTCAGTAAGCAAAACTGCCAAAGGCCCTGCCTTCCTGAATCTTACATTCTGATGAGGAGGGAAAGATAACAAACAAATGCTGTATAATAGTCAGGGGCTCGTGAGTGCAAAAGATATAAACAGAACCAGTCAAGAGGATGGAGAAGGACCCAGTGGGTAGCACTTCAGATGTTGAGGAGCTAGTCAGAACAGATCTGAAGAGGAGACCCAGGCAGGGGTTCCAGTGCAATGTGAGAGCATGGCATGAGGGTATTGCTCACCTATGAAAACACAACCCTCAATTCTCCTTGGCAGTGGAAGGCAGTAACACAAATTAAACTCCCTTTATTACTGCAGCATTGAACATCTATCACATGCTTTTATACCCGTCACCACATTAACTTCTCACAAAACTCCGTGGGGTGTAATTCACATCTTAAAGATGCTGCAATGGAGGCCTCAAGAGGGGACGAAACTTCCCAAGGCCATTCAGAGAAAACCCAGTGGCAGAGCTGGATTAGAACCCAGATCTTCTCACTACCAGCCAAACACTTCCTAGGAGAATAAATCATGCTAAACAGCCTTAGCCTCAGGTATATTTTGCTTAAGACTTCCATCAGAGGTATGTGCCTCAGAACTGACGAATGTCTGCTCAGGGATGTACACTGTCTGTGCAGCCCTCATTTCCTTCCAGCATGACCTAAAACTGCTGCATGGTTACAAATGGGCTAATGAGTTACTGAATTACCATAAGTATCCCACTCTTAGGTAAATAGGAGCTGGCTATATTCAATAAAAAAACCAACAGAAAGGAGATAAAGAGCAGCATGTGCACACTATGTGTACTACGTTTGCTAAAACTACTACATACATATATGCGTGCACAGACCCACCTATGCATGTGTATGAATGGATTCCTTCTGGACCTTTAACACAAGTCCCAACTTATCTCATGTATAATATAGGATAAGGTGGAAAAACTCCATTCCTACGTAACTTTGGACACTCTTTTTCCATCTTTGACCTCAGTTTCCTCTTTTGTAAAAAGAACAATTCAAATTAGGTGGTCACTAAGTTTCTCTCCCTTTCTCGCATCCTGCAATTCTATGCAAACATAGATTTGAGTAAGGACCCTAAGCAAGCCCTTTGGTGATGTGCCACATTGTACCTGTCTAGAGAGACTTTCCTGGCTCTCTAGATACTAACTTCCATGATTCACTTTCCCAACAGAGATGCTCTTCCCAAGCTAAACACTTCCTAAACTTTCCTGAGGTGAAGGATGAAGTATGCTGATTTCTTCTAAATCAGTGTTCATTGCTGATCGGAAAACTGAGGCAAGGTAAATCCTTTGGGAATGAAAATGAGAATAAAAGGGAAAGGGGCAGAAGACAAGAAAAGGAGAGAAAGATAAGGTGAAGAAAGAAAGACAGCAGTGGTAGTCGTGGGTGATAGAGGGGTAGGAGCAGGACAGGATGTGTCCTAGAAAAGTGTTTCCCAAGCTTTGTGGTTTGTTTCTTGTATAAGGTACATAGGCTTCATTAATAAGAAAGTGTGTGTGTGTGTGTGTGTGTGTGTGTGTGTGTTCTGAAATGTATATTAATCATACTAGCGATAAGCAGTTGAAATCAATTATTCTCCCAGCTTCTTCTGAAATCTACCAGAGACCACATACATGGTGTTTCCTCAAGCTGACACCAACATATTCATCTTTCAGGACACTTTCCTATTATGATCACTTCTCACACTGGGATGCACCCCCAAATTCTCTTTTCTTATCCAACCCCATCACTGGTTTCTCCTGCTGTCTTGGAGGAACAAGTTTTGTGTTAGCCCCTTAGCCAGCTTCAGCCAAGGGAAGCTTTCATGTCTCAGCTTTCACACTCTTTCTGTAAGCATTCTCTGTGAAGGAAAAAATACTGTTTTTCCTCTGCTTTCCCACTATAATATCAACACAGAAGGCTTCTGTGATCAAATGTGTCCAAGTTTTTCCCCACAAATTAAGCAAGCAATCAATTCTGCAGCAGACACCAGCTGGGTGTCCTCTAATTCAGTTCAATCCTGACACCATCTACCTGGAAGTAGCATCAGACCCCACAAGTTGAGGGTTCAGCCAAACAAGACTGCCTCCCCCCACTTTAGACACCAATCTCAGTTAATAAGTTGTCACCTATATTTCTGTCTGATTGGCTATAAATTGGGGATCCCACGACCCCCTTTTGAGATTTGATGAATTTGCTGCAGCAGCTCAAAGAACTCAGAGAAACAGTTTATTACACTTACCAGTGTATCATAAGGGATATTACGAAGGACACAATTAAGAGGAGCCTAGGGCAGAGTATGGGGGAAGGGAATATGGAGCTTCCATACCCTCCCTGGGCACACTGCCCTCCAGGAACCCTCATGTGTTCAGCTCTCCAGAAGCACCTGGAACTCAGGCCTTTCGGGTTTCTATGGAAGCTTCATTACAAAGGCATGATTGATTACATCATTGGCCATTGATGATCAATTCAACTTTCATCCCTTTTCTCCTTCCCAGAGGCTGGTGGGTAGGACTGAAAGTCCCAACTCTCTAATCTTGCCTTGGTCTTTCCGGTGACTAGCTCCCATCCTGAAGCTACCTACGGACCCCCAGCCACCAGTTATCTCATTAGCATACAGAAGGATATATCACTTGGGAGAGTCCATGGACTTTAGAAGTTATATCCCAAAAAATGGGAGGAAGACCAAATACATATTTCACAATATCACATTTGTTACTCCACTTTCTTCCTTCTGGCTCCCTTTCACATCGCGCATTTTTAATTTATTTTTCTAGGCGCACCTTTGCCTGCACCTAGAGCATCCCAAATCTATAGAGATAATCTTCAAATTGGTTGTGTGTACCTCTGTGGGGACCCTAAGACTTTCCAGAGGGATACACAAATGTGAATAAATTGGAAATCACTTTCCAGATCCTTGACTCCACAGATGCTCTTGAACTTGGCGCCCCAACCAGTCTGTCATTCTGCCTCTGCACTTCCCTTTCACAGACACCATTTTCACTACTTGACAAAATATTACATATTTCTTGCCCACCCAGATCTTGCTTTGGAACATTACTTTGGTGAGTATAAATCTCTAGGATATCAAACAAGGGAACAATTCAATAATGCATGGCTCCTGGAAGGAATCCCTTGACAACAAAGCCATGAAGTCTTTAGTAAGAATTATCAAAGGGCTGGAGCCTTATGTTAAAAAAAAAAATTAATGACGTAGCTCTGTGCCTTTAGTCATGTATCTATCTACCTGTCTGTGAGTTAGGAATGAATCGTTGCCATAGATATGCACCAATTTGAGTTGAAAATTTAAGTCAGATTTTTTTTCTGGCAAAAAAGTAAGGCTGATCTTTTTGACTGTGTAAACTGCCTTTGCTAAAGTGATTTTATATGACTGGACATTTTCAAGAACTAAATGAGTTCTAAGGTTATGACAAAAATATTTAAAGCTCATACACAGGATGTCACAAATTACACTTGCAACTAGTAAACTTGTAATGAAAATTGTTTAGATGCTGTGATAGATTGTATTTTTGTTTCTATTTGCTGCCATCCTCATACTAAGACTATACTTGGGTCAGGTTTTTTCATATGACCTTCTTTTGCCCATAGAATGTGAGCCATAGCTGCATAGAAGCTTTAAGAACAATTGCATGATTCTGGCAGAGCTATTTTATCTGTTAAAAATGCATGTTTCAAACAGCAGGTGCTTCTTGAATCTGGATCCTGGAAAAAAGAATCCATGTGGAACAGAGTCACAGCCAAAGTATCAGGTAAGCAAGAAATAAGACTTTGTTGTTATAAGTCTAAAATTAAGGGCATGTTTCTTACAACAGCATAACCTAATTAAAGCTGACTAATATATCTGAGAGGCTAAATACTTTATAAAGTTTTATTTAGAGAGTATGATGGCAAAATGTTACAGACTGACATTTTAGATCAATGATCATTTCCCATTAAATAAGCCACCTTTTATCCATTCTCCAGGCTTAGTAATCAATGTTAGATGTGAGCACTGGAGAGAAGAACACATACTCCTCAGTCTCAAGGAAATTACAGTCTAATACAGCAGAGATATACCTCACTGACCGATTAGCATGTCCATGGATATGGGTCCAGAGAACAGAGATATCACAGAGAAGGGAATGCTTACATTTGTGTAAGGTAGGAAACATTGAGAATGATTACTGAAGGAGATGTAGTAGGGAAGGAAATTTCAGTCACACACAAATGCATATATAAATTCCTAGAGATGTAAAAAGACATGATATGTTTACAGAACCACAAACATCTGATATTGCTGGCAACCAGTTCTCAAAAGCAGGGGTGAAAGATATAGCCTGTGGCAGACAGATCCTAGATCCCTGCCTCCTGGCATTCATGACCTATATATCCCTCTCCCTTTGGGAGTGGGAAGGACCTATCACTTACTTCTAATCAATGCAATATGGCAAAAGTGATGGTATATTCCTCCTAGGATTCAATTACATAAGATTCCTAGAAGACTAACCCTGGAATCTCTTTCCCTTGCTGGCTGTGAGAAAGAAAGCTGCCATGAAGTAAGTGGAAGCTCACCATGCAAGAAACTGCAGGAGGCCATTAGTAGCCAAGGATGGCCTCAGTCCTGCCACACAAAAAATAAGTTCTGCCAAAAATCCAAATGAATATAGAGGTGAATTCTTCCCCAGATGAGCTTCTGATGAGACCACAACCCTGGTCAATAGCTTGACTGCAGCTTGGTGAGTCCCTGAAGCTTACAGCAAGCTTAGTTTTTCCCCAGGCTCCTGATCCATGGAAACTGAGAGATAATAACTGTGAGTTGTTTTAAGTCATTACATCCATGGTACTTTCTTACACAGCAATAGAAAACGAAAAGACATCTATAGCTGTGGGAAAGGGCTGTGCTAAAGAGCTCAGCTGGGAACCTTGGAAAGAATTCTAAAGGAAATGATTGAAGTAAGATTGGGAGAACTTTGACCTTTACCATTCTTAATCATAGGAGAGCATATGAATCTTTACCATTCATATCTAATATACTGACTACACTTAGTACTTTGATGAATGGATGAATGACCACCCAAGATGTCTTCATGGAAAAGTCAGATGTGAGCAGGTTCTGAAGGAGGGCAACAGTTGAATAGGTACTGAGGAGCAGAGAACTTTCCTATGAGGAGCAGGGGAGTGCCAGAGGTGTGGCAATGGAGTAGGGGTTCAGGAAACATAAAGAAGGCCTGTCTGTTAAAGAGAAGGGTGGGAAAATACAAATAAATAGTAAAAACATGGATGAGAAAGTTGATTGGGGCCAATTTTTTACTTCAAAATCCTTAAGACCAATGTCCTGTCGAGCCCTTATGTTCTTAGCCCGTCCATGACTGTCTCACTATCATCTTTTATCACCTTTTAATAGCTTCCTATTATCTTTGGTATTAAATTAATACTTCTTCCCAACACCTACAAGCGCCACCTGATGTAGCATATCTCTCTTGCCTCAATGCATATCCCCAAGACCCCTAGGACTCTGGGCTTGTTTCCTCAGATCACCCAAATTCTCCTGTCCTCCTGTCCTTCACACAAGCCAAGATAGGTTGATCACTTAATTCATATGATCTCATACGATTAAGTGAAGGCACATTCCAAGCAGGACTTCCCTGAACTCTCTGCATCCCAGCTCGAGGTCCTTCTTTGTCACATGCTCTCATGGCACTTGCCTGCTTTGTGGCCTGTACATTCTTGTAAATACAACCCTGGGTATGAACTGTTGAGTATCTGTGGATCTCACTAGGGCATATGAGACCTAGGCTGTGCTGCTTACTACCACATTCCCCAGAGCCAGAATAGTGCCTGCCACAGACCTGGCACTCAATAAATATTGCCCCAATCAGTGTATGGATCTATGGACCCACTCTCTGCTGGAGTTTAACCCAGTACAGGTGACAAGAGTTGAAGCTCGAACTGGTGCTTCTACCATGCACCCTGTGCTGGGCTTTGTACCCAGAGCATGAGATAAAGCTATGTCACAGCAAATTTCTACTCGCCCACCTGGGACAGAGGTGTCACTAGACACAAGGACACACCGTGAACTGACAGTACACAGAATGCTCTTACAGTCATCCCTCAACACAAGGCGAGGAAAGTCACAGGACAACTAAATCATGCCCATTTCTAGCGATTCCATTTCTTATTATTCTCAGAAAAACAGTGTAAAAAAAAAGAGTAAGGTCTGGCTTGACATCTCTGCACACCATAGCTGCATAATGTTTTTATTGGCAAGATGTCACAACAAACTTATGCATTTGGTTTTTTCAAGTCATCATTGATAGGTAAGAAACCAGGAGGTTTTGATATGCCTAGGGTCATATGGCAAATTAACAGTGGAATTAAGGTTCAAGCTAAAAACCACAGGAGAGTCAACATATTTATTGAATAGGCTTTGTTCAGCTGTGAGCTGTTGGGTTACATCTGGTGACTTCATTCCAATTGTATGTAGACTGAGAGAACACCAGTCTGGCAGAGGACTTATTAATTAGAATGTAAGAGGACTTAGGGCTTTCTAAGGTTGGTGCCAAATTCGGTATGAGGGCAGGCAGTGGGTTAAGAGGAAATGAATGCCTGAGAGGGGGGGCCTTTTTGAGACAGAGAACAGGGGAAGGGAGGGAGTTGGCAGAGCTCACCCTGAGGTGCAGGGACTCCCAAAAAGGTCCCAGAGCAGGGAGAAGTGGGTCAATATTTGGTGCTTTTAGAAACTTGGAAGAAAAGTGGTTTAAAAATGGGGCCACTAGACTGGATTTCATCCTGACTTTAGGACTTCCTTTCTGGGTGACCTCAGAAAAGTGACTAAATCTAGTTAACTAGTACCTAACTCATGGGGTTATTACAAAAATTAAATGGAGTAATTCAAATAAAGCAGAGATGGAAAACTGCAGATACTCCTTGACTAACAATGAAGTTACCTCCCAATAAACATTGTAAGCTGAAAATGCATTGAATACACCTAACCTACCAAATGTCATAGCTAAGCCAACCCTACCTTAAACATGTTCAGCATACTTACATTTGCTTACATTTGGGTAAAATCACTTAATGTAGGCCTGTTTTATCTTTGAGTGTTGGATAACTCATGTAAGATTGTACCGTGGAGTATTGGTTATTTATCCTCATAGTCATGTGGCTGACTGGGAGCCGCAACCTGCTGCTGCTAGCAAGCATCACAAAAGAGTCTCATATGGCATATTGCCAGGCCAGGAAAGGCAAAATTTAAAATTCAAAGTGTGGCTCCTACTAAGTGCATATTGCATATTGCTTTTGCACCACTATAAAGTAAACAAAAATCATAAGTTGAACCATCGTAAAACGGGGATCCATCTGCACAGCCTGTGGATCAAACTGAGTCCACACCTTGCTTTTTGCAAATAGAGTTTTACTGGGACACAGTTGCACCCATTTGTTTACGTATTTATCTATGGCTGTTTTTACACTCAGTGACAAAGTTGAGTAGCTGCAACAGAGAGCTCATGGCCTGCCAAGCTGAAAATAGTTACTATCTGGCCCTTTCCAGAAAAGTTTGTGACC
This sequence comes from Sapajus apella, assembly GCF_009761245.1. Lineage (NCBI taxonomy): Eukaryota > Metazoa > Chordata > Mammalia > Primates > Cebidae > Sapajus > Sapajus apella. The sequence continues at coordinate 3,795,915 of NW_022436981.1, read as the reverse complement.
CTTACTCTAAAGCAATTAATATACATTTAGTAAAATACGTTAGCATCTAGCCTGGAACAAAGTAAGTACTCGATCAACATTAGTTCTTATTATCTAATCCCATCCTGTCAGACGTAGGATCAGATTAGGTAAGTGATTTGTCCAGGAATGCTAAGCTAGATAACAGAAAAGAAACAGGCTCAAGAAAGAAGATTAAGTGCCAAGGCTGGGCTATCAGAAGACCTAATCCAAGCAGACTGTGTGCAAAGGACACAGGAAGTTCAGTTCCAGGAAATCTGCATGTCAAATCCAGTGTCTTATGAGTTGGATGGATATAGAGGCAAAATTTATTGTAATCAAGAATAAAAATGCTATAGACAGAAACTTTCTTAAGATGTGTAGTAAGAAAATCCAAGAAGAGGGGCCTGGAGAGAAAAGTTTACAGAAAAGATGACTGTGGCAAGTTACCCTAGAGTGATAAAAACCAGCTAGCAAATGTTCATCTAAATTAAATTTGGGAACTGTTCGGTCATTGCAGTTCATGATTTACATACCAGGAAACTAGATTTAAAACTTTCCATTTAATTTGTGTTTTGTAACCCTGAAAATACCATCTAGAATATAAATAATGAAAATCAGCATAGACAGGTCAATGATACCTTTGTACAATCAAATTATCATTTAGGTGTGTCTGAGGTGGAGGTGGTTATTGCATGTAAGAAGTTATATCAGAAGTTCTTGAGCAAGCGTGCAATTTTAACATGAAACAGCCAAACTGGAGACAAAAATAATCTTGCTACTAGTTGTTTTTGTTTTGTTTTGTTTTGTTTTTGCTCACCCAGTGGCGTCTAACATAGGGATGGCAAATACTATTCATGTAAATACTTGTCGTATGTACTTCCACTTCTCTACCCACAGCAGACATTACTAACTGTTCTTGGCTCATTTTCTCCTTGATCCCAGACTGCCTCAGAAGTCTCCGGAGTGTCATGCTCTGTGAATCGACTATGTAGCATTCAAGAGGAAATAAAATTGCCATTCCCAGATCCATGGTACACGGTAGCTGCTTATTAAAATTTTACTGAATGGTGATGAATAGATAAACGAAATGAATGAATGGATGAACAGGTAGGTGACTCAACTGTAGACCTCTCTAAATGCAGCAGACTCTTGTTTGTTCATACCATTGATCACAAGAGAAACCAAGTAGGGTGAAGTTGGAGCAGGGTTGAGTATTTACAGGAGAAGAACAATTCCAGCTCATGCATGGAGCCTTAAAGTCATGGTGACAACTACATCTCTAAAGGCCTGAATGTGGAAGAAAATGGCTCTGGAACCCAATTGTTGCAATTGTCCAGAAGCAAGAGTTACTACTATAGTGAGGACTCATTCATTTGTTTACTCAATATATCTTCATTTCATTAGTCAGGGTCCCAGCAGGATGTGAATAATGGAGGAAACATAATCTCAAATGGCGTCATTTTATGAGTTTCATGAAGAGGCTATTACCAAGAATAGTGGAGTGCCTTGGGGCTAGAAACGGAGGGAGCCATCACCCTCCCTGAGCCCAACAGGAGCTGCCATTTTAGTAGAGGGACTCAGCCAACCTGTGTGCAGGTTTACTCCTGGTTCTTCCATGGGCTGCATGAAAGGGAAGTTGGGGCAAGGGAGCCCACTGATATAGTTCATGAAAGTCAGCTTCCTGGCCCAGTGTAGGGAGCGGGAGGGGAGTGGACCTGGAAGAATAAACAACGTAGATCAACACAAAGCTGGGCAATAGCTTGAGCAATACCTTGTCCTAGACACTGAGCGCTCAACAGTGAACAAAACAAACAAGGTCCTTATTCATAGGAAGCTTAGAGTCTAATGCGGGGAAGAGAAATGCTGAACTAATTAATATGTTAAGATGATTTCAAGATACTTTAGAAAACCCAAAGCTAGTGGTATGTAACAATATTGTTTCTATTACATTTTCCTAAATTAAAAAATGAGCCATCACCAACAGATAATGCAGATGCCATGAGACAGCGCTCGGCCTAATTGGCTGTTTATTCTTAAAGAAGAAACCAGGCACTATTTTCCTATCTTGTCTTTTGATCACATGCTTGCTTCCAAAGTCGTTCTCTCTTTGATAGTTTGAGAAAACAAATTTTTGGTTTTGGAATGGGCGCCTTGTTTAATCCTGGTTTCTGCAATCTTGGTAAGTCAGGGAGAAAGATATGTCCAGTGGGCAACAAAAGAATGTTTTATTTGCGTAAGAAAAAGAAAATAGATATTTTTTTTCTGAGTTGCAGGAACGGAGTCTTGACCATATTTTGGTTTTTAACATCCATTCATCTCAAGAAACATTTTGATTTCCAATCTGTTCTTGATTCTATTCAAAGAGAACTATGACATTTCTCTCCACTAATAATATTCTAAAGCCTATTACCCTAAAGTCTCTTTCTTAAAGGCTGTGAAAGGAAGCTGCTTTGGCCAGAAGTTTTGAATGTTTTCTTTGGGGGGGAACTGAAGGTTGGCAAGTGGGTGGGGGTGCAATAGAGGGAGAGTATTTATTACCAGGACACCAAGTTCTGATCCCCAAATTGACAAGCCATACCTTAAGTTAGGAAAATGGAGAAGGCCTGGCTGGACTTCAGAAAGACATACAAACAAATTTACCATACGATGGGTTCACGATATTAAATTAAGTATTCAGCAATCACAAATCTTATAACACATTCCAGAACAATCGAGTGTGTGAGAGAGAAAGAGACCTCAAACCAGCTGAGCCCGTATTTAAAGCCTTTTTAATTTAACAGAACCCATTTTTTATGGTGTCCAGGATATGTTTCTGGCTTTTCAAGCTGTCACATGATCTCTTGTCCAGATGTGAGGGTGTATATCTGGGACTGGACCAGCCAAAAACCGCAGCACTTTCCTTCAGCTTGTAGCTTGTTACTGTAACTCAACCATACTCCTCTCGGCTACAGAAGCCCCACATTAATATGTGGTACAACAACAATAACACAGGAGGGGATAAAGTTAACCAAAACATTCACATGAATCTGGAAAAGAGGAGAGGCGTGGGGCGGGGCGGGGGTGGAGAGGGAAGGAGAGCCAACTCAGATAGGTTTATTTGTCAGCTCCACACAACACTGAAAATGAAACCTCCAAGTGTGTGGTGGTCTGAAAACTTCCCTTTTTCTCACCTACTGTGAACAGCTTTTACCCGAGGACAAGACTTCCTGGAGCTTTCTTCAGGAAATTAGCAAATGCCTCTGTTTGGAACGTCAGGTTGCAGGAACCCACAGCAAGGCCAGAAAGTGCCTCAAGAACCACAGAGTGTAGAGCTTCTCCTTCAAAGAAATTTCTGGAAGCCCAGGCCTTCACCACAGAGCACGCGGGAACAGGAGAGAGAGGGCAACCGCCTGCCTGCCCGACTTTGCACTTTTGCCAGTGACCTCTGAGGGACCAGCCCATCAAGCGGCTCAGAAGTCTTCTAGCCATCAATTACATTGGTGAAGCCGAGGTTTCTTTGTGTACGAAGCAGGGACAGTGATAGAACCTGCCTGGAGGGGATGTTTTCAGGATTAGAGGAAAGCACTTAGCATCTTGCCTGCCGCAGTGAGTGCTTTCATTCATTCTTGAATCCACAAATGTTGACCAAGCACCTGCTATGCACCCCTGTTCTAGAGGCTTGGGCTACCTCTCTGAACAAAACAGATGAAGATCCTGACCACAGGGAACTTACATAAGGATGGGGGCGGAAATCACATAATAAACAAGAAAACAAATTCATACCTACAAAGGCAACACGTGCTATGGAAAAAAAATAAAGAAAGAATCCTGCTGGGGGAACAGGAGCATCTGGGAAGTAGTCACCATTTAATAAAGTGGTAACAAAGGTGGCTTTTAAATTAATTAAACAAATCAAACATTATTTATAATCTTATCTTAATTCACAAAGGACGTCTTTCACGCCAGTGGGCTCTCCCACCCTATCTCTAGCCCTAACAAATGGCTTCATGAGAATGAATGTTCAAAGCCAGATAGTGCTGGGGGCCTCAGAGGCCTCCCACATTGATGATCCAGCTCCCCCATCCGCCCAGCCCACCTCGGAGGTTCAGCAGGCCTAGAACTGTGCCTCTGACTAGTCACAGAGTTGGAACAAGCAGCGGCATGCATTGTGCCGCTGGCTCCTGCTGGCTCACCCTTAAAGCAGAGACGGTGAGGAAAGTCGAGCCCCATGTCCCCTTTCATGCGATTCTGATTCTCCTCTAAAGGGGCACAGAAGGTGAGAGCCAACAGTGTATTAAGGGGAAGCCTTGAATTCTTCTTCACCTTAACTCCCATCCTTGCAGTTCCGCAGAACCCGGATGCCAGAAGAAAACTCTATCCCGGGCCCTCCCCCGACATACTCTGCTTTCAGGACACTTTTCCTTCTTCCTTGGAGTGTCAATCCCTCCAAATCCTCTGCGCTCTGCTCGGTTTGACTTCAGCTCCAGTGGTGAAAGGGAAGATTTATTTCCACAACGTTCTGTGGAGAGTGTTTCATAGAAGACGTATTGTTTCTAGCAAGATCTTCACCAGGGCTGAGGAAGAGGCAAGAAATCTCCCCTGGAAATAATGCCACATTTCTTGGAAATCATTGACTCTGCAAAAGAAATAAAGAAAAACCTATAATCATTTCAGCTAAGTAGTATGCAGCTATCTATATTTTATGTTCAAACACATGCAGGTATGTGGTACAATGCACATATGCACATGTTCAATCATATAATCTCAGGGTCAGAAGGGCACTTACAGTAGAATTTCCTCTCTTACCATAATGCACTGTGAATTATGCTTTCATTAAGTATAACATGGGTTACAGCCAAGGAGAAATATCTACCCAGCTGCAGTTCGGCCAGTCTACTGAAATTCTGCTGATGGCACCTGACAGTGCCAGGACCTTAATCCACAGCCTGAATTATGAGAATTAAATTAATTTTAAAATACTTTGATTTAGTTTAAGGTGAGTTTAAAGGCAAAGAGGTTAACAAAAGACTTACTAAGTTTTAGCAGTGGTTTATATCTCTGGCTACACACTAGAATCACCTAGACTGTGGTATTTTTAATTCATATCTATAGAAAGCCTTATTCACAAAGTATTCACAAAGTAGTCCAGCACGCATTATACTAGGCTAATTTTTGCAGCAGTAAAGTATTCTGCTTCTAATAGTGAAAATTTGTAGCAAGAAGGCTCAAATATAATTAATTAACTTCTTAATAATATCTAAAATGAAATCACTCTCCTCTCTCTCCATAGCCATACTGTGATTTATTTATTATTTTATTTATTTATTTATTATTTTTTTTTTGAGTTGGGGTCTCATCTGTCACCCAGACTGGTGTCCAGTGGTGCTGCGATCATGGCTCGCTGCAGCCTCAAGCTTCCAGGTCCAAGTTTCCGCCTTCGGAGTGGCGAGGACTACAGGCACACCAGCATACCCAGATAATTTTTCTATTTTTTATGGAGATAGAGTCTCACTATATTGGCCAGGCTGGTCTCTTACTCCTGACCTCAACTCATCCTCCTACATAGGCCTCCCAAAATGCTGGAGTTATAGGCATGAGCCACCATACTTGGCATGCCCTGATATTTTTTATTGGCCTTTGAAGAGAGCCTTTTGATTCATCTTGTTGCAAAAAGGTAGAGTAGTTGAAAGAATCATAGTCCAGGAATCAAGAAACATGGTCTTCTGCTCTGACACAAATAACTGTATGCTTCTATGTCTGGCCTCAGCTTGCTCTTTCATAAAACCGGCACATTGTCCAGGGTGACCTTAAAAATCCCTTCTTTTAGAAAGCATTGAGGTTGTAGAAGGAGTGTGGATTTTGGAGTCAGAGAGATAAGAGTCTGATTCCCAACTCAGCCACTTCCCAAACAGGTGACCTTGGTTTGTCTCTGAGTTTCAGAACAGCCATTGGTAGGTATTTAATGGGAAAATGAATTGAGATGCGGAAATTTTGCAAAATAGATGCAATTACATATTCTTTTTTTATTCCATTATATTCCCTTTCTCTCCTCAGACCCCTCCGCTTGCCCCCTGAATTAACAGGCAATTCAAGTAAGGTATGAGTTTTTTAACCAAAGAAACCCATCCAAATGACAAAAGGAAATCTCTACCTTACACCCTTTTCTGTCCAGTAGAATTATTCTTAGATTCTACCCATGTGACCCAAAAGAAACAAAATTGTCAGGGCCAGGCACAGTGGCTCACACCTGTAATCCCAGCACTTTGGGAGGGTGAAATGGGCGGATCACGAGGTCAGGAGATCGAGACCATCCTGGCTAACATGGTGAAACCTCATCTCTACTAAAAATACAAAAAATTAGCCAGGCATGGTGGCATGTGCCTGTAGTCTCAACTAATAGGGAGTCTGAGGCAAGAGAATCACTTAAACCCAGGAAGAGGAGGTTGCCATGAGCCAAGATCTCGCCACTGCTCCCCAGCCTGGGTGACAGAGCAAGACTCCCTCGTCTCAAAAAAAAAAAAAAAAAAAAAAAAAAAAGAAACAGAATTGTTGATGCAATCAGCAGGCTCTCTACATTCAATTCACTTCCTGGAGCTGGTGATTCCCTTTGGCGCCTCGAAGGCAGACACTTTAGGCTATGGGAGGACAAGCACTCCGTGGAAACCTCCAAATCCCATTGCGTCATCACCCACTGGCTGTTCCAATGTTGGATGAATCTTACTTGCCTCGGCCACTTCCTTTAATCTCATCAAGGACAGGCCCTCAGAGTGGCCATCTTTGGGTAAATTTGATTGTTTCAGTCTTTTCATGGGAAGGAAGATTCTTTTGAGAGAGAGGAGAAATGAAGGCTAACATATTATTGTCATTCCTGAATGACCTTCTAATAGCTTGGGTGTTCTGGGAATTTGTCCAGCCCTCTGTGTGGAAGGCTTTCTACTTTGAATGAAATAATCCACTTGAATAGCCCAACAAGTCAAATCCAGTGGGAGATAAGCCAAGCATCATTCTTTGCCACTTTTAGCCAACTTATAACTATAGAATATAAGTTTGGAGTCTGGATCATTTTGTGAGCCTGGCCATTGGAAAAACATCTAAATCTGACTTGTTCCCTGAATGAATATGACTTGGGGTGTGGGGGTGGAAGGGAGAAGAGAAAAATGAACTGGAGCTGTGTGAAATTTGACAGTTTCAGTTCACAGGGGCTTGAGCTAACTTCTTTCAGTTTCAGTTCATGCAGGCTTCCCTCCTTTGGAGAGATTTGACTTTCGGGCTGAAAGAAGCTAAACAGAGCCAAAACCACATTATTTGACGTACTTTCAGGTTGAGTTGAGGAGAAGAAAGAAGTGGAAAGGTTGCCCCAGCCTCATTCCAATTTCTCCTACAAAAACTCGCACCTGGTTTACCTCCAGAGTTCTCTGTTTCCTAGTCAACTTTCCTCCCAGCTAGATTCAAGTTGAATCGTAAACCCAAATCCCTACATATTTAGCTTATCCTGGAGGCCCACTCCCTGAGCTCCGGAAGAGCAGAGCCAGTCTGAGGAGGGACAGAGCCTACCTTGAAAGATCCATATGCCCCCAAATGTCCCTATCGACTCTGCTGACCTTTCTAAAATCCCCCTTGAGGCCAGGGATAGTGACCAGCAAAGAATCTGGAGTTGAACACCACTCCCACATCTTACTATCTATGGAGCCTTCAGTGGGTTAATCACCAGGCTTTTGACACAAACCTTAATGATTTTCTTTAAGTTCTAAAATTTATCTTATTATAATACTAAAAATCACATTTTTCCCCCTTTGTGGCGAAGTCAACATATTTAGTAGAGACTCATTCATCCGTTACTAGCCCAGTCCCTAGAAAAGTGCTAAGGGGTTTTGGAGGAGTTGATAATTTCTAACATTAAGAAATGTTTAGGAGAATGGGCGACTGCTAGGCCCTCGAGTGGGAGTGAGGATGAAGCTAGGTGAGCTCAGGAGGAAGTAGGAGGAGGTTTATCTAGTGGAGCTGGGGGGTATTGAAATCAACCCCACCTATTCCACAATTTGACCACAGACAGGAGACACCCTCCTACAGATGTGCACAGTTCCTCTGAAAAACAAAAGTCCCCTCACCAGCCGCGGGGACTGCAGCAATCCCTCCAAGTCCTACCCTTTTCCGACTGGGGCCATCATTCAGCCCGAATCACATCTGTCCCTCTGAGGTCTTGGCCTGAGGAAATCAGTCACAGAATGGCCAATACCCCTACTCCATGTTACCTGGCATTTCCAAATAGAAGGATAAAGGGAAAGAAGGAGATGGAGAAAAAATTAATCTTCCACGCAGGGAGAACAACTGCTCCTAAGGTGGCTTTGGTTTCCAAAAATTAATTTGCACATGCCCTGAGAAAATTCCTGCGGCAGGTGGAACTACTTCAGGCAGTGATCACTTACTGGACTGAAAAAGAGGGAGCAGATCGAATCCAGAATAAGAAGAGGATCTTTAATGAATACGAATGGGCCCCAGTCAGTAAGACTGTGGTTTACCAGATGTTTTGAGTAACCAGCGTGTCCATATTACATGGTTAGAAGAAGAGACTTAGTGAATCCTATCAGGATGGTTTACGGGGTCTTTTTTGTTTTGTTCTGTTTTGTTTCCCTAGAAGAAAAGCAGCTAAAACTCTCAAAGGCTGACCTGAACTCAGCATTGAATCAAGCTGACCTTTGACAAGGTAGGTCACAAGAGCTGATTCCACAAGCCACACGTGGTAGGTAGCTCTTTACATGTATATCTCAGACGGCTGCAGACAACCCAGAGGCTGAGCAGCCAAGGCACACATCCACACTGTGCAGGGGTAAGACTCTACGCTGCTACAAGGTCAGGCTAAACACAGCTGCGGGAAACAAGGGTTTTGGGAGAAGGAGGTAGTTCTAAAAAAAAAAAAAAAAAAAAAAAAAAAAAAAAAAAAACCCAGAGGCACAAATCCAAAACTCTTCTTCACCTGGATCAAAAAAGACTCCCAGTTATCAAAGCAAAGGTTGTAGGGCTGCCTTTCTCCAAATTCCGTAAATCCCCTGCAGCAGTAATTACTAATTATCCACTATTCCTTAGCTAGTTATTCTCCCTCTCTTCCATACTACTAAGATCCATGATATTTTGTGCAGTGCCTGGATGCCAGATTAAAGAACATATTTCTCAACCTTTTTTGCAGTTAAGTGTGACCATGTAACTCATCCCTTACCTTTGTGATTGAAGTGATGTGTTTAACTTGTTGGAAGTGGTTTAAAAAGACAGGTCGTGCCCTTTCCTCCTGCCTTTTTCCTGCCCATTGCCTGGAATATAGATATAATGGTTAGCACTCCAGCAGCCATTTGGGACCATGAGGCAACCTAGACAAGCCACACATCATGGAGGACTAAGATTAAAGACGCCTCTACCTCTGACAGCATGAAGAGTCATTGGAGCCCTGGACTGACCACCTCCACACTTCTTGAACATAAGGTGTAAATATACTTCTATCTTGTTTAAGCTGCCACTCACGGCTAAGCCTAATTGTAATTGATACATTCCCTTAATAGGTTGCATATTTTCTCACTTTATTTCCTCTTCCAACAATTTCAGTTATTCAGTTAACACAAATTAAAATGAAGGCTAGCATTTATAGAGTGCTTCTTGTGGGCGAGCCACTGGTCTAAGTGCTTTATATTAATTAATTTGTCACAACAACATATGAGGTAGGTACTTTTTTCTGTTCAATGATATTTATTTTATAAAAATGTCTGCAATAGCAAAATATAGGAAACAACCTATATTAGCAGGGAACTAATTTATTGGCTGTGTATACTTGTGTATTAAAAGAGCTATGCAGTTCTGGCCGGGCACGGTGGCTCACGCCTGTAATCCCAACACTTTGGGAGGCTAAGGCGGGTGGATCACAAGGTCAAGAGATTGAGACCATCCCGGCCAACATGGCGAAATGCTGTCTCTACTAAAAATACAAAAATTAACTGGACATGGTGGAGCATGCCTGCAGTCCCAGCTACTTGGGAGGCTGAGGCAGGAGAATTGCTTGACCCCAGGAGACAGAGGTTGCAATGAGCCAAGATCGCACCACTGCACTCCAGCCTGGTGAGAGGAGAGCGAGACTCTGTCTCAAAAAAAAAAAAAAAAAAAAATGCTGTTCTATATATATTGATATAGAAAATTCTCCCAAGTGTGTGGTTAAGAAAAAAACAAGACAAGATATCAAAGTGTATTTTTACAATCAGAAAACTGAGGCATAGCGTGCTTAAGAACTTGCTCAAGGTTACTTGTAAATGACTTGGTATCTGAATCCAGTTTACATGATTTCAATCGTGAAAAGTAATAGAGAAGGAGGGTTGACCTGGGTTTTCAACCACCCTGAGGTTCACAAGGACAAAAGAATCTATCCACTGAGCAGAAAATTGGATCAGATGATTTTTGAGATCCATTCTAGTTCTCAAAATTCCGTAATTCCACCAAAGGGCAACATTGTAAGATCCTTGGGTAACCAATAAAGATTCACTTATATGCTTTACAGTTCTCTTCCTGAGGGGAAAGGAGTGAACTGTTTTAGATATATTTTCAATTCCAAGAGGATTCTAGATTCATTTGAAAACTCAGAGCTTGCATTTCTCCAAGTTTCTGGCTAATCAAGCCTTTTCTCCATCCACTCAGGATTCATTCAGTCAAGAGCAACTAAATTCTTTCATATTCAAGTCACTGTGCTACGCGGTCAGAGATATTTAAAGATAAAACAAAACAAAATAAAATAAAAGACATGACATTGTCCAAGCCCAGCAAAAGCCTATGAACTGTTAAAAGAGCTCTGTAAAAGAGGTTTGGGCTTGAATTCAGAAGACCTTGGTTTACTTGGATCTTAGGAGGGTCATTTTTTTCTCTTTGAGTATGTTTTCTCATATTTGAGTTGGGATTGATAAGACTTAGCTCAAACAGTTAGCAGGAAGGTTAAGTGGCACTCGTAAAACACATTGTAAATCAGAAAAACATTATGAACACATAATTCTTAGCTGCTCTTCCTAATCTGTGCACCACTTTCACGTACATTTTCTCTGTCATTAGCTCCTCATTACAATGCTGTGAGATATGTAGCATGGATAATATTATTCCCATATGACAGTTGCCTCAGAAGGAAACCAACATGCAGAAACATGAAGAACCTTGGCCAAGTTCACATCTATTTCACAGCAGAGTCAACTCTTAGAGAAGACACCAAAGCTGAAATCCTAACTGTGCCATCTCCAGAGAGTGAAGCAACAGAGGGAACCTGGCGATTAAGAATATGGCCCCTGCACAGTTCACCATAGTAAAGGTGTGCAATCAACCTAAAAGCCCATCAGTGACAGATCAGATAAAGAAAATGTGGTGTATATACACTATGGAACACTACACAGCCATAAAAAAGAATGAGATCATGTCTTATGCAGGAACAGGGATGGAGCTGGAGGCTATTATTCTTAGGAAACTGACCCAGGGACAGAAAACCAAATACCACATGTTCTCACTTATAAATGGGAGCTAAATGATAAGAACTTACGATCACAGAGAAGGAAACAACAGACACTGAGGTCTACTTGGGGGTGAAGGGTGGGAGGAGAGGGAGGAGCAGAAAAGAGTATTGGGTACTAGGCTTAATACCTGAGAGATGAAATAATCTGTCCAACGAATCCCCGTGACATGAGTTGACCTACGCGACAAACCCTCACATGTACCCTAGACCCTAAAATAAAACTTTACAAATAAATAAATAATGAAAATAAAGAAAATACAGTTTGTAAAAAGAACATGGGTTCTGGGACCAGACTCCCTGAGTGTGAATCCCAGATCTGCCACTGCAACCCCTAGGACTCTTGGAAAGTGGTTTGCTTTCTCTGTGCCTTGGCTTCCCCATCTGTAAAATGGGGATGCGATAAGATCAGAGGGCGACGAAGGTTAAGTGAGTCTCTGCAACATTTTGCTCAGGTATTGGAAGTTTTATTTTCAAATCTCTCCATTACAAACGGCACCCCTCCTAAAGGACTGTGCTGTGTTGGGTTAGGAGGAGCTTTGAAGTCTGTTGGCCTCTTTTGCCTGTCCTTCCTTCGGTTCATGGATGTCTGGTGTCCACACCTTTAGCCGTGGTCCAAAACCTCAGGAGGGAAAAGGACATTACAAGAAGCACATTGCTTCCTCAGCTGGAAAGCCAGAACCACTGGCTGTGAGCTCACTCTGTGAGGGGAATTTCCACCTCTGAACAAGAAAAAGTAGACTCCACTGAGCACCAGAAGCAAAGTAAGAAGGAGAGACCAACCCCTGACTGTCCAGGTTCGACTCTTACCATGTAAACACTCCCTGGCTGTAGGCAGACACCCATCGCCACACTGGTGTATACATTTACATTAGAGCAAAGCGGATGAATTGGCTCAATTCACTAACACTCTTGTTTTATTTGGAGCCATGAACACTGGGCTGCCAAGTGAAATGGCTGTCTTAGAAAGCGCTTGTGTATTTAAAGAAACATTGCATGCATTTTAACCAGAGATTTCCTCTGTGTGTTTATTTCCAATAGTGTGAGTGCCAAAGGGTGGTAAGTTTGCTGCATCTCATCTGCGGTTGTTGGGGTAAGATGAGGGGCCTGCCTGAGGACACTGAAAGACGGGAGACAGGAGTGAATTAGAAGTCAGTGGGGTTCATCTATTCTTCATTGTTCAGTGGGGTGCAGGATGTTGGAAATTCTTCTGAAGTCAGGGTGCTTGCTGATGGTGTATTTTATCCAAGCCATCATTGCAATACTTCCTGTTTGAATACTGCTTTGCAGATTAGAGTTCCTTCATACATACTCTGCCAGTCACTAGGCAGCAGGAAGACTGCTGGTCTTCCTGCCTCATTACATCGTGGGGCATGTGTAGGGTGACTCTATGCTCGGATAGGGCGCACAGCCTGCAGGGACAGGAGCCACGCCTTTACAAAACTGCTGCCATGTCCCGGCATGTAATCTCAGACAGGTTACTCAGCCTCCCTCGTATTCCTATTTAAGGGCTTGTGAGGATTGAATGAGTTAATATTTCTAAAGAACTTAGGACAGTACCTGACCCATGATAGCCACCTGATCCAATTGAGAATGCAATAAACATGAATGAAAATAACAGTGACTAAGGTGGCGATGATGACAGCAATGATGTGAGGATGGTAAGAACACTTCACTCTCCTCCTTCTTCGTAAAATAGCAATAACAGACTCCAGTCACTTAAGGCCAGGAAGCCACTTGATGGGCACTTTATAAACATTGTGTCTAATATTTACAATGCCTATCTTTTTTTTTTTTTAAACGAAGTCTCACTCCGTTGCCCAGACTAGAGTGCAGTGGCATAATCTTGGCTCACTGTAAACTCCGCCTCCGAGGTTCAGGCAATTCTCCTGCCTCGGCCTCCTGAGTAGCTGGGATTACAGGCATGTGCCACCACGCCCAGCTAATTTTTGTGTTTTTGGTAGAGACGAGGTTTCACCATGTGGGTCAGGCTGGTCTCGAACTCCTGACCTCGCGATCCACCTGCCTTGGCCTCCCAAAGTGCTGGGATTACAGGCTTGAGCTAGTGCGCCCGGCCACAACGCCTATCTTATAGTTGGAAAAACTGAGGTTCAGGAAGGTTAATGAACTGGCCTGGGGTCACAGCACTAGTCAAAGGTGGAGGATTTGGATCTGCACATCTTCAATCCATGCCTTTTCTGCCATGTCACACTGTGTACATCTCCGCGTCATCTTCCCACCCTTGGAGCCACCTGAATACTTCCTTTTAAAAGTTCACTTCTGGATCATTTATCTTTCATCTCTGCATTTTGTTTCACTTTTGTCTTTACTAATGCCATCTACCAGCTTATATTCCCAGATTTCCTGTTGATTATATCTTTCATTTGCAAAGTGTCTTGTGAAATTCAAGAGCATGTTCTGAGGTTCCAGGCTACTTCAACACCAGCTTGGAAATCCTGGGTTACTTAGACAACGTATAGGCTGGAAGTGACAATGGCACATGATCCTGTAGAAACTGAGCCACTGGCGTGTCCCAGGCATAGTCCCACATGCACGGACAATGGCTTCATTTTCACAGGCCTACATTCTGGAGCCTGATATATGCAAATCCCAATACATAGAAGAGAAATAATTATATCACCTCTATTTCACCAAAACTGCATTTGAAAACTATACATTTTAAAGCAGTCATAGTTTTGGCCCAGTCTTGAGTTCAAAATATCAGAATCCAGCCCCTTCTGAGAGAGAGAAGAGAAAAGGGAGGCCCAGGTTCAAGTCTTGGCTCATCTTTTCTGATCTGTAATGTTAAGCAAGAATGTATCCCTCTGATCCTCACATTATTCCTCTTCAATAAAGATAATACCCCATAACAATGCCTTGCTTTTATCTAATACTTTTAGCCATCAAATATGTTTCACATCAGTATCTCATTTAATCAGGCCAAACCTGGTCATCCAGGTATTGTTAAGCATCGACTCCCTGGATCTCTCTAGAGTGCGGTGAACTAGTAGCCAACAACCCACACACCCACCGTTGAGTGGCCCCACCCCCTTGTACAGATCAGAGCAGAGAATTCTGAGAGGATCCCCAATACCACCAGATGTGCTGACTGAAGACTTCTTTAAGCTTATGCACCTTAGAGTGCTAAATTCAATTCCCACCTCTCCACTCGCTAGCCGTGTGACCTTGGGAAAGCTGCTTGACTTGTCTGAACCTTGGTTTCCTTATTACTAAAAGGGAGTAATCATATTTGGGATTGTTTTGAAAGTTCAATCAAATAATGTATGTGAAGAATAAAAGTGCCACAAGAATGGTGCTGCTTCCCCAACCAAAAAGAAGTTGGTAGCCAAGGCCCAGGCCCCTAGAGGGGCAGCTGCCCCCATGACTGGGCAGGGGCCAAATGCCAAGGGTGCTTCTGCTAAGGCCAGTGGGTCCAAGGTGGTGCCTGCCCACCTGTCCAGGAAGACAGAGGCCCCTAAGGGCTCGAGAAAGGCTGGGCTGCCCATCAACATCAAGTCCTCATCATCCAAAGTGTCCAGCCAGAGGGCTGAAGCTTAGGGCCAGAGGCAGGGGTGGAGAGACACCTAGCCTCTGTCCTAGTTTTTATTCTTTAACAAACCACTGCTCTATTTATTTCATTGTAAGCTATTTGTCAATGAAGACTTTTGTTTCTTTTTCCCACCCCCGCAAAAAAAAAAAAAAAAAAAAAAAAAAAGTGTTGGTTGGAGGGAGCCTGTGAGTCTGCAGCGCGCTGTGGTGGGTGCGAACCCCCAGCCGGCTGTGGAGGAGGCTGCTCCCTGCTTCTGGCTGTCACGGACCTGCCGCCTCCAACTACTCCGCATCCGCCGAGCCTGCCCGGGTCCCGGCGCTTGTCTATGGGCACCACGGGGATTCAGCCAAGGTCGTTGAACTGAAGAACCTGGAGCTAGCTGCTGTGGGAGGATCAGACGTCCTCGTGAAGATGCTGACGGCCCCTATCAATCCATCTGACATAAATATGATCCAAGGAAACTACGGCCTCCTTCCCGAACTGCCTGCTGTTGGAGGGAACGAAGGTGTTGCCCAGGTGGTAGCGGTGGGCAGCAGTGTGACCGGGCTGAAGCCAGGAGACTGGATGATTCCTGCAAATGCTGGTTTGGGAACCTGGCGGACCGAGGCTGTGTTCAGCGAGGAAGCACGGATCCAAGTTCCGAGTGACATCCCTCTTGAGAGCGCTGCCACCCTGGGTGTCCATCCCTGCACAGCCTACAGGATGTTGGTGGACTTCGAGCAGCTGCAGCCAGGGGATTCTGTCATCCAGAATGCATCCAACAGTGGAGTGGGCCAAGTGGCCATCCAGATCGCTGCAGCTCTGGACCTGAGAATCATCAATGTGGTCCGAGAGGAGGAACCATGGTGACCTATGGGGGAATGGCCAAGCAGCCCGTTATAGCATCTGTGAACCTGCTCATTTTTAAGGATCTCAAACTTCGGGGCTTTTGGTTGTCCCAGTGGAAGAAGGATCACAGTCTAGACCAGTTCAAGGAGCTGATCCTCACACTGTGCTATCTCATCCGCCAAGGCCAGCTCACAGCCCCTGCCTGCTCCCAGGTCCCGCTGCAGGACTACCAGCGTGCCTTGGAAGCCTCCATGAAGCCCTTTGTGTCTTCAAAGCAGATTCTCACCATGTGATCATCCCAAAAGAGCTGGAGTGACATGGGAAGGAAGGAGGATCCGAGGGGCTGGGTGCAGGCCCCTCAATCAGAGCTCTCACCTTCCCCAGACTACTGCCCTCCTCACTGCCTCTTCCTATTAGGAGGATAGTGAAGCCAGCCACAGTTTTTCCCTACCGTCAGCCTTAAGGCATCTAATAAAATCTGAACTCTCCCCTCCAAAAAAAGAAAAAAAAGGACACCAAGTAATTAAAAATTAAAAATTGGCATGTTTTGAAAGTAGCTAATTCTTATCAAGTAGAGTCAGGAGGAAGAAGAAAGAAGGCTCAAGAGAAATAGCAAGTGTTCAATATGCCTTGAACATTGGCCCTAGGAAAGGACATCGTAAGGTAGCCTTGCTTCAACCACCCACAAAGAGATGGACATGTCTTGGAGTGGATACAAATTGACTAATTTTACATGTGAATAAGCAAGCAGTCACTCAGAAATACTAAGAGGCTGACATCACACAGGTAGCTAGTGAGTTTCTAGAAGATGAGAGCTACGTGGATCTTATTCACCGCTGTATCTCCACCCCTTCCCTGGCAGGTGGCTGCTGCTGGATATGTTTGTTGTTGCTTTGCCTGCCTCGCTGGGCAGCATGTCCCTCCCAGACGAATGGTGGCAGGAGGTGATGCTATGCCCAACAAGTGGGTGTGGCGACAGAGAAAGATCAGAGTTATTTAAAACTCTAATCACCAGGCTACTCCTGTGTCCCTATGGCCTACTAATGATATGAAATCCCACCGGCTCTTCTGTGGAGCTCCGAGCTTCGGCCTCACCTGCCTCCACACAGGGAGAAAGTATCACCACCATGCAATTGTTCAAAAGCGTTCCTCTCTTGCAAACAGCCTCCTCCCCAAACCCACCAGCAGGAATGATGCCTAATGCACACCTCCAGGCTTCAACCTCTGTCTCACCTTTTACTATCATCTCAGCTCCCATCCAGTAACTCTCCTATGGTGACACTTCCATAAACCTGAAATTTCCTCCTTCTCCCTTAAATCTGAGGGATTAAGACTCTGGTGGCTCCTGAATGATGCCACTTCTTGTCCTACTCTTGCTCCACTCTGGGGCATTGCTCTCCCCTCCTCACCTGCCTCCCTTTTCTCACCTCATGCTCCAAGGCTCACCCTCCCAGAGGCGAAGTAGTTCTAGAGGATCGACCTCTAAGGTGGACGTTGCAGGACCCAAGCAAAGCCACACAGTTACCGGGGACCTTAGGCACAGCCACAGTGGACAACAGTAGAAGGCCGTAAGGGCTCAGGGTGCAAACAGGACAGAGCCAGAGCCCACAGGAAAGACAGAAGAGATTGGAGGTTTCATGGTGAAGAGGCCACATGCACTCTGTCAATAGCCAAGAGGATTCTGACAGGTCCAACTGGAGATGGAAGGAGATGCCCTACTAAGAAAACCTTAACCAGCCGTTACATCTGAAAAAGAACTGGGAGACATGGGACTAGCCTGATGGTGAGACAGAGACCCAGACGAGCCATAATGGGGAGTGAGAGCTCCCTAGGCCACCTGAAATCTTGAAAAACATGGGTTTCAAAGCCAAATAGGCATGGATTTTAGTCCTCCCTCTGCTCTTTTAAGCTATGGCACCTGGAGCAGGTCACTGAATCTCCCGAGCCTCAGTTTCCTTACTGTGGCCTATATTCTGAGCATATAAATGATTATCTACTGCCTTTGGGATCAGGCGCAAACCCCTTACTCTGACTGTAAACCTTACACAAACACCATTAATTTGATTTTATACTCAGCAATTTATTTTTTTAATGATTTTCAGAATACACACTACAAGTTATAAGGCTCAATGAAATCTTGCTGGTAGAAATATACATAAAAATTTACAGTCTTGTCCATAGCAGGGGTCAGGATTTGGTCAGCATAAAATTGTCATGCTCCTCAGTAGAGGATAAGATTATATAAAAGAAAATCCTGGACTCAGAGGTTGCCTCAGAGTCCCTCTGGCTGCAAGATTCTAAGTCTCACTGTGGGGAAGGCCAGGAGAAGTGGAAGACAGAATCATACACCTCCGAGCCTGAAAGGGATTGAAGAGTGAGCACCGTTACAAGGATCTGTCTTCCACACACACTTTGCCTAAGTCTGGCTCTGGTCCCGGGCCGCACTGCAACAGGAAGAGGTATTTAAAAGGAGTAGCAGGTGTTAGAGGCTGAATTGCTTCTGTCGGCCTCATCACAAAAAGCACTAAGAAAATGCTGGAGTTCAAATGACCATCCATATTCTAGAGCATTCCAGAGTCTTCCCAGGAGTTCTCAAGCCATTAGCCAAGCTGAAACATGACACCAAATATTTAAGGGGAAAAAAATTGTTGCCATCTTTTGTTTCCAGAATACCTGCCATGAATTTCAGGACTTGTCTTCCACCCGCCCCTGTCTCCCCTCCCACTGGAGCCAAGTGCACACAGGATTCTGGCAGCTTCCACTTTCCTCACACCAAGTTCTAGCCTTCTCAAGAACCGAGCACCTGCCACGACTGCTTCCACTGGCTGGACTTCCAGGGGCACCTTGCTCTTGGTTGGGATGTGATGAAAACTACAGTGATTGAGAAGCAGCCAGGCCTTGGCCTTCTTTCCTCTGCACAGAACATCCATCTCCTGTTATATCTGTCCACCTGATTGACCACATACCACTTTCTGCAAGGGCCGGCTAAGGTCAAAGCCAAGACAGCTGCAGGAAGAAGCTGGACGCCTTGGGGATCACCACCTGGGCTGCCAGCGCACTTTGGTACTGCTGATGCCCAGACCCTGGTCAGGCATCGGAGATGCAGCCACTGGAGCTCAGCTGGCAGCCCTGGCCTCCAATGAAATTAAGCCCCAGTGAAATCTGAGCTCCCCACTTCTTGAGCTGTGTTGACTCTGGGTGCACCTGTCCTGTTCACATCTGTGCCTTCAAAGAAGCATGTAGGAATAGGGAAGAGGTGCCCCAGGCCAGTTTGGGGAGGTGCCCAGGAAACTGTGCCAGGCGGGTACAAGACACCATGCTCACAAGGCCAAGTGTGGGAATACTGGGTGGCCGGGTAGGTCATAGCCTTGAGCCATGGACACACCCTCCTCCCAATCCCAACCTGTGCTAGCCGCCTTAATAATGCCTGTGTATAGACAGCAAGGAGGCTAAGTGAGAATATGGACAGTTCAGGGAAGCTTGTCCCTGAAACTACAGAAGGAATCTAACTCAGCTCTGAAGGGGTAGAAACAGACAAACATCATCTCCTCTCATTAGCTAGTCGTGATGGAGACCAAACACCTTCTCTGTCCACTCAAGCAGTAGCTAAGATGGTAAATGATGGCTGGGGTTTAGATTAACTGTGTCAGCAAGAGCACTGATCCCAGACCTGAAGACAACACAGGGTTTCCCTGAGTACAAGCCTTTCCTCCAGAGCTCCTGATGGTAGCCCTGCGGCACCCAAGATGGCAGCCCTGCAGCAGCTTCTATGCCAGGACCGATTTGGCAGAAGAGCCCCTGCCATTGGACCAGTGCAGGCCCAGGTTTATAGTAATACCTGCTACATCATTACATTGACTGGCTGGGGGAAAGCGAATGCTCTTAGGATTGGTTGGCTAAGTTTCAACCTGAGTCTTGGATGGTCTAGGTGAAGAAAGAGCTTCCTTTTTCAAATCCGGTTGAAATGTGGTTTTATACAGTTTCAGCTACAACTCTTTTCCTAATATTTATAATGCAACAGGACTAAGATCCATGTTGACTATAACCGGAAACAGCACAGAAGGCAACGTAGTGACCTTCACCTCCATGGTGCCTGCTTAAAGGACTCCGATGGCTCCTTTAAAAGCTCTCTCCCAAAGACTTGTCACAATCCAAGGAATTACCATCTTTGGAGTTTCATTCCTTTGGGTTAAGATAGTGTCCTCTGTCAAAATGTTAAAATCCTGGGAGGGATAACACATTGAGTATCAGTCTCCAGCAGCCAAGAATTCATTTATCACACTTTCATCGCCCTCACCCCGACCATCGCTGGCTGCCCGGCACTGCTCTCCCCTCCTTCCCATTCATCTTATCCTCTTCTGACAGCAATGGCTTTTTAAAACAGCCCACACCTGTCCCTGTCGCTTCCTTTCAAAAATGCTTTGCTAACTTCCCTTCTCTTAGGAATACAACTCCAACTCCTTAGAGTCTTTAGAATTGAGAGCCTCTTGTGCTTTGGCCCCTGCAGGAAGATCATGGCCCTTCAGTTCTCACACCCTACGCTGCACACCTTATGCTGCACACCAGGCTCCTCAGTGCTCCTCTTCGATAGCCAGGCCCTTTCATGCCTGTCTTCTCCCACGTGCTTCCACTGGCCTTCCTCTACTTCTCCTCCTGCGGAACTCCACCCCACCCTTCGAGATTCACCTGATATTTTATCTGGATTGTGCTGGGTTTCCACATCCCACCCCACTCTGGGCACTCTGTCCTGACAGTCCTTTTATCCCAAGCTCTGGACACCACTACAGAGACATTAGTCACACGGTCCTGTATCATGTAAATATAATGTGTGTGTGAGTGTATAAAGTGGATATAATAATATTCCTTTCCCCCTTTCAGCTGGGAGCTCTTCCTGAGCAAGCACTATGTCTTATTCATTGTACTCCTCTGCACCCTCAATTCCCAGCATCTGGTACATGGTCAGCCTTCCACAACAAACGTGTTCTCTTCCACACCGACAGTCAGCTGGGAGACTTTTATATGAGAAAAGGGAGCAATGTGGGCTGGGGGCAAGGAGTGGAGTAGGATAGAAGTAGTCTGTATGTTGTACATCAGCCTAAGGACCCAGGCAGCTACATGACACCTGGATGAAGGAGAGGAATCCTAAAAGGCCGGGACCCAGGACAAACATCACCAACCTATTCATGTTCTCCAGGGCCAACCGAAGCTTAGCAAAGAGTGCTAGCCACTTAGAGCTTTTTAAAACCTCTCTGCTAGATTTTACGTTATTTTTTTCTTTGACTCCCAAGTTATTTAATCCTATGTTCAGGTTTCTAAATGTATGTGTGTTATCCTTTTGCCATTAGTTGCTAATTTAATTGCATCGTAGTCAGAAAACATCATCGGTGTGTTCCTGATTTCTTTATTGCCTAAAATGTGACCAGTTTGTATAAACATTTATACTGCGGAGAATATGCAAGCCCCAAGTATAGGGAGCAGGGCTCCCTAAAGGTTCACCAAAGGGATCTTGTTCACTGAGTTATTCAAAGTCTCTCCAGCTGTACTAACCTGCAGTCTGCTGGATCTAAAATACATGTGTTTGATGTCTCCCACAATGATGGTGGAATTCACAGTCACTCCTTTTAGTTCATTCCACCTTTGCAAACTTATCTGCTCTCACTTGCCCCAAAGAGGTGTCAGTTCCAAGGAAGAGCAGGTTTGCAACCCGCAAAGCTTCATGCACAGGGTATCACTGGTGAAACTTCTTGCAGCATCTATGATCATCTCGAGAAGAATAAAAGCCTCTTTAATAGCTCTGTAGGTCTTCCTCTGTCACCTTCATCATCACTCCCCATTGTGGAACACATACTGTATGCAGGCTCTTCTCACTTGATTCCCAGTTTTCTTTGGAGGTGCCATTAGTCACAGAGGGAAGAGCCTTGCTCAGATCCCGCGTTAATAAAACTGCTAAACCTGGAGCAGAGCCCAGCAGGTTGGCCTGCCTCCAAAACCTGTGCTTTTATGATGTTTTGTTTCATTGCTTAAGTTGTTTTTCTATTAAGGAAATATTTCATATACATGTGTAATAATACTCATAACACTATATAGAAGGCATAAAGAAAAACAAAACAAACCCATGCCCCAACTACAAAGCCTAATACATAGCCATTATAAATGCTTTTAAATCCTGAGTGCCCTCCCAGTTCTCATTCCCTTCACCTCTTCTCCAGAGTAAACACTTTCCTGAATTTTATTGGGTTTTTATCCCCTTGCTTTTTTCTCAATAATTTTACTATCTATGTACATATATACATATGTGTGATGATGTATTTTGAAGTTTTATATGATTCTGAATCTCATATAAATGGGTTCATATTACACATACTCTTCTGCAACTTGGGAGATTAATCTGTGTTGATGGGCTGGAATTCATTCCTTTTCACTGCTGTATAGTATTCTACTATATGAGTATACCACTATTCATTTAGTTTTCTACCATTGGTGGACATGTAGTTTGTTCCTACTTTTTGCTACAATGATGGTGCTGGAAGTATTCTGATCCCTTGGTGCACACATGCAAGAGTTGTTCAAGGATACAAATACCAGGAGTGTCTCTTAGCCAGCTTGGGCTGCCATAACTGAAAGCTATAGGCTGGGTGGCTTAAACAACACAAATTGATTTTCTCACAGTTCTGGGGGCCAGAAATCTAAAATTAAGATGTGAGCATAGCTGGCTCCTAGTGAGGTCCCTCGTCCTGGCTGATAGGCAACCTCCTGGTCTACCTGTCCTCATATGATGGAGAGAGAAACAGCAAGCTCCCTGGTGTCTCTCTCTTTTTTTTTTTTTTTTTTTTTTTTTTTTTTTTTTTTGAGGTGGAGTCACACTTTGTCACAGGACTGGAGTGCAGTGGTACAATCTCAGCTCACCGCAACCTCCGCCTCCTGAGTTCAAGCGATTCTCTTGACTCAGCCTCCTGAGAAGCTGGGATTACAGGCAAGTGCCACCATACCCAGCTAATTTTTTGTATTTTTAGTAGGGACAGGGTTTCATCATGTTGGCCAGGATGGTCTCAATCTCCTGACCTCGTGATCCACCCTCTTTGACCTCCCGAAGTGCTGGGATTACAGGCGTGAGCCACCGTGCCCAGACCCTGGTGTCTCTTTTTATTAGAGCACGAATCCCATAATGAAGGCCTCACCCTTATGACCTAATCCAAACCTAATTATCTCTCAGAGGTCCCATCTCCAAATACCACAGTGGTAGAGTGGTGATGGGGGGCTTCAAAATGTGAATTTCATGGGAGATACCATTCGGCCCACAGCAGAGTAGAGTTGCTGGGTCGTGGTACATCCATCTCTTCGCCTTTACTAGATAATGCCAAACTTTTGTCTAAGAAAGTCAATTCAAAATCCAATCTCCAGACCTACTTCCTAACTCAGCCACTCCCTCCATCAATATGCCTGCCAGGAACATCCTTTAAGACAGATTCAACATTTTTTCTCTCTGAGAGCTTAGGAATTTTTCATGTGTCACGACTTGTTTCTCTTCCCCGCTCCCTCTCTAACTGGTTTGCCTCTTCTCTCACCTTGAGCGTCTCTTCTCCTCATCTTCCCAGAGATGACACCGGCTGACACATGCCCACACTCCACCTGTGCTCCCTCATCTGGAGAGAAGCCACACCCCCAGGAATGTGGAGTGCTTCCAGGGCAGAGAATAAAGGAGCATTTGTCTCTCAAAGGCACCAAAAGAAATGGTGCCTAAACCTCCTTATAGTTAGCCTCCAGGAATGAGCCAAGCAGTTATGAAATCAGAGGGCGCTGAGACTCGTAGAGGTGGAGGAAGCCCAGGAATCATCATCTAGTCCAGCCCCCATCCCAGGAGGAAAGGAAGTCCCAGAGGAAGTGGCTTTGCCCAGCGTCACCAGGCCAGTGAGGTGCAGCTGTCCCGGAACCCTAGCCCTGTGTCTCTAAGCAGAAGTTGCCATTCAGGCAGCTTGCAAGAACGGGGGTAATAATATTATTCTATTTCTGGGGTTTGTATGCAAACAGCTAGGGCACACCAGAGTCTAAAATTGTTTTGTTTTTTTTTTTTTTTAATTTGCCTGTTCAGGGAATTTATTATTAAGGGCTAATTTTAGGTTTAGCCAAATCAAGCAATGATCAATATTTTATCACAAAGGGTTTGTTTATAGCAAGTGACAATTAATGTCTTGTTAACCACTTTTCCTTCATGCATCCAATAAGTGTTTATTGAGCAGCTGCTATGTGCCATATTCTAAGCATTGATAACATATCAGAGAGAAAAAAATCAGGTAAAAATCCCTGCCTTTCTAAAACTTTCTTTCTTTCTTTCTTTCCTCTTTCCTTCTTTCTTTTTTTAACTTCCTCCTCCTCCTCCTCCTTTCTTTTGGGAGATTCTTACTCTGTCACGAAGACTGGAGTGCAGTGGCACAATCTCTGCTCACTGCAACCTCCGCCTCCCGGTTTAAAGGAGTCTCATGCCTCAAATTTTTGAGTAGCTGGGACTACAGGCGTATGTCACCATGCCCAGCTAATTTTTGTATTTTTGGTGGAGACAGGGTTTCACCTTGTTGGCCAGGCTGGTCTCGGTCTCTTGACCTCAAAGTGATCCACCCACCTCAGCCTCCCAAAGTGCTGGAATGACAGGCGTGAGCCACCACACCCAGCCTCTAGAGCTTACTTCCTAATGTGTGATGACAGGCAATAAACAAGCCAACAAACATAAAAATACTTGTGTGCATGTCTGTGTGTATCAGGTGCCAGGAAGCACTACGAAGAGAAGGAAGTAGGGTAAGAGAGGGTGGAAATGCCAGCCAGCAGAGAGTGCTGTTGTCACTAAGGGCACTGCAGAAGGCCCCTGGCCTGCCCTGTTAGAGCTCTGAACAGAGGGAGAGGGAGGATGCCATGCAGGAAACGCACTCCAGGTTGAGGAAGCTGCAAGAATAGAGGCCTGAAGCAAGAGCCCTCTTGGTGTGTTCAGAGAAAGAACAAGGAGACTCATCTGCCCCAAGCAGGGTAAACAAGAGAGGGCCTAGAAAGAGGCGAAGTCAGAGAGGTAATGAAGACCGGGTCATGCAGGACTTGCAGGCTATGATCAAACCTTCAGGGCTAACTTAAGTGAGATGAGAAACTGTCCGTTTCCTAATGCTGCTGTAACAAAGCCATAAACACACACACTTAGTGCCTTAAAACAACACAAATTTAACATCTTACAGTTCTAGAGGACAGAAGTCTAACACAGGTATTACTGTGTTAAAATCAAAGTGTCGGCAGGGCTGCGTCCCTTTCTAGACCTCTAGATAATCCTTTTCCCTGTCTTTTCCAGCTCCCAGAGGCTGACTGCATCCTTTGGTTCTTGGCTCCCTTTCTCTATTTTCAAGGCCAGCAATGAAGTCCTCCTCACTTCACAACTCTTTAATTATTTTTCCACCCCCACAAGTCAACTTCTCTGACTTCAGCCTGGAAACGGTGTCTGCTCCCAGGGACTCATGTCCCCAAAATTTGTCACCCTGTGTTGCATTGGGCCCAACGAAGATACTTTCTCCATCTCAAGATCTATCCCCTTGGTCACATCTGCAAAGTCCCTTTTGCCATGTGAGATTGACAGGCTCTGGGCATGGGGCTGAGGACATCCTTGTGAGCCTTTCATCTGCTGACCACCATCTACACTGGAGGGTTCTGGGTAGACAGAGGAGTGATGCGGCATGACCCGCTTTCCAAACAGCTGCCGGGCTGGGGAAGGGCCACAGGAGGCAAAGGGGGAGGCAGGGACAACAGTGAGGTGGTTACCGCAGTTACTCAGATGAGAAGGGAAGGTGGTGTGCATAGGGGCAGTGGGGTTATGAGGAGCAGTCTTATTACAGGTATATTTTAAAGGGAGAGTCATTAGGATTTCATGACAGATTGGGCATGGAGGGTGGCAAGAAGAGAAGAGTTGAGGTAATTCCACGGATTTTTTTCACTGCATGGGAGAATGGAGTTGGCTGTTTGTGGGGAAGGCTCCCCACAGAGGTGGGAAGGCATGATGTCATATGATTATTCCACTATCCAAAGTTCAGCTATGCATCCACTGTGGCCTCCCAGCCTTCAGGATCTTATATTTTAACCAGGGCAAAAAGTAACACAAGATAACATAATTGATTGTTTACTGAAACATCAGAACTTCCTACAAATGAACACTATCCCCAATGCTCTCATCTCAAGAATCCATGTATATTTATTCCAAGGCTGCTGCCAAAAGAGTTTGGAATCTCTTTCTAGGAATCCAGTTGATTTACGGACCATACAAGAATATCGGCCTTGTCATTTCTCCCTCCAAAGGTCAGTTTACAAAAGCATTGACTTTATTCACTGAACTTCAACTTCCAAAAATGGAAGCCATTCTCCCCAGGATGACCATCTGCTACCACAGAGGATATTCACATGTCCAACTGTGCTGGTGTCATTAGAAGTCAGCTACAATTTCCAGGCAGGACAAATTTCATCCACATACCAGCACTCCTTCACTGGAAGTGAAAACCACAGCCCTCAGGGAACTCTAGTTTTTATGCTGTTAACACTGGGCAGGAGGTGAGAGGGCAGGACGGATCTTCTTAACAGCCTGACACTCATTTAAAGGGTGGATTGTTGCATAATATGGTTTTCAAATTGTGTTAATCTGTGTGGATCATCCACATATCTTTAAAGAGACATCTGAGCTCATCTCAATACCAGGCATATTTATGTTCTCTTAAGCTACAGTTCGTTCTGATATTATGGCCCCAGTAAACATGTAACTAATCGTATTTCTTGCTTGATTCTAGAGGCTAGAAAATAGTCTGGACCAAGATCGCCGAAATGCGGGTGACAACAGCATCTTCTTCATAGGGTAGTTTTGAAGAGGAAGTCACATATTTTACAAGAAGCCCTTCACATAATGCCCAAGAAAGTCTTGAGGTATCCTGGCCATGACTGCTATTCTTCATCCTCCTGTGTGATCACAGTTACCAGATCTGCTGCCCACCCTTTGTTTTTCCTTAGAAGAACCTACTTTTTGGCTCCAACTTTCTTCTCATTCTTGTCTGGTTTTCCTAAAGCTCCCTTTGAGCAACTTGGCTGCCCAGTTGGGTGGGTGAGCAAGGTCTTCTTTCCTTCCATTCCCGTCTGTCCTCTACCTCCCAGGACCATCCCAGAGGCAGGCAACGGTCCTGGCCAAACAAGCCTCCTCCGCATCCTTCATGACTGACAGACAGCTGTCAGCTACTGCCTGGACTTCACCTTCTTAGAACAACACAGGTATTTTACGGGCTTGAGGTGGGACACGGTCTTTGCTGCTATCTGGGTGCTAAGGAGGAGATGTAAGGTCTATCTATATAAAAGTTTGAATGTCCATCTCTTTCTATGAAACCAACCCCCAAATATCTTATTAACCTGAGAAAGAAGCACATGCTGATGCTAAGGGACCTTTCTTCTCCCACAGGGAATTTTAGGAACAAAAACAGGGGGCTCCTGAAATCTGTGGCTCATGCTTAAAATCTGATTCACCAGTTGCTCAGTTGTTTGGAATTTTACTCCAATGGGGGAGATAGTTTTGACCAGAATGCCCCTTAGAAGCACTGCCCCACCCACTGAATTACAGTCACTCATTTTCTGTTTGAACACAGGTTAGAGTGAGCCATAGGGCAGCTTGAGGCCTCTCTCCACCCCTTCTTTTCTTTCTTCCCCACTCTCCCCAAACCCACTCCACGCTTAAAGAGGAATCATGTACCCCAGTTAATCAGATCATTGCCCAAATTCGATGACAAAAATAGATTTTAAAATGCCTCACCTCACTCTATGCCTAGCACATCATGGGCACTTCATGAATCCCAGTTTAATTGTTTTTTCCATCTCCCACATTTGTCCACCAAAACAATGAAGTTCAAACCCCACAAACCATCTGCCAACACTCCAGTGGTGAAGCTCCCCATCCTACGAAGCCTTCCCAGCCCATTTGTTTATTCCATCTCGATACAGCTGCTGATGGACCAGCCATGCCTGTCTTTCTTCCTGAGGCTCCGGACACTGTAGAAACTTCCAACCGTTTGATTTGACAAATGACTTTCTGAGTGGAGAGAGGTTTTACATTTAATACATATCATAAGGGACATCAGAGCGATGCTCAGGAGATCAAATAGTTTCTTCAGCTAAGAATGTAAGCATTATCCCTATTAATATCTTTCCAACAAAAGCCCTGTGCTCCCCACCCCCGTTCCTCTATGATCTCAGTTTATTAATGTCGCAGGCCCCTCCCCTGTCAAGCTGTCCTTACCACAGACTCTCATTCCAGCCTGACGTCTACCCTCTGTAGAACAC
Organism: Sapajus apella; assembly: GCF_009761245.1. Lineage (NCBI taxonomy): Eukaryota > Metazoa > Chordata > Mammalia > Primates > Cebidae > Sapajus > Sapajus apella. The sequence goes on along the minus strand of NW_022436981.1, from coordinate 3,767,704 downwards.
ACCTCCTTGGCAAGCATTTCATGTAAGAAAAAAAAATCCCTCCATCATCATAAATTGTAAAATCAAACAAGTGAACACCGGGATCCCCTGGGAAATAAATTCTGAAGAGTTAAGAAGGGAAAAGAGAGGGGAAAAGAGAGGGCTATAATTATTTTAATCCTATTCCAGATGCCCAGATACTCTCCCCAAACAAAACCCAAATTAAACATGAGCCTTATTCAAAGGGATAATGACAATACAAGTGCATAAGACAATGTTTGGCAAATAGTAGATGCTCAGTTAATGTTTATTTAAAAATAAGTAAGTGCATATGTACAAAGCCACGCTGTGCATCATACTCGGCCAAGCCCCAGCCTGACCAAACAAAGTGGGTTACTGTAATGAGAGTCCCCACACTGAGAGCATGCCCTGCTGTTCAAAACACCTTCATGCTCATTAGCTGGTATGTCTAACGCAGCGTATCGAAGCTGACACCTGACCTTGATGGAATGTACCTCTCAGAGGTCCCTCAAAGAATGAGATAACACAGACACCCACAAACACTGGGAAAATCCTGTTCTCACAAGATTTTTGAACCATCTAAAGACTTTAAGACTTCTATCCTTACTAGAAAAATTACTGAGATTAGGAGCACACTGATTGCTGATCAAAACTGGAGTGAATAAAGACCTCTTCTTTACCACCATCACCAACAAAAAGTGTCAGAAGGATACTGACATTATAAGGTGGATACTTCAGATGCAGAGGTCAAAAGGGCAAAAGTGTACCATCCAGAAAATTTCTTTTATTTAGCCCATCCAACCCTGCAGTCAATGACAAAGTCATGTGTCTCCCTGGGCCTCAGTTTATACATCTATAAAGTAGGAACGAGGAGGCTGGCTTCACCTACCTACAAGGATTCTTGAGAAAATAAAATCAGATTGTGTGAAAAAGATCTTTGAAAAATCAAAAGCTATACACAAAAACCAGCCACAATAGGTAAAGGACAGGTGTTGTGAGAACCAAGGAGAGACAGTTCTTGGTATTGAGCTAAAGGGGGTGTCCTTTCCCAAGATGGTACCAGGTAATAGGAGTAACAGTGATCGGGTCATCATAAGTCATGTTCTGTCAGCTCGGCCTGAAACCACATCCTTCAAAGAAACCATTCCACTCTCAAGGACCCTCTGAGTGGAAGAAAGCACTTTCTCGCAGCTTCCTCTGTAAAGTGTTCTGAGGTTCTGCCTCATTGCTCTGGGTTTCTGCCCACCACCCTCTCTGGCACCTCTGCAGCCTTGGAGGAACGCATGCTGGGAGGCAAATGGCCCTTTGCCTCATGCTCTGGCCCCCACTGTTGGAGGTGTTGCCCAGAGGGAAGGAAGAACAGCCTGGTGTGGTGGCTGACAGCTGGTGCCTGCCTGATGCAGATGCCATCTCTGGCCAGATGGCTCTAATATTTTCCAATAGCCCCCAAGCAGTGCCTTAAGCAAAAGGGCGGATCAGGTGAGATTCTCCTGCATGGTTTTCCCATCTACATTTCAGTACCCTCCCCACAACAAGGCCCAGATTCCCCCAAAAGTGCTGTACTAACTTGTTCACTCCTGACCACATCCTCCTATCAAATCCTCCTTGGACTCATAACTCTAGGACCCAGAAGGAACATAGAGATCATCTCATCTGGATCCTAACCTGGGTCCCTGAGACCCCACATGTCCTAGCAGGCCATAAATGGAGTCCTAGAGGTATTCTTCATCTTTTTAAAGCCATTCATAAGCAAATGAGTATGCTGCAGATGAGACCAGGCAGGTGAATTACACCTCAGGTGGCTTTGCTTTTGGATGGAATTATATCAACTCACTGTGTTCACTCTGGTTAGCTGGTGTTAAAGGTTCTGATTGCAAGTTTGTCATTTAAAATGTCAACGATTACTCTTTTAATAAATGTTGCTTGTGTCATAGACAGATTTTTTTGTCTAAAAAAGAATCAGTAGAGGAAAAACAATAGAAGGGCTCCTTTGAGGCAAAGAGGGGAAGAACCAAACCACCTCCCCATTTTATAGTTGAAGACATGGACTCCCAGGTATTCCCCAAATTCATGCGGCTACCCTGGGGCGGAAGTAGGAGTCTAGATTGTGTTTTTCCTCCCGCTCTACCACTGCTTGCACGCATCCCAAGGGATGAAGCTGTTCTGCCACATCCCGGGTCCTGTCCTCTCCTCTCAGCCCTGCCAATCATCAAGCAGCACCTAATCAGGAAACTGCTGTCTCGTTGGCCAAGTGATATACATATGCCAGCAAGTCTTTCTCCTAGAACTGTCCTGTCCATCAAGTAGCCATGTAGTCACTAGATACACATAACTATTTAAATTTAAATTAGTTACAACTAAATACAATTCAATATTCAGTTCCTCAGTCACACTAGCCACATTTCAAGGACTCAGAGGGCACATGTGACTGGTGGCTACCATATTAGATAGTGCAGACATGGCTCATTTCCAGCATTGTGGAAGGTTCTACTGGGCAGACTGCTGTAGATGTACTGACTTTAATGGGGAGGGACCCACCCCTGTGACTGAGGGAGACATGGAGGTGCTTCTCATGTTGTCAGGCTCTGCCTGGACTTACGGTCTATGGGTCACCAGTGGCCTGGGGCCAGACCATTTCTGACCCCATTCCCTAAGGTCAGTTGGAACCACAGATAACTCCACCTTGGCCAGGGACGAGACCCTGCAAGAGAAACAATCAAAAGGACCCCCTTTTCCTTAGGTAAGCCCTGTGGTTTCCATGACCAGAAACCACATTCAAGGTTCAGTCACTCTGAATATTTATGTCACTCCATCACAAGAGAAAGAGCATTAAAGGGTGTCAGGAGAGGTGGGTTTCCAGCACCAGTGTTGCCTCTTACCAGCTGTGTGCCTCCAGCAAGGTCCCCTTCTCTAGCTCTCAGTCCCCCACTACCCAGTCTTCTGGAGTCCTAAAATTCCATGCTGACCCTATCATCATTTCATCCCCTTCTTTCTGGTATGTGTCTTATCTTTCTTGGATGTGTGTGCATTTACAGAATTTTTCATCTTAATCAAGGGAACAATACACAGAGCAAGGAAACTGCCTTGGTGACTCCAAAGCACCAAAGGAGTTAAAACGTAGAGAAAGAGCCTCTGAAGAGATTCTAGGGCAGCAGAGGCTGTTGGGGTACTGTTTTCCATCCAAGAATCCAGTAGAGGGGGATATTGCATAGAGGCGAATTCCTAACAGGGTTTGCCTTCAGCTTGTCATTGTCAGTGCCTGAGCTCAGAGGGGAGGAAACATCTTTTTCATCCTTGCAGGAACCGGCATCTACTGTCTGCGTACCAGGACTCAATGAGTCTCCGCTAAAACCCTCTGGGTGGACACGGGAAAGCCCTGGTGTTCTTTCTGTGCATTTAACCCTAAAGAATTTTCCCTTCCCATTTCCAAATTACAAAATTGAAGCTATTTTCACAGGTGCCATATTTAGCAGCTGTCAGAAGTTGGCATCTGGCAAGATCAACAACTTTTGAACAGCTCGAAATTCTCTAATGTCCCAGATGGGTTTTCCCCTTCTCTGCCCTCCCGCTCCCTTCTCAGAGCCAGCTTTCAGAGTCCTCTTCGGGTGCCTGAGACCCGAGCAGTGTGCCTCTTTCAGTAAAGCATGTTCTTAAGGAAATAAAAACGCATTTCCCTTTCACATGCCTCATTGCCTTATTTTCCTTCTCACTTTGACAAAATGGGACTCTGCTATCCTCTTCGGATGAAGGCTGATCGGCAGCCGCGGTCACTAATCTCTCACCATCTTCTTCTAAAAACAAGATTCGCCCAGCCTCAGCACATAAGCTAAGAGCAAAGGGTTCATCGGAATTTCCAACTCCTGTGATTTCTCCTTTGGTCCTTCTGAGATAACGGTGAGAGTGAAAGATGTAGAGATGAAAGTAAGGACGTGCAGAAAAGCCCACGCTATGAGTGCCCATCGTGGGAGTGGGGCGGCTGCCCTTGAAACTTCACAGTGAGAGTCCACAGTAGGGCTCTTTCCTTTGTAAATGTCCCACTTAAGCCTTAAAGTTGAAGAAGGCAGACCTGGATCCAGCCTCACCAGCCTTGCCCTATGCCAGGTTTTCTCTCTGCAGCCCTGGGAGGGGAGGGTGGAGAATGCTGAAGACCCAGATCTCTGGCAGTCACACCTTTTGTGGAAAACAGAGACACTTGTCTTGGTAGGTGAAGTTGTGGATAGTGCCTCAGCTGCTGTCTCAAAGTAATCAAAGAAAGTGTGTGCAGTAAGTGGAGGGGAATTTTGTTACCCAGGGTTGATTCTCCAAGCTGAATAGACAAAGATGCAAGAAACAGGGAAATTCTTAAGCGAAATAAGGTGTATTTACTGGAAAATCTATCTGAGTGAGAATTCTCAAAATATTTTCTAAGGCTACGAACTGTTTGGAGAACGTAGCCACAGTATATACAGAAATAAATGCCCCATTTTCATTGGGAGAGCCTGTGTGTATAAGGGGATGCATCCAGGCTTTCAGGCCAGATGTTGGTTGAAATCCCAACCCTGTCACCTTCTACTCAGATAACCCCAGACAAGTCACCTGGAACCACTGAACCTCCATCTTCTCATCTCTAAAATGTAATGGCACCTACTTTTACAGACTGATTGCATGGAATAAATAAAATGATCTATGTAAAAGCACTTAGGGGCCGGGCACAGTGGCTTATGTCTGTAATCCCAGCAATTTGGGAGACCAAGGCAGGTGGATCACCTGAGGTCAGGAGTTCAAGACCAGCTTGGCCAACATGGTGAAACCCCATCTCTACTAAAAATGCAAAAATTAGCCAGGCGTGGTGGCGGGTGCCTGTAATCCCAGCTACTTGGGAGGCTGAGGCGGAAGAATCGCTTAAACCTGGGAGGCGGAGGTTGCAGTGAGCAGAGATTGTGCCATTGCACTCCAGCCTGAACGACAAAGTGAGACTCTATCTCAAAAAAAAAAAAAAAAAGCAAGAACTCAGCACCATGTCTGGCATATAATCAGCACTTGCCAGATGTTAACTGTCATTACATTGCTAATAAAATAATACCACAATTTTCTTCTGAGTGTAGAGATACAGACATAGAAGAAAATCCTCTCTTTCCACAGGCAATTTCTTCAGGATTAAAATTCTGATGCCTGTATGACTTAAGACTGACCCACAAAGAAATGTCGTGGGGGGTTGTGATACATACTTCCTAAAATTTGTTTCATGTCCTACCCAGTAGCCCTTGTGTTTTTAGAGTTCTAAAACTGAAGCCATGTGGTCAGTATAAATGGCAAAGTATTAATCAACTAAAAATAAACATTTCTCAGATCCAAGGGCAATAACACCCTGTGGAAGCACCCACCCCCAACCCATTACTCAAATTCAGACACAAAGAGATTGCATCTGTCCTCATCTTCACCATGATGACCCTGCATTTCATGCAAAGGAATATTTATTGCATCACAATGGAGTTTGGGGTATGAATAGGGCATGGTGCCAGTAACCCTGTGTTCGGTGGGCACTGCCCTGGTGGTAGCAACTGGCATGTGTTTCAATTCTCCTCCTTGATCCTCAGCCACGCTCAAGTCAGGATTTTCTGTGCAACTCAGGGGCAGCGGTCACTGCTGCTCCTGTTCATGAGAGTTACATTGTCATGTAATAAGTACCTTCCTTGAGTCCATGAAAATAAATAAAAAATAAAATAATATTTTTAAAAAGAAAGGATGAAAGAAGCATTATTTCCATGTTTGAGGACCTCGAGATCGGTTAGAAATTAACTATGGCCCCAAACGGTCATGATATTGTCCAATAATAAGTTGTCACCAGTAATTGAAAAGTGGGCTGGTTTATTCATTCATTTCTAATCAAGCAGCTGCCACAGCGTTATTTGATACTAATATCTGGCCTCTGTCTTCAAAAATTGGGAAACATTTCTTCACATGGCCCCTGTAACGCCGTGAGCCAATGGCCTCTTGCTGAGCCTAACATTATTACCTTCATAATAACAACTTTTAAAAACCTACAGAATAATCACATGAATAAAGTCCCTGATATATAGCACTTAGCTCCGTTCCCTAAGTCAGCAACTACAACAATGCTGGTTATGAGTTGATTGATCCAGTTCATGGGCAGACCTGAAGCCAGCTCAGCCCCACATTTAGGTAAGATCTGAGAGACACCAAGAAACTTACCCTTGGGGGCGGCATTCCAATAACTTATTCATATTTTGAGTGAAGGTTGTGGGAGTTTGAAGCTTCGTTTGTTTTACCTTTTTGCAAAGCAGTAGAAACTCTCTTTCAAATGAAATCTCTGAGTCCCCCTATATAGACTATACCAGCACATTCTTCAGTAGTGTTTACTGTGTGCCTGATGTTTTAGCTTATTTAGTTCAACAAATATGTCAGGTAGATACAGTATGCTGTTACTCTTCATACTTTACAGATGACAAAACTAAGGCACAGAGAAGTCAAGTGATCTGCCATCGTCACGCAGCTGCAGGTGTTAGAGCTGGGGTCCAGCCTGCCTGGTCTGGCTCCAGAGCCCACCGATGGATCACACTGTATGGCCCCTATAAAGAATGTTTTTAAGAAGGCATGTAGAATCAGAACAGCCCTGGCTGGAGCCCTGAGAGAGAGCAGGGGGTTCCAAGCTCCCTACAGTGACCCTCAGGCACATCCAAGGAAGATGAGGACTTCATGAAGAAACTGGATTGAGACTTTATCTACCTAAGATCACTCTAAGATCGCACCTTCTTCTTGAGGAGTAACAAATTAGTGCATTAATAGAAATCTGTTTCTAACTTACCAGAGTCTTTAGAGAATGAAACTTAGCACAGGGAAATGGTGACTGGAAGACCCTGGCTGCAGGGCAGAGATGCGGAGGGCACACGGCTGGAGGGAGGTCTGGACTCGACTCTGGATGGGAGGGGACGGGGCTGAGAGAGGCGGTGCCTCCAGGACAATCAAGCCTCTACTTGGCCGGCAAGCTGGACGTCAGGTTAACAGCAGTGCTTGCAAGGCGTATTTGAAAGGGCCTCTGGGCAGGCCATTGTCTGAGTGCTAAACACGAAACAGCAGGTGGCTCCCTGGCAGAGACATAGCGTGACTACGGCCGCGGAGGGTGGGTGAGGAGAAGTCTGATGTGAGAGTGTCAGGGCTCCCCATGAGGTGACACTCAGAGTTTCGGTTTTTATCTTGATAAAAATTTTGCAATTTTCACAGTTGCAGAACAAATAGAACCATGACTCATATTTCACAATTTGCCTAGCAAATTCTTTATGAGATCGTGTTTCTGACAACTGCATGTTTTCCAGGGGTGAGTGGACATCGAGATTGAACACTGGGCCAGAGGGGCATGTTATAATGGGGGACAGTGGGACATATATTGCCCCTACCTTATGTCTTAGGTTCAATACCAGAAACCAGTGACTCATGTGGTACACAGGACCCCGTGGCACTGGGAGTACATCACAAATTCTGAGCTATCCACATGTATATTTTACTGTCAGTTTTTTAATCATCCCTGAGCCACATTTTCATCCTCTGTAACTTCATGAGATAAATTACTTGAGGTTCATCATTTAAATTTTTTTTTTAATTTGAATGGCATGAGTTTCAGTAGCAACTTTCAAGATAATGTAATTTAAGAGATGATGATACACGTCATGAAATGTGACACTGTAAAGGAACAATTAAAACACCCAGTGAAACTGAAAAACCAGAGTTTCACCCTTTGGTTTCTAACTGAGGAATTGAGTCAGAAGTTCTGTAGTCGCCTGTGGAAGAAATAGACACGAGGGCCAAGTCTGTGTCACCAGTAGATAACACCTAGTACCACGTCAGCAGCGTGAGATAATGAATTATTATTTGTCAAATGAATGATAAAGACACACGTGCAAACACATAAGCATACAGTCCATACAAGCTGAAATACAGAGCCCAATCTTACCATTCTTAGGGACCATTTCCCTATTCAAGATATTAATGATATTTGTTCCTTTTTTTTTTTTGAGATAGAGTCTTACTCAAGCTGGAGTGCAGTGGCATAATCTCGGCTCACTGCAACCTCCACCTCCTGGGTTCAAGCAATTACCCTGTCTCAGCCTCCCAAGTAGCTGAGATTACAGGCGCATGCCACCAAGCCCGGCTAACTTTTGTTATTTTAGTATAGATGGGGTTTCACCATGTTGGTCAGGTTGGTCTCGAACTCCTGACCTCATGATCCTCCTGCCTCGGCCACTTTGGGATTATAGGCATGAGCCACCGGGCCCATCCATGATATTTGTTCCTTTTTAAACATGTGTTGATTAATCTTGGAAATGAGGTTTATATAGAAGTAGAAACTTATCTTTCAATGGTTATATCTCACATTCATTCAGCACCTTTTACTCCGACCCCTTGAAATAGACCACATTTTTGGTTCTCAGAACACCAGTGGGCCATTGAGCCCCCCAAGATAACGGTCATGTTTTCCTCTATCTCACACCATCTCCTTTTGCACTCTTACTTGGGTGCTCTTGTGGGATAGAAACCTGACTTCAGCAAAAGACGTGGTGATTATCAGAGAAAGATTCATCTGAAAAATAGCCTGAAACTAGGATTTGTTGGATTTGCTGAGTTGGGACAGACCTTTAAATCATCATCATGTCATGTAATCCTCCCAAACCACCCAGTGTGGCAAGTGCAATTTTGTCCATTTTAGGAGATGAAGAATTTAGAGATGTGCAAGCCACAAAAAAGGAACAGGAAGAATTGAGACCACAGGCCAGGTTAAGCCCAATGCCCGTGGTCTTTATATCAAGGGCTAACAGCCTTAGTGAAGATGGGGATGCCTGCCTGCCCTTCTGTAACATCAGTACCACGAAGGTTAATTGCACCTCAATTTTCATCATGTAGAAATTTGACCCCTTCAATGCTTCAGGGCCCTCCCAACAGGCCCCAAGCCCATGCTTATTCCCATCCAGGCTACTCCACGCCCCAGCCAGAGTGATTGCAAGTCTGGTCAGGTCACTCCCTTATTAAAAACCCTTTAACTCTGCCCATTACACTCAGAATAAAGGCCCAAATCCCCACATGCCAAAAGCTCCCACCTGACCAGCCCCATCCATCCCTTTGGGCTCCCCTGCTTCTGTCCAAGCCTTCTGCTCCCCAGGCATGGGCATTCACTTCCTCCTTCCTGCCACAAGGGCTTTGAATGTGTTGTTCCATCTCCCAGAGGGCTCTTTCCCCCAAAACCTTCCCCCTTTCTCTTGTCTTAGCTTAAGCGTCCCTTCCTGAGAGAGGCCTCTCACAATGACCTTCTGCAGTACCTTCCAGAGCACCCAGCACCCATCTTTCATTTCACTCATCACTGTGAGATCAGGATAATGGTTTGCATAATTGTTTGTTTCATGTCTGTTTCACACACTGCCCAATGGAGGAGGTTTGAATTAAATAATACCTGTGAGGGCAGGAACTCCGTCAGTCCTCTTCATGTCCATATTTATTACCAGTGTCTGCTTAAGCACCTGACGTATAGGAGATGCTTATTCCATCAATAGATGCTTATTCCACCCATGAGACAATTAATCACCGAATCAGGACACTACTAATCTAGTTTCAGGCCCAAGGTCTGGTAATGTCCAAGCGTATTTACCATCTGATATCCCTGAGTTTTATCAGAAACGATGTGTGAGAAGCTGGCGGAGCTAAACTGTCATATGCATCACAGGAAACCATTTGCCACTCTGGGTTCCCCTCTCCCCACTATGTTTTAATAAGCTTAATAATAGCAACAACTAACATCTATTAAGTGTTATGTTCTCACCAGTGTGTTAAGAGACTTTCATGCAACCTAAGTCCACATGGCATTATCTGTTTAACTTAAGCCAGATCCTGCCGAAGCTCTGTTCACCTCCAGGGGCTCATCTCACTTATAGTAAAAGCCCCAGTTCCAGGCATGGTCTATAAGCTCAGAGGATTTGCTCCTCTCAGACCTCATCCTCAGCATACTCTGCCCATCTCACTGGGTTCCAGCCACACCAGCCTCCTTGCAGCTCCTAGAATACACCTGGCGGCTCCCTCACAGAGCCTGTGCACCTACTGTACCCTGGGCATGGAATGCTCTGCCCCAGATAGCTGCAGTTCTAGCTCTGCCATATGCTTTAAATGTCATCTTCTCCAGAGGCCTTCCCTGATGGTCGTCCTGTACTAGGTTCCCAAGCCCCTTCCTTGCTACATTTTTCTCCATCGCATACCACCATCTAATACACCATTGCTACTACTTGTCTGCTCATTCATTGTCTGCCCACCCCCTCTGCAATGTCAGTACCACAAAGGAAAGGATTGTTGCCTATTTAGTTCACTGCTGTGTCCCTACTGGTTGGCGTATACAAGGAACTCAACAATTGTATGTTCCATGAGTGGATATTCTCATTTCATCCTTACATCAATCCTCAGAGATACACACATCACCTGAACACCTTCCTTGCCACCTTTTCAGCAGAGTCTATTACTGCCCCGTACTTCACTCGCTGGTTGGGTGGCAGAAGAGAGAACCAGGAAACTCAGGCCTCGAGACATTCTGGGTTCACACCCTCACCCCCACATGCCTGTCTGAAACAGGTGCCCTGTTTCAATTTCCCACTTCTCTCGTCTAGCCAAAAGCGAGTTTCCTTATGCATCAGTCATTTATTTGTACATTGTTTTCCCGACATTTGCTGGAGATGGAGGCCCCAGGTGAGTGATGTAGGCCCCACCCTTGGGGAGATCAGCATTAGAAAGCTGCCTCCACCTCTCAATGGCCACTTCAGATCCTCTCTGCTGAACCATTTTCCTGCTCATTTATTTTTCCAATTTCAGATATAGATTTTGTTACCTTTCAAAATATGAGGCATTTAAGAAAAGCAGCATTTTAAAATAGTGCTCATGGCTAGAACTGAGAGAGATTCTTTCACACCTCCCCATCCCAACCTCCAGGAAAGAGGCGCAGCTTGTTCTCAAATAGGAGAATTCAGTGTTTTTCCAGAGTAGGCAAGGGTTATGTTTCTGCACGTAGGACAGGTTCCGAGCCCTGGGATAGTGGTGAACATTTTCATTTCAGATGCCATTTCTCTGGATTCTTTCCCACCCATGACTGCTCAGCATTGCAATTAATTCCTCCAAGCATTTCACCCAATAAACACCCAAAATGTGCTTTTCACCCTCGTTCCCACTTCCTGCCCTGCATCTACCTCTCCATCCCTGCTACTAGCTTCACAGCTCTGCTGTTTTCAAAGTTGTCCCTCGCCTTCTGGGCAACCCATTTCTTCTGTTCCATCAAGCCAATCTGTTCTCAAATCCTTCCCTCTCTTGAAATCTCTCTTCAACCATCAGCAAAATCTGCTGCTGCTGCCTCACAAGGAGGGCCCCTCCACCTTGACACCCTGCCCTGAGAATCTGAAAGGGAAGGAGTAATAGTAGAACTGAAATTAAATATCAGTTTCAGCTAATCTGAGCAAGGCACACTTTCACCAGAGAGGATCACAAAAGCGAGGGATGAGGACCGTTTGTCCCATACACTTGCAGACTAGACAGACTATCAGGTAAGCACCTGCTTCTGAATAGACAGGATACAGACTTGCTTTCCCACTCAGGTTAGAGGAACTATCAGGGCACCGTACACTCGTTAGTTAATCAATGCAGTCCTTCAGGTGTGCAGCAAATAGCGATTGCAGGGTTTATGGCTTTGACTGCTGGAGGTTTTATAGCCTTTCAGAATGCCCTATTATGTTGCAAATATTCTTGAAGGGTATTATGCTTCTTGAATGTAATTTAATTTGATAAAATTTAGTTCCTCCATTTGAACTTCCATAGCATTTTGTGACATGGTAAAAGAACACTGGACTAGGGTGGAAGAGAACTAGACAAATATCCTGTCTATTCTACTTACTGGCTGATTAACCCCAGGAAAGTCATCTGACCTCTTCAAGCCTCAGTCTCCCTCATCCATTAAATGGGTGTGACACCAGGTACCCTACCTACATCACGGGAGTTCTGTATCCCATGTACAATCAGCAATCAGCAAGATGCCTTTCCAAAAACATAGATGAAACTGAAGAGACTCCAATTAAAATGAGTCAGTGGTAACAAAGGGTATTTTTGTTGAGTTGAGCATTACAGAAATGAAAGCCTCATCTCTACTTGGTACAATTTTGTGCATCCTTCAAGGCCTAAGTAAAACGCAATTTTATTCATGAAGTGGTCCCTCCCTGCAACCCCAAGACAGAAAAAAGCCAAGGAGATTGGGTGGCATCTGGGACACAAGGCCACACCTAGGAAGGACAGCTCCCTGGAGCAAAATTCTTGAGAGTCTCCAGAACGGATTCACTGCAGAAAATGGAATTTGGAAACCCGGAGCCTGCCAGGGAGGAAGGACAAACCAAGGACCCAGACTAAAAAAGAAAAGGAGGGCTCTAAGCTGTGGAGAGCAGACATGGAGCAGAGAGGAGATCTGAGAAATAGAGTTGGATGTTGTTGTGCAGCAAGGAGAGGGGTACCCAGGGGCAAGTAGACTCTGAGTGCTTAGAATGTTCTCCTGCAGCTGAGCCATGCTGGACAGAAACCACCCCACCCTTTCTCAAATCCCACAGCACTTTGTACTTCTCAGGGCACTGCCCAAACTGCCTGTCTTTGTGATTCTTTGAGGGTGTGCGTATCTCCCCTCCCCTACCAGAATATAAATTCTTTGAAGGCAAGAGCCAGGTCTTACTCATCTTTGTACACCCATCCCAGTCCACACCCAATGCCTAGACCAGTGTCTTGCATAGGATCAGTATAATAAATATTTGTTCGATGGATTAATAAAACATTAAAAAGAGTAAAATGTAAAAACATTACACTCTTTGGTTTTAAATAGGAATGAATAAAACATGACTCCATATACTATTGAACCTTAAAAACTAGTTTACTCCTGTAGCTTTATCCTCTGGGTTTTGAGCTTTCTCCCTGTCTTTGATCGCTTCACAGCATGCTTAGTTTTGTTATGCAACAAAATCACCGCTCACTTAACATGTGTTTCATACCAAATAGTGTAAGCATAGCTACTGTTTATTGGACATCATGGCAAAATAGCTAGCTGTTGGTCAAAAGCATTAGGCACCCCTTCAGAATGTAAGTTATTGCTAAAAGGTGGCTGCTACGCTGGGACTATGTTTCCCAGCTCTTCTTGGCCTGGGGGGAGGCCACAAAATTAGTTTTCATCAGTGCAATATCAATGAAACTGGATGAGTCTCATCTCTAAGCCAGGACTTTTAAGAAACAGTTAAAGCTTCTCCACTCTCTCCTTCCTCTTTGCCACCTGGAAGCAGAGACTTTAAGGTTTCAGGGGATGCCAAAGTCACAAGATGAAAGCCACAATCCCTGAGTGACCACAGGGAGAAAAGCCTCTGCTTTTCCTATTTAGACGAACAAAGGGAAATCACAAAATGGAAGCCTGGATCCCTGAGTCACCACATGAAGGAAAGCCTCCGGTTTTCTCCATTTGGTCTATCACATAAGCAAGAAATAAACTTTAATTGTGTTAGCCACTGGAATTTGGCATTTAATTGTTAGAAAAGCTAGTATCGCCTTAACTAACACAAGTACCTACTGTATGGCAGATGATTCACACAAGTTACTCTCATAGAACACTGGAAATAGTCTTGCATGAGAGGTACTATCACTATCCTTTTTATTTTGCAAATAAGTAAACTAAAACACAGAAAGGTTAAGCTATGGAGGTTAAATTAAGAGAGGTTGTCGTAGCCAGTAGGTGCTGGAGCTAGAATTCTACTGATATTCGTCTGGCCCCAAATGCTGTGTTTTCTTCCGTGACATCATACTGTCTCCCATTTATCAGTGATCTTGGATCTGTCTTTGACACCATTTTTAAATTATGGGTTTCTGACCTGATTCTGACCTACACTTTTTAAAAGCAGTTGAGATATATGTCTCCCCTTTCCTTCACTGAACACCGACCATCGCCTGGAAGAATGATGTATTCCAAGCCTTGGAGTGTTCTATAAAGACTTTAATTTCTTCCTCACCTGTTTCAGCACAATTCTTTTACTATCAGAATTGAATTATTTCTCTAAGCAAATATTTAACTTTAATACTGCTTGGCTTCCACTTTTTCACCAGTTGGGAAGGGTAAGAAGAGAATTCATTATGGGTTTAGGGTGGGGGACAGGAAAGAGAGTTGGGGGGGAAAGGGAAATCGTTTGGGTTCATCAAATCCAGCCTGGTCCTTGCTTGTTTCAGAAAGCCCTCTCAGGCATTTTGTTGATAAAACTTACACCACCCATGGTTATGTCTGCGTTAGTTCTGTTTCTTTTTCACTTTCTGACTGAGGAATTTTAAAAAGTTCCAATAACCTATCCAGAGTCATACAGTATCAGTGTACAGAACTGGAAAGCAAATTATATGGGCATGAAAAGAAATAGAAAGTAAGTAAATAGATAAACTCATCTGCAAAAAGGAGCTTGTAGAAATTGGGTACTTTTTTCGGACTCTTTACATAAAAAATGCCAGTTATCCAACATAGAAAGAAAAAAGTGTAGGCAGCTCCAAATTGTAAGCAATTGAAACCAGCTCCTTTAGCTAGGTGGTGATTAATCTTTCTAAAATGTATATACATGTTGCCTCCTTAAGCCATATTAACTAATCTTGGTGACTCAATATAAAAACCAATTGTGGAATTGGATTGTTAGCTGATGATGCCTTCAGAAGATAGTGAAGAAAATAAGGCTTCTTATACTAAATATCCTCAAAGTATTACTGGTTCAGTGTACTGCAGGACAGCAGAGATTTTATCTTTAGCTAAAGCACCTGGACCTGCCTGGCACATAGTAGTTGTGCAATAAACATGTGTTTAATGATAGAATAAATGGATGAGTGTTTTGCTCTCTAATCACTCATCTCCTCCCTTTATATCAGGTCCTTTGTTGTCCTCATCCCTTGTGTCCTTAACTTGCTATTTCTAATCTGTTATGGGTGGGGAAACTTAAAATGAATTACATAAAAGAAATTATAATATAAATAAATATAAAATAATTTAAATTAATTCTAATATAACTGAATAGAACTTTTAGAACTTTCTGCAATGATGGAAATGTTCTATGTACCCTGTGTACTTACCACTATTGAACATTTGAAGTACAGCTAGTTTAGCTAAGAAACTATGCTTTAAATTTTATCTAATTGTAATTAATTTAAATTAAATTAAAATAAACATATGTGACCATTGGCTACTGTACTAGACAGCACAGGTTTTGAACTAAGTGCTAAACAAAAGAAGGACTTTCCTGAAGGCCAAGAGATGGAGATTTTGAAAACTGTGCAGTTTTTTTCTTTCTTAACCTCCACCCTGTTATGAATGAGTAACGAAGCAGGTCACAGGGCTCTGCAGGATGCATAGGAGTGGAGATGGGCAGGTTGATTTGGCTCAAGTTGCTTAGTTCAGCCTCAGTGCTATGTAGAAGGGCTGAAAGTGAAAAGTGGAAAAAGCTCTGTCAGGGATGTTCAGAGGCCAGGTGAAGCCAGAGGAACAAGCTGGTCTTTTCAGGGAGATATCCAGCACAACCTGGCATCTTCTGTCCTGATCACTCAAGGCAGAGGACACCACAGTTACATGGAGTTTTTTGTTTGTTTGCATGCATTTTAAATCCCCAGAGTTGCTCACGATATTTTTAAACACAGGGCTTCAAGCAATCAGAATGGCTTAAAAGCTCTTCTGTCTCAATCCTAAAGAGAATCACCCTACTTTAGTCAGGAGGTCTATTATCCAACTACCTAAGGAGCTTTTCTGGAGCTTCTGTGTCCTGTAGAGATGATTTGGTGGCTTTCTGAGTAGAACGAAGGCAGCCGTGCTTGCTGGAAGGAGTCCACCCTTTGCATCTTTGTCTTGGGTTTCCCCTGGAGCTAG
This sequence comes from Sapajus apella, assembly GCF_009761245.1. Classification (NCBI taxonomy): domain Eukaryota; kingdom Metazoa; phylum Chordata; class Mammalia; order Primates; family Cebidae; genus Sapajus; species Sapajus apella. The sequence goes on along the minus strand of NW_022436981.1, from coordinate 3,751,785 downwards.
AACAATCTCAGCCATTTAGGCCTCAAGGAACTCACACTGAATTCAAGGTCTACTGTGTGCAGAAATGGCATCTACCTATCTCTACGCGGGGGAAGAGTCTCAGTGGCTGAATATTGTCACACGCATTTTTTTGCTGGTCTAGAAGACATTGCTTACATGCAATCTGCAGGCACACACCACTGATGTCACCCACTTACTTCCTAATAAAAGAAACAAATAAACAAACTTGATCTTAACCACCCACACTGTAGCACCAGGTCCTATTTCATGACCAAATACATGCAATTCTTGTGTTTTTAAAATATATATCTATATCTATGCATAGATATAGATGCATGTGTGCATCTATCAGTTACATAAAAGGAATAACTGATCATTAAAGAAAATGCAAAGAATGAACAAAAGCACTCAAATACCCTTATCCAAAGAAAACCTCAGTTAATATTTTGCTATATTTCTTACCTGCCAGGTTTTTCCCTTCTTAACTTTGTTGCAAGCATTTTATATTCCACATCTTGCTTTTTGTTATATCATGACCATTTCCCTTATAATCATACAGACTTAGTAGATATATTTTGTAATACCTGCAAAGTATTCTGTTAAATGGAGTTAACATACATACTTAATCATTCTTCTTTTGGAAAAGCATTTGTTTTCTAACACTGCCCTTTATAAATTATGATAGCAAATAATTTTGTGTGTAAAGGCTTGCCTTCACACATGCTAGCTTTGGAATACCCTCTTTAGAATAGAAACATAGAAATAGAATTTCCGGGTCCAGAGTTATGAAAGTGTATTAAAGGTAAAGTCCCATATTTCCAAGATGGGGAGCCAAGGTTCAGGGTAAACAAGCAAAGCCAAGTTCATGAGCTGATAATCATTTGGCCTTCTCAGTATTCTAGCTCAGAAGTTCCCAAACATAAGAACTGATGCAACAGGAGTGCCTGTGCATTTATTTAAAACCCAGATTCCCACTATTACTGTGTGGGAGTCTAAGTCTCTTCGTAGGTCATTAAGAACTTGCTTTATGTATCTGGGTGCTCCTGTATTGGGTGTGTATATATTTAGGATAGTTAGCTCTTCTTGTTGCATTGATCCCTTTACCACTATGCAATGTCCTGCTTTGTCTCTTTTGATCTTTGTTGGTTTAAAGTCCATTTTATCAGAGACTAGGATTGCAACCCCTGCGTTTTTGTTGTTGTTGTTTTGTATTTTGGGGCTTTTTTTTTTTTTTGCTCTCCATTTGCTTGGTAAATCTTCCTCCATCTCTTTATTTTGAGTCTATATGTGTCTTTGCACATGAGATGGGTCTCCTGAATACCCCAGCACACTGATGGTCTTGACTTTTTATCCAATTTGCCAGTCTGTGTCTTTTGATTGGGGCATTTAGCCCATTTACGTTTAAGGTTAATATTGTTGTTCGTGAATTTGATCCTGCCATTTTGATACTAGCTGGTTGTTTTGCCCATTAGTTGACTCTGTTTCTTCATTATGTCAATGGTCTTTACCATTTGGTACATTTTTGCAGTGGCTGGTACTAGTTGTTCCTTTCCATGTTTAGTGCTTCCTTCGGGAGCTCTTGTAAGGCAGGCCTGGTGGTGACAAAATCTCTCAGCAATTACTTGTCCTCAAGGAGAACTACAAACCACTGCTCAAGGAAATAAGAGAGGACACAAACAGATGGAAAAACATTCCATGATCATGGTTAGGAAGAATCAATATCTTCAAAATGGTTGTATATATATACCTATATAACAATCCTGCAAGACCTGCACATGTACCCCAGAGCTTAAAGTATAATAATAAAAAAACAGATTCCCAGTGAAACAGGAGAGTTCCATGACCCCCTCCTGGGACTTTTGACAGGAGTGTGGCTCATTTGCTTGGCTGCAGAAACTCAAACCCTTTACAGGAGGGAGAGCATACAGATGGGCAGGTGCAGGAGCCAGGGTAAGCACTTTTGAGCTCCAGCCCTATGGCAGCATCTAGAGATATGTTACAGTAAATACTCTTTCAGCAGTTACCAACCACAGAAGGCTAAGTGTTAAACCAGCTCAGCGGAGAGTTGGGTGCCGTCCTTTTACACCCTGCCCCCTTGGTCCTTGTTTGGTGTCCAGGAAGATTCACATCACATGCAGTTGAAGGATGGTGAATGCGGAGATTATATATATATATATATATATATGTGTGTGTGTGTGTGTGTGTGTGTGTGTGTGTGTGTGTGTGTGTATATTATTGTATTTTAGGTTTTGGGCTACATGTGAAGAACATGCAAGATTGTTACATAGGTATGTACATGGCAATGTGGTTTGCTACCTTCCTCCCATCACCTATATCTGGCATTTCTCCTCATGTTATCCCTCCCCAGCTCTCCACCCCCTGCTGTCCCTCCCCTGGTTCCCCTCAACAGACCCCAGTGTGTAATGCTCCCCTCCCTGTGTCCATGTGTTCTCATTGTTCAACATCGAATGCAGAGATTTTTTTTGAGTGGTGGGGGTGGCTCTCAGTGGGATGGATGGGGAGCTGGAAAGGGAATGAAGTGGGAAAATGATCTTCCCTGTGATTTGGCTGTCCTGCAGCCAATCTCCTCTCTGACCATCCCCAGCCAAACTCCTCTTGATGTTCAGATACTCCTTTTCTTCTCACTTTCTCTGCTGCACCACTCTGTTGCTCATGGAGTCTGGGGTCTGAGGTTTATATGGGTACAGGATAGGAGGGTGTGGCAAGCCAAAAGGCAACATTTGGGTGTGAAAACAGGAATGCCTGTTCCCATTTAGGGCTGCAGATTTCCAGGCTTCAGGGTGGGACTGCCAGGGACCTGCCCTCTTCTACCCAGTGTTTCCCTGCTTCCTGTCTGTATCACCAGGACCCATCCCAGACTTACTGATTCAGAATATGCTGGGTTGAGCATGGGTGGATTGCTAACAGTCTCTAGGTGAATGTTTAATAATCACTGCTTCTGGACAAAAGAACCGCCAGGCAGAAACACATTTTGAAGAACAACTTCATAAACCCTTCTGCTTATCTGCTATTTAAACCGCAGACAGCAGGCCTAATCCTAACCCTGCCACTTGGCAGGGGAAAAAAACTCATAACAGCAGCAACCGGTATACTTCTTAGTTTTTTGTTGTATTCACTTAATCATCGCACTGATCAAAAACGCTTCGCCTTATATGATCTGTGGAAGTTAGCCCTTTCCCATTTAGATGTCCACTCTTTTTCTCAATATTTCCCTTGCTGAGCCTGTCTACAATTTCCTCTGCTAAGACTCTAGAGTCTCATTTCCTCTTTACTGGAGGATAGAGAGAGAGTCTCATCTGTTTTAATTATACATCTCAAGGACTTCACTGGAATTTTAGTAATATAACAATGCCACCAAAGCTAAAGTATTTGGAACCATTGATGAGATCCTCTAAAGAAGAAAAGCAAACCTGACTTAAACCCAGGATGGGCAAAACACTCAAAACTCACCCTCTCCCTGAAACCGACTGTGCTCCTGTGGTGTTCCTTTGATCAGGGAACAATAAATTTACACAAACCAAAACGGAAAAACAGAGAGAAATCACATCAAAAGCAGAGACCAGTATTGAAGCATTCAGGAGGACTTCAGGTCGAGCTGAGTGTGATCCTAAAGGCTCCCACCCAATAAGGCTGGAGGGGAGCCACTTGTCTCCCACATCTTGGCCCTGGGTCAAAAGTCTTTTTCTCAAAGGAAGCACTACAAAGCCCTGAAAAGGCATCTGAGTGCTAATTTGTCTTTTGTGAGAAGTTCTGGTGCTGCTATAAATCACTGTAGACTATAAACAGGGCAGTGGAGGTATCCCTGAGCCACTTGAATTTGATGAGACCTGAAAAAAATGAACTTCAACCAATGGAGGTTAAGGGAGGACTACGATCCATTTGTAATCACTTGAAGTGCTTAAAGGGCAATAGCTCTGGTGGCACAAAAATCACCCAACAAAAATGAACCTGGCACCTGTGGTGTCCTGGTAGTTGAGAGATTTTTAAGGAAGCATTTCACAAAAGCAGGATGCATTGAGACCCAGAGACTGAGGTTCAACGTTAAAGGGTCTGGTAGGGAAAGAATGATATTTAGCTATCTAGCTTCCTTTTTTGTTTGTTTTTGTTTTGTTTTTTTACAGGGTCTCACTCTGCCTCCCAGGCTGTAGCGCAGTGGCGCCATCTCAGCTCATTGCAACCTCTGCCTCCTGGGTTTAAGCAATTCTCCAGCCTCAACCTCCAGAGTAGGTGGGAGTACAGGCATGTGCCACCATACCTGGCTAATTTTTGTGTTTTAAGTAGAGACAGGGTTTCACCATGTTGGCCAGACTGATCTCAAACTCCTGGCCTCAAGTGATCCACCCGCCTCAGCCTCCCAAAGTGCTGGAATCACAGACATGAGCCACTCCTACCTTTCTTTTCATATTGGCCTAGCAGTCAGCCAAGTCCAGATGAGTCTAGTATAAAAATGGGAGGATGGCCAGGGTTGCTGGTGACCTGGTGAGGTCATGGATGTGACTTCAAATTTAAAAAGTCATCCAGGTTTTAAAATTCCCCTACCCACCTCTCCAATCATTCTCAGGCTGGCCTGGTACAATACACTAGCTGCAGCATCCAATTCATAAGTGCCCCCAGATGATAACAGAGGCAAAGGAAGAGAAGCCAGGAGCAGGCTGTCATGATGCAGCTCATTTTCTAACTTCATATTACTAACTTATATTACTAACTTCATATTACTACTTCTCCTTAGAATGTAGAAGACCTGGAGAATCCCAGGCCTAACCTCCAAAGATTCCCAGGATGGAGGCCAGGAATCTGTGAGGTTACCAAGTCCCCATCTCTACCAAGGGATTCTGATATTGGCTGAAGGACCTACAGTGACCAAAGCCTTCTTCCAGAACCCCACGTCTGGCTCCACTCAGGGGCCCCAAACAGAATGCATGTAATCAGGGCTGAGCAATCCTGAGATAAGCTTTGTGCCCCTAGGGTGAAGAGGCCATGGTTTTCTGGCCGTTCTTTTGGAATGATTGTAGAAGGAGGACTACGCATTTGTTCTTTATGCACACAAGCTGATGACTCAATTCTGACGGTGGCATTCCTGTAAGATGGCCCCCACCAGGCCCGATAAGCAAAAGATTTAGTCAAATGTGTTAATTCATGTAGAGCTGTAATTAACTGACTATGGCTTCACCTCACCCTCAGAGTGTCCTTTTGAGATTGTATTAGTGTTTCCAAATATTAATTCTCCCCTCTCCACACCACCAGAGCTGCAGCCAACACAGCTTTCAAGCAGTAGAAGCAAGAGATAAATGTTTATTCTTTTAAACCATTGAGTTTTGAGGCTGTTTGTTACCATAGCAAAAGCTGGCTAATATAACCCAATTCCTTGACAGGTACAGGAGTAAAGGACATTCTTTCACCAAACATACTTCTTTTAAACACCTACCATGTGCCAGGGATTATTCAAGAATAAATGTTCAAACCTGACAAACACAGAATTTGGTCACACCTGCCAACTCAGCTTTAGCTCCTTCTGCAATGGAAACAAATCATGTTACTCCTCTACTCAAAACACTTCACGTGTTCTCCAGTTAACTAAACTAAAGCTTAAGTCCTCTATAATGGCCTGCAGGGTCCTAAACACAGTCTGGTTCTCATCAGCTCCATGACCCTTTCTACTATTCCCTATGTCCAGTTTTCCAGCTGTCCTGGCCACCTTGCCATTCCTTGAACACACTGAGCATGCTCCTACCTTAGGGCCATTGCACCTGCTGTTCTTTCTTCTTTGACTGCTGTTCCCCACGATATGACAAGGCTTACTTCCTCACCTCCTTTAATGTCGCCTGTCAAATGTCACTTTCTCATTGAAGCCATCGTTGACCACCCAGTTTGAATTGTAACTCTCCCCATACCCATCGTATACCTCTCCCCTGCTCCATCTCTCTCCACTGCACTCACCACCATCAAAATGGTGTGAATCAGCAGTTCTTAGAATATGCTATACAAGCCCTGAAGGTTTCTGAGACACAGCAAAATTATTTTCACAATAACACAAAGCCATTATTTGTCCTTTTTCTCTTGCAGTATATGACCTTTTTCACTTGCAGTATGTCATTTAATACTCTGAAAAATACACGTAATGGTCTTTTGCCACCTGCCAAACTATGAAAGTTGTCTCAAGGAAAAGTACTTGTATGATTGTTTGAGTTGCAAGCTGACTTAGCTGGGTTTTTTTCCCATGGATTTTTCTTTTGATCGTCACAGAAACCTTTTTAGAGATTGTTTTATTCCGATTTTATGGTTGAAGAAACTAGAGCTTAGAGAGTTTAAGCAATATGCTTGCCTAATAAGTGGCAGAGCTAGGATGAAAACGCAGGTTTATTCATTAAGTTTCACCTAATTCCAGTCGGGCGCTGTGGCTCATGCCTGTAATCCCAGCGCTTTGGGAGTCAGAGGCTGGCAGATCACCCTGAGGTCAGAAGTTTGAGACCAGCCTGGCCAACATGGTGAAACCCTATCTCTACTAAAAATACAACAACAAAAAAATTAACCAGGCATGGTGATAGGCACCTGTAATCCCAGCTACTCAGAGGCTAAGGAAGAGAGAATTGCTTGAACCCAGGAGAGGGAGCTTGCAGTGAGCCAAGATCGTGCCACTGCACTCTAGCCTGGGCAACAGAGTAAGACTGTCTCAAAAATAAATAAATAGACAAATAAATAAAATTATTTCCACATATAACATGCCACGACTATAGCACATTGTAGAAGTTTTATGGTGATCACAGAGCTCTAATGTTTAATGGGGTTTGAACTTCAGAGTTACATAAGTATAAGAAATGAAAACAAATGAATTAGGCACCTTGTATGCCTCATTTCTAGGCAATGTCTGTTTTAATACCAGTCTCTGTTTATTCCTTCTGGAATTCCAGTTAGAAATTTGTTGGATACTTCCATTTTATCCTCCATGTATTTTAATCTCTTTCTCTTTTTTTTCTGGATTCTGTGTAATACCCTCAGGTTTATCTTCAGTTTGCTAATTCTTCAGTTTTGCCTAATTATCTGTTCAACGCATCCACTGAAATGCTTTTAATACATTAACCATACTTTTTATTTTTTAAGTTCTAAATCTTTAAGTCTGCCTCTTCGTTTTTCATCTTATTATATTTTCATCACTATTTTTCTTACATTTTTAAAAATTATTTTTCCCAAAAGTTATTAGGGTACAGGTAGTATTTGGTTACACGAGTAAGTTCTTTAGTGGTGATTTGTGAGATTTTGGTGCACCCATCACCTGAGAAGTATACCCTGCACCATACTTGTAGTATTTTATCACTCACCTCCCATCCATACTCCCCCCAAGTCCCCAAAGTCCACTGTATCATTCTTATGCCTTTGAACTAGCTGTTTTCTTTATGCCTTATGCTTTTACTTGCAAGAATGACTACTGACAGACAATGTATGGTTACTGAGACTTGAGTATTTGACAGATATTTTCTGAAAATTAACAAATGCATTTGTTGCCAAGGATAAAATACAGGTTTTCTTGCAAAAAAACCTAAAATTTAAAAAATTTCATGTCTGTCACTATTCAATACTTAAAGACTTTTCTGATGAAATTGGTAATGATATTAATAAATGGGATTTCTGGTACTGTATAATAAAATGTATTAACATTTGAAAGATTTACATAATTGGAAGAACTTCTATTTTTCAAATAACCCATTTACAATGCATGGGTAAAACATGTACTTGAAGTGCAACACAGACCAATGGATTTCAATAAAATAGAATGTTGTTATGGTTTCAGATCCAACATTGAAATGAACTTTAGGAAACAACTACCTGTTGAGTTCTGACGTAGCAGCAAAGAAAAGTACTCACAATTAAATGAGACGGTTATTAACATAATCCTCTCTTCTGCAACTACATGTCTGTGTGAGGCCAGAGTTTCTTCATGTACTTCAACCAAAACAGTCTATCAGCATAGATTGAATGCAGATGCAGATATGAGAATCTAGCTGTCTTCTACTTCTAAATTAAAGAAATCGAGAAAAATATTTTTTAAAATATCACTCTTCTCTAAGTTTTTGCTTGGGAAAACTATAACTTTTTACTAAATATATGTCATTTATGCTAAAATGTAATAGGTATTTTATTATTACTTTTAAGTATTCATATATATATATTTTTTATTTCTCAATTCTAATTTCTAGCATTGTAAATATCAGTAGCTATAACTTATATAAATGAAAGCTCTTTGAGGTCCTCAATAATTTTTAAGAATATAAAGGGGTTCTGGGACCCATAATTTTGAGAACTGCTGCATATAACTCACGTATTACTGTAGCTATTTTTCATCTTCTGCCTTTAAAATACATGCCGTAATAAGGTGAGTTGTTTCCTGTCTTGTTCATCACTGAGTACCCAAAGTTTAGAATAGTGCCAGGCAATTGAATGAATGAATGAATGAATGAATGCCACTCAACAGCAACCCCCACTTCCTGCGGCCTATGTGCTGACTCTCCTATGAATCTCCCCAAGGCACAGAGTGTGAGGCTGAGCTAAGACCCCCACATCCATTCATCCATTGCAAGATATTTTCCAACTTCCTGCCCATTCAAAATCAAACTGGTTTCACCCATTCTGAACTCCCCAAGCACGGGCCTTCTAGCACTGAGCGCACACTATGTGTTCAACCATTCATCCTGCCCCTTAAGGCCACCGCTTTCCCTTGTTTATATGCAATTCCTTTTCTTCCCCTCAGACTAAGACCCTGAAGTGCTGCGTTTCATGGTTTGTCTATTTTCAGCTCTAAGCACAGTGCCTAGCCCTGAACAGGTATTCAATAAGTGTTTTTATATAAGTGAGTAATATACAAAATGAGCATTCTTCCACCTGAATATGTACATATATACACACATTGAAAATAGTTATTTGTTTTCAGCAGCCAATGAAAATCTTTCTCCAATGACAGCTTGGTTTCCGTACATTTCTTTCCCTGTAGCTAAGCCCTTCCCTCACTCTCGAAAGTTCTCTAGCCAAGCCTGCCCTCAGGCACACCAATGCAACAGTGCAGGTGACTCACTGTCGATCTCTCTTTGTGGGCCTTCCCTCAATCCTCAGTGACCGGCGAACCCAGTCTTCTGCCTCATAGCCACTCGTCCAGTAACCAGGCCTAGGCAGTGTTCTCTTGCAAGTGTCCTGGACTTCATGACAGTAGCATTTCCTGAGCATCCACAATGTGCCTTGAGCTTGGTCATAAATATGTATAATCCCCAGGCCTCTCAGCAACCTTGTAGGCAAGCACCACAAAGAACATGAGATAAGAACCAAGCCTAATCAATCTGTTATGTCTCCAGGCTCTCAGGGCATGCTCAGTCAATAATTAGTGGATAAATGGCTGAATGAATGAATCCTACAAGATGGGTGCTCATATCCCATTGTACAGATGAGCAAACAGGCTCATAGAGGTTATGCAGCTCATTCATCATGTTGCCAATACCTGCATATATTTAGGGCCACCAATGGTCTACACTCAGTGGCTTTCCCCCACAAGCCTCTGTCCACTCAGTTAGGCAAAATGAAAAGAAAGTGAGAAAGAAAGAAAAGAAAGAAAGAAAAAAGGAAAGAAAGAAAGAAGAAAGAAAGAGATAGAGGAAGAGAGAGAAAAGAAAGAAAAAATGAAAAAGAAGGAAAGAAAGAAAAGAAAGAAAGAGAAAGAAAGAGAGAAAGAAAGAAAGAAAGAAGGCAAAAGAGAGAGAGGAAGAGAGAAAGCGGAAAGAGAGAAAGGAAAAAAGAAAGAAAGAAAAGAAGGGAAAGGAAAGGAAGAAATCTTGTACTGTTTTAGGTTGTTTTCTGTTTTATAAATTGATACATTTCAATAGTAGAAAATTCAAATAATACTTAGAAGCACTAAGAAGCCGGGTGCAGTGGCTCATGCCTGTAATCTCAGCACTTTGCGGGATTGAGGCAGGAGGGTTACTTGAGGCTGGGAGTTCAACACCAGCCTGGTCAACATAGCAAGACCTCATCTCTACTAAAAGTTAAAAAAAAAAAAAAATAGCCAGGCATGGTGGCATGCCTGTAGTCCTGGCTACTGGTGGGGCTGAAGTGGGAGGATCCCTTGAGCTCCAGAGGTCGAGGCTGCAGTGAGCTGTGATCACACCACTCAGAGCGAAAGAGTGAGACACCCATCTCTAAAAAAAAGAAAAAAAGAAGCACTAAGAAGAAAATTGAAGTTACTTCTTACCTACTTGTCATCTAGAAATGACTACTGTGGACATTTTGTACAAATCCTCCTGTCTTTCTTCTACGTGCATCTTTATTTCACAACATATTGATGTCATCATGTTCCTATTGTAAATAGACTTTCCACCAAATACTGCATGATAAGCATTTTCTCCGTCATAATAAATAATATTTTGTGATTTTTAAAGCATACAGACTATTCTGCCATCATCTGGAATTTATTTAAACATTAATTTTTTTAACTATTCCCTCTTATTTAACTTCCAAGTTGTTTTCTTTTTTTGTTTTTTCTATTCGAAGCAACATGCTGATAACGTTGAACATAAACTGCCTTCTTCACTTCTTTAGAAGGGTTGCTAGAAATTGAATTATTGGGTCAAAATGCACCTACATTTTAAAAAATTTTAAGCAGGCTTATTAACGTATAATTGATGTACAATAAATTGTATATATTTAAAGTGCACAATTTCATAATTTTTGACATATGCCACAATCAAGGGATTCAACACATCTGTCACCCCATACGTTTCTTTGTGGCCCTTTCTAATCTCTCCCTCTCTCCCCTTCCTTTCCCCATGGCAAAGGCTGCTCTGCTTTCTGTCACTATTGATTAGGTAGAATTGTCCAGGGTTTTATATAAATGGAATCACCCAATACGTCCTCTTTTCCTCTGGTTTCTTTTCCTCAGCAGAATTACTCTGAGATTCATTCATACTAATGTATCACTAGTTTATTCCTTTTTAGTGCAGAGTCATACTCCACTATATAGTCAGGGAAGTGCACCCGTTTTTAACATTTTTGATGCATATTACCAAATGGACTGTGGAGGCATCTTGAGGCTCTTTAATCACAAAAGCATGGACATTTGGAGCTGACTGCCCTCTCCGCTGAAAAGCTGGGACTTAAATTTCACTTGTTCCAAGTGTACCATTCTGTCCCCAGAACTGCATAGCCTCCAATCCTCTCTAGTTCCAACATCCATTACGAGGAAAAAGGAAAAACTCCAAGGACCATGAAAGACCCAAGAGATAGGGGCCGGCGAGGGCAGCAGGAATGTCACTGGGGTCCTTGTGCCTCATGCCTCAGCACTACAATGCCAGGGGACCTACTTCCTAGATGCTGCTCTGCTCACAAAGAAGCCAGCCCTGAAGCAGTGGCCTGAGCCGTCACACCTGCAGGCAGTCACCAGGGTGATGAGCAGGGCACAGGGACAAGACAGGTTCTCGGACCACAGGGACAAGTATGTGTCAGGTGTATTTGTTTGCCCTGTAACCTGTAACCCTGCATGAACGTTGTATTGATACAAATATGACTACAAAATACTGAGGGGGAAAAGACTGCATTTGCTTCCCTGCTAGACCATGAAGCCGCTTGACAGTCAGATCTGTGGCTGACTCATCTCGTTTCAAGGCTTCTTGCTCTGGTGAGTTTTCAATCTGCTTTTCTAGAAGGCTATTGACTACATTTTCTTTGAAAAAGCTCAGCTCCTGCTCAGCACCACCAAGGCAGAAATCAGGTGACCACAAGGAAGACGGCAGGGGGACTGGGACCTGTCCTACACCCACACCCATCCCATAAACTTCTCTGCTTCCTTCAACACACAGCTGCATGTGTTTTCTTAGAACCACTTCCAAACCCCCCAAGTGGAGTCAGTCACACCCTCAAGCAGCCTGTTTTCCATTGCACTGGGATTATTTGCTTATCCATTCAGCAAACTTACTGGGGGCCTACTGTGTGCTGAGTACCGGGCCCTTCCGCTCCTGGAGTCGCGAGTCCAGTGAAGCACCAAGGCTCAGTGGAGGTGACTCCCATGCCGGGGATCAGGAGCAATGATGGCCCTGTGCAGAGGACACCATGAGCCCACTGAGGAAAGACATCTCTCATGGAATGGATACAGAAGCAAGAAAGGCCTCTTGGAGGAACTGGGCCCTAAAACAAGCCCTAAAGAATGAAAAGCGGTTATCTAGATGCAAGGGTTAGGAAAGAGGCAGGGTCCAGACTGCAGGGGCCAGCGAGCAAAGGCAGAGAGGCAGTGGGCTGAGGAGAGAGATGCACAGAGGGGAGAACCAAATCCCTCACCCGCCAGGAGGACGGGAGGCCAGCTGGTCCTAAAAGACTGAAGAATCTGGCTGGTGGTGGAGGAGCAATGACTGGGGAGCAAGGCAGGAGAGGCAGGTGGGAGCAAGGGCACCAAGGACTTTGTACTCCATGTTAAATGGGCAAAAGGGCACCACTTGGAAGTCTGAGTGAGCAACTTAGGCAGAAGTGTATGTGAGGCAGATTGTGTGCTACCGTATTGGAGAGGGATTTTGGAGGGTGATACCAGATCAGACAGACTATTTTAGGGGGAAGTGCAATAATCAACAGAAGAGGTATTAAAAGACTAAGCTAGGAAGTGTTGGCTGGGATGCAGAGTAGCGATGAGTATGATGGATGTTCAGAAGGTAAAATTTGTAATACTTGATGTTTGGTTGAAATGTGGGGGCTAAGTGTGAATAATGTCAATAGTGACTCAAGTTTCCCAAGTGGCACACATGTAGATGGTACCTTCCTATCAATTAGAGCAGACATGGCTTATGTATCACCCCATCCCCAGAGACCAGCACAGTTTCTAAGATATAGCTGGTGCTTCACAAATGTTTCTGAATGAATGAATTCATCTAAAAACCACATTGCCTTACCTACTCCAAGGGAGCACCTGCACAGAGCACAGAGTGAAAGCTGCCTTGGAGTTGGGTAGCCGCAGGTCCTCAGGGAAACCCTTGATGTAAAGATAAACTATCCCAATAACCTGAGCTTTACAGAGAGGAGTGCTAGCAGAGGACCCAACCATATCAAGGAAGAGAGTAGCAAATAACCACAAGCAGACATGACTTGGAGCCTTGCTACATTCAAACCATTGACAGCTCAAGGCTGTGGAAGAAGAAACACAGGAGACTGACCCAGAGAGAGAAAAGATTTGGAGATTTTAGTCAGCGACAGACACTAAAAGTGGGCAAGATCAACATTTACAAAGTTATGAACAAGACCTTTAAACAAGGAGATTCCCACCATCGTCTTAGTAGGAAGAGTTTATTGGAGGTCAGTGAAATGGAAACCACTTCCTGCAAAAGGGATCTCACAGAAGTGTGGGTCCCCTTTTCTGAAAAAAGCTAAGGTCAAAAGCTATAATAGATTTAAAGAAGTTGTAAATGGATTGTGGCTAACAAAGTTTCCAGAGCATAAAGAGGACCCTTGGGTTTTTTTTGTTTTTTTTTTTTTGAGACGGAGTTTCGCTCTTGTTACCCAGGCTGGAGTGCAATGGCGCGATCTCGGCTCACCGCAACCTCCGCCTCCTGGGTTCAGGCAATTCTCCTGCCTCAGCCTCCTGACTAGCTGGGATTACAGGCATGCGCCACCATGCCCAGCTAATTTTTTGTAGTTTTTAGTAGAGACGGGGTTTCACCGCGTTGACCAGGATGGCCTCGATCTCTTGACCTCGTGATCCACCCGCCTCGGCCTCCCAAAGTGCTGGGATTACAGGAGTGAGCCACCGCGCCCGGCCGACCCTTGGGTTTTTATAGCACATCCCCAGTACGGGATGGAATAACAGAGCTTCCACACTCCAGTCTGTCCCTTTTGGTTTTTGATGAGAATTACCTCATGGGTTTTATGAAGCCTGCTTGCTGCCCTCCTCGCCGAACATCCTTGAACATATTTTTAAACTTCTCATTCCTCAGGTTCTTCATTGCAACCTAGGAGGTTACTAATACCAACCTTGAAGGACCGTTATGGGATTGAATGAGTATAAAAAATGGCAGACTTTATTATAAAAGGCATCACTGTTATTATCTTACAATAAGTCAACCTTTCTGAGTTTCACCACAAAAACACATGATCAGGTTTTCTGAGTATTAAATTAGATAATGGAGAGGGGTATGTTTTGTACACTGTAAAGAACTCTGTAAAAAATAAAATGATTAGTGTTGTATGGGAATGAGGAGGGAAAAACAGTCCCCTGATTCTCCTGGAGAGACTGAGGGTTTTCACCCAGAGCATGTGCATTTTTATCTTTAATTCAAAGCCTATGACTCAAGTTAGAGATCTGCTCCCTGGGCTGCTGGAAAGCTAGGCTTAGGACTCCCCTGCAGGACCACCCAGGAGTCTGAGCAGCCACAGGACGCCAGCATCTTGTTGACTTAAGAATATGAACCACTGGAATGTATTACACCTGTCTGTACTGGCTACCTAGCCTTTTAGTCCTTCAAGGTGTTTAATTTAATCTGCAGAACTCTATACAGTGGGACCCTCATTCCCTCTGAGGTTATTGCTTGCTTTTATAACATCAAGCTAGGAAGTTATAAAATTGCAGTGTGGGAAAAATACCAAGATCCTAACCTTGGTTTGACCACCTACCAACTGTGTGGTCTTGAGCAAATCATTTCACTTCTCTAAGCCTTGATTTCCTCCCCTATAAAATGGGGCTTATAATTCCTGCTTATCTCTCATAATTGTTAGGAAAATCAAGAAAGTATTTTGTGCACTATATACATTGGTATAAAATAAATATATAAAATTATTCTTACTACTTCTGCTGTATCAGTTAGGTTAGGCTACACTATGCTTCAATAAACACAAGAGTCATTTTTTTTATTACATAAAGTCAGATGTAAATTGAGTGTCCCTTCAGTGCAATTCTCCTCCATGCAGTGATTCAGGTATCCAGGCTCCACCCATCTTGAGATTCCAACATCTGAATATCTGGTTTCCCAAGTCATTGTAGCAGAGGCAGAGAGGGGTGATGGTTTGCCAAGGATTTTATTAAATGTCATGCCTGAGAGTGGTTGGACATCATTCCCACCTATACTCTGTTGGAAGCTCTCAGTCATACTTCATCATCATTACAAGCAATCATGGAAAACACAGGGGAGTCAATGGATTAATTGGTGAATACCAGAGTCTGCTATACCTGCACTAATGACAAAGAATTGACATGTTTAGGAAAACACATGACAAAGAACAAAGAGCTTAAAATCAAATAAGCCTGGATTCAAATCCAGACTTTGTTGCTTGCTACCTACAGGTCTTTGAGCAGTTTGGAACCCATTTCCTTATATTTAAAATGGGGCTGTTGATAGAACCTACCTTACAGTTTTGCTGTAAGGATTATATGAGATAATAAATATTAAGTGCTTTTTATCTGACACATAATAACTCCTTAATAAATGGTAGCTGTTTCTTTTTTTCTCTATTCTCTGAGCTTTAAAACTGCTGCTCCACTTCTGTGAGTATTCTGTGGCAAACTGAGAGAAAAAATTTAAGTGTCTGTCACACTCACTAATTCCCACCTGAGAAACACTTTATTGCCAGTAAAGCCTGATTAAACTGAGCTTCTAAAAAGAAGCAGTCATCTGAGAGGTTATTCATCCTCAAATAAGCCTCTTGTACTCTGCTCTGGATATCAAAGACCAGGGTTCCGACTGTTCCACAGAGGACATGTGTGTAAATTAGAAGAAAAAGCCCTTTCTCTTGGTGTGGCATAATCCCATTGGCCTTACTCCTTGATGAATGTGGATTTCACTCACTCCTTAGCCCAGTGCCCTTGGGCAGTGACCAACCTGCACAACTGTATCCACTGGCCTGCCAGGGATATATAAATAAAAATATTTAGTCATACTCCTGAGGAAATCACCAGGAAGCTCTGGGAAGACAGACTTATAACCAATTGACTTCACTTTAGAGCAGAGAGGAGAGAGCAGATAATTTCGTGGGCACAAAAGGCAGCAAGTTACCCTTTATTCCTTTTCTCCCTTCCTGTAAACAAGCCTGTCCTAGACTGTAGTGACTTTCCGTCTTGGTTGCTCCATTCAAAGTTAAAAAGATCCAGTATCTTTGGTCTCACAGTCACAGTCCAAGGTACCGAAGTTCAATTATTATAGTTAAGCCTAATTGAGACACACATCTGATCCTTCCTCGGGAGTCCTGAAGAACCTGTTTTCAACTCCCCCCAACTCCAAGCTCTTTGACTAACAGGTTGTTTTACTTTGGACAACTCACTTAAACTCTCCTTGGAGGAGGATTCAAGATGGCAGAATAGGAACAGCTCCAGAGTGCAGCTCCCAGCGAGAACAGCACAGAGGGTGAGTGCTCACTGCATTTCCAAACAAGTTTTCACTGCCCACAGACCAGGAGATTCCCGAACCAAAAAGTGCCATGAGTCTTCAGCACAGTGGTTTCAGCCCATGCCACGTCAGCACAAGAAACTCACACAAATCTGGGAGGCTGTTTCATATGATGCCTGGAACACCTGGGAGACAGAGCTGCCCATTCAACTGAAAGGGAGAGGGCTGAGACAGGGAGCCAGGTGATCTGGCTCGGTGGGTACCACCCCCACAGAACAAGCAATCTGAAATGCTCTAGATTGAGAGTTTCACAACAAGCACAGCTGGACCTAGGATGGTCCAGCTCAGTGGGGGGAAGGGTCTCCCCTACTACTGAGGCAGTCCACCATGACCAAGGCAGTTCATACAGCAGCAGGGCAGAGCCTGCAGCAGCTCAGCAACACCTCTGCTGGCTGACTGTGACTAGACTACCTCCTTGCTGGGCAGGACATCTACGAAAAAAGGCAGCAGCACAACAGGAACTTATAAATAAAGCCCACATTCCTAGGACAGAGCACCTGAGAAAAGAGGCAGTTATGAGTTCCGCTGCAGCAGACTTAAGAGTACCTACCCAGCAGCTCTGCATGAAACAACGGAGCTCCAAGCACAGCACTTGAGCTCCTATAAGGGTTAGACTGTCTCCTCAAGCAACTCCCTGAGCCCTCTATACCCAAAGAGATACCTCATAAAGGAGAGCTCAGGCTGACATCTAGTGGGTACCCTTCTGGGACTAGGATAGCAGAGGAAGAAACTGGTGGCAACCCTTGCTGTTCTGTAGCCCCTGTGGGTGATCCCCAGGCAAGCGGGGTCTGGAGTGGACCTCCAGTGGTCCTGGAGCCTAACTGTTAGAAGGAAAACAAAGAAGCAGAAAGAAATAGGCTCAGCATCAACAAAAAGGACAGCCACTCATAGACCCCAACCGAAAGTCACCAACTACAAAGACCACAGGCACATAAATCCATGAAGATGGAAAGAAACCAGTGCAAAAAGGATGAAAACACCAAAAACCAGAAAGCCTCTCCTCCAAGAGATCATAACTCCTCACCAGCTAGAGATCAAAGATGGATGGAGAATGAATCTGATGAATTCATAGAAACAGGCTTCAGAAGGTGGGTAATAACAAACTTCTGCAAGCTAAAAGAACATGTGCTAACGCAATGCCAAGAAACTAAGAACATAGAAAAAATCGTAGATGAGATGCTAACTAGAATAAACAGCTTAGAGAAGAATATAAAGGACTTGATGGAGCTGAAAAACACAGCACGAGAACTTCGTGAAGCATACACAAGTTTCAAAAACCAAATGAACCAAGCAGGAGAAAGAATATCAGAGATTGAAGATCAACTCAATGAAATAAGACGAGAAGGCAAGATTAGAGAAAAAAGAGTGAAAAGAAACGAACAAAGCCTCCAAGAAATATGGGACTATGTGAAAAGACCTAACCTACATTTGATAGGTGTACCTGAATGTGACGGAGAGAATGATTCTAAGCTGGAAAACACTCTTCAGGATATTATCCAGGAGAACTTCCCCAAACTAGCAAGCCAGGCCACCATTCAAGCCCAGGAAATACAAGGAACACCACAAACATATTCCTCAAGAAGGGCAGCCCCAAGGCACATAATTGGCAGATTCACCAGGGTTGAAATGAAGGAAAAAATGCTAAGAGCAGCCAGAGAGAAAGGTTGGGTTACCCACAAAGGGAAGCCCATCAGACTCACAGCAGATCTCTCAACAGAAACTCTACAAGCCAGAAGAGAGTGGGGGCCAATATTCAACATCCTTAAAGAAAAGAAATTTCAACCTAGAATTTCATATCCACCCAAACCAAGCTTCAGAAGCAGAGAAAGAAAATCCTTTATGGACAAGCAATTGCTGAGAGATTTCATCACCACCAGGCCTGCCTTACAAGAGCTCCTGAAAGAAGCTCTAAACATAGAAAGGAATAACCAGTACCAGCCACTCCAAACACGTACCAAAAGGTAAAGACGGTCGACACAATGAAGAAAATGTGTCAACTAACAGGCAAAACATCCAGCTAGCATCAAAATGGCAGGATCAAATTCACACATAACAATATTAACCTAAATGGACTAAATGCCCCATTCAAAAGACACAGACTGGCAAATTGGATAAAAAGTCAAACCCATTGGTGTGCTGTATTCGGGAAACCCATCTTATGTGCAAGGACACACATAGGCTCAAAATAAAGGGAAGGAGGAAGATTTATCAAGCAAATGGAGAGCCAAAAAAAGCAGGAGTTGCAATCCTAGTCTCTGATAAAATGGACTTTAAACCAACAAAGATCAAAAGAGACAAAGAAGGGCATTCTATAATGGTAAAAGGATCAATGCATCAAGAAGAACCAGTGATCCTAAATATATACGCACCCAATACAGAGGCACCCAGGTACATAAAGCAAGTTCTTAACGACCTACAAAGAGAGTTAGACTCACACACAATAATAGTAGGAGACATTAACACTCCACTCATTGATCCACAAAGATCAATGAGACAGAACATTAACAACACATCAGGACTTGAACTCAGACCTGGACCAAGCAGACCTAATAGACATGTGCAGAACTCTCCACTGCAAATTCACAGAATATGCATTCTTCTTAGCACCGCATGGCACCTACTCTAAAATTGGCCACATAATTGGAAGTAAATCACTCCTCAGCAAATGCAAAAGAATGAAAATCATAACAGTCTCTCAGACCACAGTGCAATCAAATTAGAACTCAGAATTAAGAAACTAACTCAGAACTGCACAACTTCATGGAAACTGAACAACTGGCTCCTGAATGTCGACTGGATAAACAATGAAATGAAGGCAGGAAAAAAGATGTTCTTTGAAACCAACGAGAATGAAGACACTAGGTACCAGAATCCCTGGGACAAATTTAAGCAGTGTCTAGAGGGAAATTTATAGCAATAAATACCCACCAGGGAAGCGAGGAAAGATCTAAAATCCACACCCTATTGTCAAAATTGAAAGAGCTAGAGGAACAAGATCAAAAAAACTCAAAAGCTAGGAGAAGACAAGAAATAACTAAGATCAGAACAGAACTGAAGGAGATAGAGACACAAAAAAATCCTTCAAAAAATCTTATCAATAAATCCAGGAGCTGGTTTTTTTAAAAGATCAACAAAATAGACAGATCGCTAGCCAGATTAACAGAAAAGAAAAGGGGGAAGAATCAAATAGATGCAATAAAATTGACCACATAATTGGAAGTAAATATTCACTTGAATGGTGGTCTGTCTTGCTAGGTTGGGGAAGAGTGTTTTCCAGCTTGGAATGCAATAAAAAATGATAAAGGGGATATCACCACTGATTCCACAGAAATACAAACTACAATCAGAGATTACTACAAACAACTTTATGCACACAAACTAGTAAACCTGGAAGAAATGGATAGATTCCTGGACACTTGCACCCTCCCAAGCCTAAACCAGGAAGAAGTTGAAACCTTGAACAGACCAATGACAAGGGCTGAATTTGAGGCAGCAATTAATATCCTACCAACCAAAAAAAGTCTAGGTCCAGACAGATATACAGCTGAATTCTACCAGATGTACAAAGAGGAGCTTGTACCATTCCTTCTGAAACTCTTCCAAACAATTCAAGAAGAGGAATCCTTCTCAAATCATTTTATGAGACGAACATCATCCTGATACCAAAACCTGGCAAAGACTCAATAAAAAAATAACTTCAGGCCAATATCCGTGATGAAAATAGATGCAAAAATCTTCAGTAAAATACTGGCTAACCAATTGCAACAGCACATCAAAGAGCTTATCCATCACGATCAAGTAAGCTTCATTCCAGGGATGCAAGACTGGTTCAACATACACAAGTCTATAAACATAATCCACCACATAAACAGAACCAAAGACAAAAATCACATGATTATCTCAATAGATGCAGAGAAGGCCTTCGACAAAATTCAACAGCACTTTATGCTAAAAACTCTCAATAAACTAGGTGTAGAAGGAACATATCTCAAAACAATATAAGCTATTTATGGCAAACCTTCAGCCAATATCATACTGAATGGGCAAAAACTGAAAGCATTCCCTCTGAAATCTGGCACTAGACAAGGATGCCCTCTCTCACCACTCCTATTCAATATAGTATTGGAATTTCTAGCCAGAGCAACCAGGCAAGAAAAAGAATAAATAAATAAAGAGTATTCAAGTAGGAAAAGAGGAAGGAAATTGCCTCCATTTGCAGATGACATGATTGTATATTTAAAAGACCCTATTGTCTCAACCCAAAATCTCCTTAAACTGATAAGCAACTTCAGCAAAGTCTCAGGATACAAAATCAATGTGCAGAAATCACAAGCATTTCTGTACACCAATAACAGACTAACAGAGAGCCAAATCATGAGCAAACTCACATTCACAATTGCTACAAAGAGAATAAAAGACCTAGGAGTACAACTAACAAAGGATGTAAAGGACCTCTTCAAGGAGAACTACAAACTGCTGCTAAGGGGAATAAGAGAGGACACAAACAGATGGAGAAATATTCTATGCTCATGGTTAGGAAGAATCAATATCTTGAAAATGGCCATACTGCCCAAAGTAATTTATAGGTTCAACGCTATCCACATCAAGCTACCAATGACCTTCTTCACAGAACTGGAAAAAACCACCTCAAACTTCATATGGAACCAGAAGAGAGCCTGCATAGCCAAGACAATCCTAAGCAAAAAGAGCAAAGCTGGAGGCATCACGCTACCTGATTTCAAACTATACTATAAGGCTACAGTAATCAAAATAGCATGGTACTGGTACCAAAACAGAGATATAGACCAATGGAACAGAACAGAGCCTAGGAGGCAATACCACACATCTACAACCATCTGATCTTTGACCAACCTGACAAAAACAAGCAGTAGGGAAAGGATTTCCTGCTTAATAAATGGTGTTGGGAAAACTGGCTAGCAGTGTGCAGAAAGCAGAAACTGGACCGCTTCCTGACACCTTACACTAAAATTAACTCCAGATGGATTAAAGACTTAAACATAAGACCTAACACCATAAAAACCCTAGAAGAAAACCTAGGCAAAACCATTCAGGACATAGGCGTAGGCAAGGACTTCATGACAAAAACACCAAAAGCATTGAAAAAAGGCAAAATAGACAAATGGGACCTAATTAAACTCCAAAGCTTCTGTACAGCAAAGGAAACAATCATTAGAGTGAACCGGCAACCAACAGAATGGGAAAAAAATTTTGCAATCTACCCATCTCACAAAGGGCTAGTATCCAGAATCTACAAAGAACTAAAACAGATTTACAAGAAAAAAAAAAAAAAAAACCATCCAAAAGTGGAAAAAGGATATGAACACTTTTCAAAAGTAGACATATATGAGGCCAACAAACGTATGAAAAAATGCTCATCATCACTGACTATTACAGAAATGTAAATCAAAACCACATTGAGATACCACCTCATGCCAGTTAGAATGGCAATCATTAAAAAATCTGGAGACAACAGATGCTGGAGATGATGTGGAGAAATAGGAACACTTTTTCACTGATGGTGGGAATGAAAACTAGTTCAGCCATTGTGGAAGACAGTGTGGCGCTTCCTCAAGGACCTAGAAATAGAAATTCCACTTGACTCAGCAGTCCCATTACTGGGTATATACCCAAAGGATTATTAATCATTCTGTTATAAAGACACATGCACACGTATGTTCATAGTAGCACTGTTTACAATAGCAAAGACCTGGAACCAACCCAAATATCCATTGACAATAGACTGGACAAGGAAAATGTGGCACATATACACCATGGAATACTATGAAGCCATAAAAAACAATGAGTTCATGTCCTTTGTAGGGACACGGATGAATTTGGAAACCATCACTCTCAGCAAACTGACGCAAGAACAGAAAATCAAACACTACATGTTCTCACTCATAGGTGGGTGTTGAACAATGAGAACACATGGACACAGGGAGGAGAGCATCACACACTGGGGTCTGTTGGGAGGCCCAAAGGAGGGACAGCATTGGGGTGGGGAGGTCGGGGCGGGATAACATGGGTAGAAATGCCAGATCTAGGTGACGGGGGGATGGAGGCAGCAAATCATATTGCCATGTGTGTACATATGCAAGAATCCTGCATGATCTGCACATGTACCCCCGAACCTAAAGTACAATAAAAAAAATTTTTTTTTAAGTGTTAAAAAAAAAAACAACCTCTCCTTGCCTTAGTTTTCCCTAGTACAGAATAGACATGGGGTACTAATCAAATGTGTACTGAGGGGAGTCTAGTAAGGATCTTTTAAACTTTCAAAAATATAAACAAATATAAATGCATGGGAGTCATTGTTCTTTTATGTATAGGACTGATGGACTTGTGTAGTAATTCACAATGATATTTTTTGTGAAATATCTTTAGAAGACACCTTTATTTGTTCTAAAGAGCTTCTTCATATAAGGATAAAGTAGGTGTTAGAGTGTGGTATTAAGAATTACAATGAACTAAAAGTAAAAGAAGCCAAAAAACCAGTGGCATAATTAATTGAGAAGTCTTATTTTTTCACATATAATTAGAAGTGAAAAAGGAGGCAGCCCAAGGCTGGTACTGTGGCCATACCATCAGAGACCCAAGCTCTTTCTGCTTTCCTCTCAATCATTCTCAGCTTGTGCTGGCTCCTTGGGGTCATAATATTTTCCAGCATCAGATTTTTGTTCCAGGAAAGAAGGAGAAGGGCAAATTGACTCCCCATCCTCCTTCAAGGAACTACTCAATATTTCACTTGCTTCTCATTGGCCAAAGGAATATCACATGACAATTCTTTTCTTCAAAGGAAGCTGAAGAATGTAGGTTTTCAGCTGGGCACATGGTTCTGGCAGTAAGAAAAAGCAGGAGAGTGGATATTGGGTAGACACCTAACAAAGTCCAGATGTACTTGTGACAAGTCTACTGAAACAAGGGGAAATGGAGTGATAAAAAAGCATATGAAGCAATTCCCTAAATCAGTCATCTACTTCCACAATAATGCTCCCTCACACTAACAAAACCTCAGGGACATGCAACGGTAAACATCTAAGGTCAGCTGCAGGTCAGCTAAGTGGCTCTGCTAATTTTGGCTGGGCTTACTCATAGTGTAAGTGTTAGCTGGGAGTTGGCTGATCTAGACTGGCTTTGACTGAAGCAACAGAGATGTTTCAGCTCTGCTGCTCAGTGTCTCTTCCTCCAGCAAGCTAGCTTGAGTATGTTGACAGGTGCACAAGAAAGCAAAAGGCACACAGTCTCTGGAGTTCTAGATTTGGAACTGACACTTCCACTTTATCTTGTTGGCCAAGACAGGTCCATAATTAGGCTCAGAAACAGCACTGAATGGCAACACAGATGTGCATGATGAAGGACATAGATACAAAAGGGATGAAGAATTAGTGTCATTTCTACACTCTGCCATATCCCCTCTCTATATTCTTAGACCTAGCAGCTAAAAGAGGCATTAAGTGGTTAAAAAAAGTATTCTCTAGAAAGCAGATTTTATCACATTCACATTCACTCAAAGATCTGCTGTTAAAAGAGTCATGTCCCAGCAGCATGACTGCATGTTTTAAACTTACAAAATAATATCCTAGATATTTAGAATACTGACACCAGATTTTTGGGAATAACACCATAAAGGAAGAATTTTCTTTAGATTATTAAAAGTTTACAGCATTTTTTCCAATTTTTTTTATTTTGGTAAAATACACATAACTTAAAATTTAACATCTTAATGATTTTTCAGGGTGTAGTTCCAGTGGTTTTAATACATTCATTCATAATGTTGTATAAACATCACCACCATCCATCTTTAGAACTTTTCCCATCTTGTAAAACTGGAATTATGTACCCATTTAACAATAACTCTCAACTGCCCCCATCCCCTGGCAACCACCATCTCTATTATTTTGAATCCTCTAGTAATTATCAGATTTAGATTGGATCTACTAATTTTATACTCAAATAATTACCTAATATAAGTGGAATCATACAGTATTTGTCTTTTTGCAACTGTCTTATTTAACTTAGCATCATGGCCTCAAGGTTCAACCACGTTGTAGCTTGTGTGAGAATTTCCTTCCTTTTTAAGGCTGAATAATTTTCCATTGAATGGATATACCACATTTTGTTTATTCATTCTTCTGTAGAGGAATACTTGGGTTGCTTCTGCATTTTAGCTATTATGAACAATGCTGCTATGAACATAAGTGTACAAATATTTCTTTGAGATCCTTCTTTCAATTCTTTTGGGTATAGACCTATTAGGTTGATGCAAAAGTAATTCCAGTTTTTGTTATTACTTTTAATGGCAAAAATCGCAATTACTTTTGCACCAACTTATAGATGCAGAATTGCTAGATCCTATGGTAATTCTATTTTCAATGTTTTGAGGAACCATCATTCTGTTTTCCACAGTAGCTGTACCACTTTAAATTCCCACCAACAGGCCACAAGAGTTGCAATTCCTGTGTATCCTCATTAATACTTGCTTTTTTCTATGGTGTTTTGATAGTAGCCATCCTACTGGGTGTGAAGTGTTACCTCACTGTGGTTTTGATTTGTGTTTCCCTAATGTTTAGTGATATTGAGTATCTTTTCATGTGTTTATTGGTTATTTGTATGTTTTCTTTGGAGAAATGTCTATTCAAGCCTTTTACCCATTTTAAAATTAGGCTCCTTGTTTTTGAATTTTAGTTCTTTATATACTCAGGGTATTAATCCCTTATCAGATACATGATTTATAAATATCCACTCTCACATTGAGGATTACCTTTTCACTCTGTTGATGATCACATTATTTCTTACAGCAAATTTTGGGGGTGGATTGTCTCCCCAGAAAACGGAGAAATTATGTCCAAATTTTTTAAAGGTAGGAAACACAGGATGACTAAGGTTTCAGGTCTAGGAGGAAAAATACAAATTCTTCAGCTATAGAAATGGCCCTCACCTGATTAGGGACCTCACAGTAATGCAAAACTGAACCTGTTTCAAAGCCACATTTTCTGTACAGTGCTGCTATTGTGTGGTGGGTGGTACAAATTTAGCTAACCCTACAAAATCCACTTCCCTAGACACAGCCTGCAAAGTTTCTCTGACCGCTAGTGGTGAAGTACCACAATGGCACTCATTAGTCAAACATCGCTCTTAGTAGTCTCATTCCCCCAGAGGCACACACTGAAAGAGAGCAGCTTTCCTCTGGGGTCTTGTGCTTGTGTGTTCATAGTCTTAAGTCACTGCAAAAAGTGAGAAAAACACAGGGGAAAATGAAAATGTCCACAGGAAACAGCCAACTGCACAGAGACCAAGCTTTGGGAAAACCTAAAAGGGGCTTTATTTCTCTGCAGGGGGAAAGGACAAGAATGCGGTCAGCTCAGGTTTATACCAGGATGAAGTGAAATGGGTGGAACGATGCCTGAGGTTTCTACCTTAGGTAAATTGGTAGCCCTCAATTTCCCCAAATGAGCAGGTGAAACTGGAGGAGGCTCTTTCAGTCTTTGTAGTCTGTCTTTGGGGAAAACCAGGCGGTCACCAGCACAGAATATTTGTGTGGGGCCATGTGTGTCCTCCCCAAAGGGGAGAAGACAGCAGGCAAGCTCAGCGTCGGAGTGACCAGGGAATAGTGGGAGCTCCCAGCCCAGGAGAGCAGAACCCTAACAACAAGCCCTTATGAGGGTCAGGTACATGTGCACAGTATGTCCCTGAAATGGGCTGTCAAAAGAAGGGAAAAGGGTACACTGAGGGTGTGTTTTGGAGAGGAGAGTGGTTTCAAAAAACAAACTTTGCTTTGGAACTCCAGAGGAAAAAGGACAGGGAATCCCCTCCAAGTATATGTGGACAACATTCACAGCAGACCCCTTAGCTCCCAGATCCAAAAAAGTTAACTACATCCAACAGGTATGGCCAGATGGCATATCTGAACCTGATGTGCAGTTCTAAGAAGAGAATCTACTATTGTATTGAGTATTTCAATGCAGGGGCTCAGAGCCCTTAAACTGATTGGACCTAAACAACCATTCATGGACCACACATGGCCTGACCACTCACTATGTACCTGTTACACTCAGGACAACTTGTTCCCTTCCTGTCTCTGTGACACAGACAACAAATACCATCACTTCTTGGCCACAGGTGGAGACCCAGGCCAAGGATACATGACTATGACCAAGGATACACGACAGAGCTACTGATCAGTCCTGAACAGAAAGGCAACAGAACGGCCTGTTGTTTCCTCAACCACACTTCTAGACCAAATTTCCTGCCCTGAAATGCTGTCCACGGCCAGGCCAAGGAGCGGAAAAGAGGCCTTTTAAAATTAGCATACTAGCGTATGGGGCTGGTGGGAGTCGGGGATGAAAAGAAGGATCTTGGAAGAGCTCCAGCTATTTTATTCCTGCTTTTTCATTCCAGTTTGGAGATCTGGGACACATTGATTCACAACTTTATAGTTCTTATTCAGCATTGATTTATGGGCTGACCAATCTGGGCCTAATCAGTCAGAGAAGGATTGCGTTTTTTTCTTTTTTGTCCAATAATGTTATATTTATGAGTCCATGAAGTGCACCGTGGCTGCTGTGCTGCCTGGAGTCAATAGAACAGAACTTCTAAGATCTCAGAGAGGGGGGTTCCCAGACCATTTTCTGCCCTCATATCATCCTTAAAGCTCCACCATACATTAAAGGCCCCCGGTGTCATCTCGCATTTAAATTCCAAACTGCTTGCCAGTAAATCTTTAACAACTGTGAACAGCTATAGCAGTCTCAAATGTCCGTGGCTCTGTGCGTCTGTCACTCTTTTTTCCCTCTTTCCTTCTCTGACTGTGGAAGTAACTAACCCGCAGCTGGATGCTTACTGGATATTTCACAGCTGCAGAGACCAGGACAGCATTGATTCGCTCAGAGAAGCCCAGCCAGGGCCGTGCAGAGTTCAGCGGGTTATCATGTGCTTCCGGCTTGATTTGTGGTTATTCTGGTTCAGTGACTGTAAAGAAATGAGCGGCCTGGCTAGACAGGAACTATTTGAGAAGACTGCCATGGAGGGGAGGAAACAGAAATACTCAGATCGCAAGCATCTTTATGTTTTTCTTTGACTGGAAAGACATTTTCCTTGTCACACTCTTGGCAGCTGTCTGTTCTCAGTCCCCAACTCCGGTTAGCCCCAGCCGAGTCATCTGCAGGATGCCTCAGGCAGCAGTTTCCCTGCCTCCCTGCCCCCATGGGTACCAGCAGTAAATGTCGCTCACCAGCCTCGACTCCCCAATTCACCTGACAAAGGGTTCCACTGCATGATTTATCGTGAGGAAAGAAAAATTCAGCAACAGCAAGAAACTTCTCAGAAAAGCCATAGGCATCTGACAGATGAAGGAAGAAAGCTGCCAGTTCTACATTTCAGAGTCTGAGCCTATGAACCTGACCAGTTCTACCCATAAAGAAGGAGTCTTCAATGTCCTAGAAGAACTGCCAACCACTGCTGGGTGAACGATCTGACAGGTTGTCAAGGTCAGGGATTGGCAAACTTTTTCTGCAAAGGGTCACATGGTAAATATTTCCGGCTTTGAGGGTCACATACGGTCACTATCACATCTTCTTTCTCCACTATGACTTAAAAATGTAAAAGTCATTCTCAGTTTACAAGAGCAAGTCACTGGCCATAGTTTGCTGACCGCTCCCCCCTCCCCACCCGTGGTTTAGACAAACTAAAATTGTTTTTATTTTAAATTTTGTATCCACTCCCCTGTGTGTACCTGCATGTACATGAGCATGTGGCCTGACAGCTCCAGGCGGTCCCAAGGCGCCACACCTCATCTTCGTGGGGTGGAAGTAACACTGGAGAAACTCACTCCAGGGAGCCAAGACATGCTATGGCAGAAAGAACACAGCCTTCAGGAGACATAAGCCTTCCTCCCAGCTCAGTGCTACATTTGTTCTATGCCCTGAGCCAGTCACTTGCCCTTTGCGACCCATCCGAGATCCATTTACAGGGTGAAGGAGGTCAGGCTAGATGATGTCCAAGCTCCCTCCCAAATGCGATATTTCCTCTAGGTATCCCAAACCCATTTAGGAACAAATCAGGTTGTAAGAGAAAGGAAAGGATACAAATATCTTCTGTTTGTTCACTCTAGCTCAAAGCACAGCCAATTTTGAGGTGACCAACCCCCGCATCAGAAAACCCCCTTTGGGAGAAGAGTGGCTGGCTCAAGCTCTACGCAGGGAGACCCAGGAGGAATGCTTGTCAGCCTGTGGGTGCCGGCCACCCCTGCCATGCTCGCCATGGAAACAAGCCGCGCAGCCCACGCACCAGGCCAAGAATCTGGGCAGCTCGAAGGAGCCATGCCATTGTGGGCAGACACCGAGGCTCCCAGAAAACAAGCAAAGGCGAGGCCTGGAAGCTGCAGCGGAGACAGGTCATCATGACCTTCCCTCCCTGGCCAGTGCCAGACTGGCCAGCGGACAGGTCTTCATCTCCATCCAGGTGGCCCAGGCGGCCCTCAGGAAGTAAGAGACGAAGCTCACCACTGCCAGCATGGGCCCCGGAACTGCTCCCTCCATCAGCATGTATTGGGTACCAGCTACACGCCTGGATGGTGTTGGGCCCTGTGGGGACAGGTTAAACAGGGCACAGTGCCTACTCTGGAAGGAATGGCAGGGCCGGAGAATTGGCACCCTCCAGCAAGCACATGGCCAGTAGAAATAGTACCTTGAGCATTTTGAAGGAAGAAGCTGGAGCTGAGAGCCTTGAAAGATGTTCCTGGTGCCCCTCAGCAGGGGCTGTGCACATGTATTTTATGGAAATGGTTTGAGCCCACTGGGTACCCTGCCAGCCTCATCTGTGAATGCAAAGGTTAGAGTCAGCCTGCTTGAGCAAAGGAGAAAGGGGGACCTTGCTTTGTAGGAAACTTAGTAATAATTTGGTAGCTAATGCCCTTGGACCTCGGGATACTAATGCAGTCACCATGGAGACCTATAGAAATCCTTGCATTTCCTAGTTCTCATGCAGAGTTGGTTGTTGAAGTCAGATGGTCTGAGGGGGCGAGAGGAAGGTGATAACATACAGTAACAGCCAAGTCACGTTGTACATAGAACATGATTCACAACATTGACCTTAAAGGGCTTAGGGGCCGTTGGTGCTTCAGAGCCATCAAGTTGACACAGCCCACTGGCTTCTCTCCTCCTCTTTCCTGCACCTTGTCCTCTTTTTCAGTGCCTCCTTTATCCCTCCGCACCTGACACTGATGTGGCTGGCGAGGGATGAGGGTCTTGGTAAGGTTCCCTGTTTTCCAGCTTTCTGCTCCAGTTTCCTGGGATTTTCTCATTTTTCAGAGACCTATTACTTCCAGAAAGCAACTTCGCTGCCAGCCAGCGGGAGAACCACTAGCCAAAGGCAGCTCAAAGTCCCAAGGCTTTGACCTACTACCAAGAGGAAGTCTAATGGGAGAGGCAGCTCCAGGTGGGTGGCACAACCAGGGCCCTGGAGACAAACAGATCCAGTCTGTTCGGAACCAGCTGGGTGACCATGGGCAAGCCACTTGACCTTTTCATGCCTCAGTTTCCTGATCAGTGAAATGGGAATGATAGGCCCTATCTCCCAACCTTGCATACAGGATTACTGCAAGGATTAAGTGAGATCCTGTATGTAGAGTACATAACACAGGACCTGAAAGGGACCCAATAAATACTTGTGCAGATGTCCTTCTGGTAAAGGAAGATGGCCGAGGGCCAGTCCCTCGGAGGTATGTGGCTATGGTTGAATGTCTATGTCCCTCCAAAATCCGTATGTTGGAACCTAAGAGTCCATGTGACAGTATTAATAGGAGGGGCCCTCTGGGAAGTGATTAAGCCATGAAGGCTCTGCCCTTAAAAAGGGCTAGAGGGAACTGACAAGATCTTTTTCGTTTGTGCCCTTCCACCTTCCACCATGTGAGGACGCAACAAGGGATGCCATCTTGGAAGCACAGACCAAGTCCTTACCAGACACTGAGCGTGCAGGTTCCTCAATCTTCCCAGTCCCCAGAACTGTGAGGAAATACATTTCTGTTGTTTATAAATTGACCAGTCTCAGGTATTTTGTTACAGCAGCACAAAAAGACTAAGACTTATCTGCCTATGGGCAGGCTGCCTTCCTGTCTCCCAGAGTGGCAATGCACACTGGTTAGCCTGCCCTTGCCCAGAGCCTAGCAGCCCACCAAGAAGGTTCAGAAACCCCATCTGTCTGGGCTCTACAGCAGAGCCACTTCTCTGGGCCAGTCTCCCATAGCATGCTCTAGTGACATAGCCTGAGAGCCAGGAGGTAGCGGTCACCACAAGGTTCTACCTGTGGCTAGGTCCAGAGAGCCAAGCCTGCCTCTGCTGGCATGAGCACTGCCCATGTCACTCTGTAGTGCCCCATCTTTGGGGCCTCCATGGCTGCAAGGCCGCTTCTCTGACTGACAGTTGCTCCCTTTAGCTATCCCACTGCTTTGATCCACAGCACTACTCGTGCTGATCATTTGCCTACTTGCTGTCAGCTGCGTTCCCAGCCTTCTTTGCTCTGCTCTGGCACAGCAGGGTGAGCCTCCACACGCTGCATTTCCCAGACGCTCTCCAACGGGCTTTCAGTTAGGTTCTGTGAAGAGGAGGCACTGCCAGAAGACTGGCTGATTCCTCCCTGCTGGTCTCTGGTGGGGTCCCCGGCAGTTGTGACAGTGCTGTTGACACTCAAGGGTGACAGTGGCAGTGGATGCAGTGGCAGGGGCTTTGGCTTAGCAAGTGCTGCTCTTGGCTTCCTGTTGAAGCAGCCCAGTTCTATAGCCGTGGCTTGGAATCACACCGATTCTGGGTTCCGAGGAGACATTCCCCCTTGGCTCCTCCATCCCACAGCTGATCACACTTTCCTGCAGCCGCTAGTCTTCAGATAACCTTACCTTACTCCACTGCTCCTCCATGCCTTCCATCACCCAGCTGCTGATTCCTCAATTAGATCCCCTCAGTGTGAAAACTGAGGAGGGCTTCTGTTTCCTGACTGGACCCATTCATCACTTGAGTGACCACGATTCATCTCTGCAGCGTGATTTTACACATCTCTGTTCTGGCCTGCTGTGTGCTGATTTTAAAGTTTAATCTTCAAAAGATAGCTTTGTTTTATTTCCCTTTTTCCCAGTTTTTTAAATGGAGCCACTCCGAGACCCCAGTGTTCCTCCTATCATTCATTCACTTCCCTTTTTTGAACCTTGGTGAAGCCATAGCAGTACTGAAAAAAGAAGTTAGAGTGTATGCCCTTGGACCCAGCAATCATACCTCTAGGAATTTACTTGTACAACATGCTCTTCAACAGAAGAGCAAAAAGATGTATACTCAGATTTGTTACAGCATTGCATATAATGGTGAAAAATCGGAAGCATAAATAGAAAATTGGTTAACTAAATTTTGCTTCATATATAACATTGCTTTTTAAATGAAAATATTTCTATCATCTATTATCAAGATTTAAAAAACAGGTTACATAACAGTGGGCATACTATGATCACAGTTAAGTAAAATTGCACACGCATAGGTATTTGTATATAGACACGAATGTTTCAAAGAGTAGTTGCCAAAATATTGACAGTGGTTCTCCCTTAGGAGTAGATGAAACTTAGGGTGTGTTTTACATTCATAAGTTACCTAGATGGTTTCTGGCCAAAGATTTCAATCACTGCATCTGTATTTAGGATTTATAGGTGAGCTCCTCTTTGTTCTCAAAAGATTTTGGTCTTTCATTGTTTCCTAATGCAAAAGAAATCAGTTAAAATCAGAATGAAAGACCATTCAAATCAACAAATGAATAAAAACTTGATGCTCCCAGTTGCCGCAGTTGATCCAGTTTTGCTGTTTCTTCAGCTAAAGAGCAGATCACAGAGCGGGACAGTCACTTTGGGCCATCAATTTTCCTCCTGAAGAAAAGAAGGGGGAAGCTCAGCTCAGACCAGAGTCTGACTCTCACGCTACCAGAGTTGCCCCCTCATGGTACAGGACTCAGGAGAGAGGAAGTAATGATAACTCGATAACCATAAAAGGACATTTGGACAGCACTTTCCAGAATGCCAAGCCCCATCACATCCATGTCTGATTTTGATTGGCTGCGGTACAGCGGTGTTATCTCCATTTGATTCAGATCAGTAGACTGAGGCTCACAGGGATTAAAGAACACTCCCAAAGTCAAACCACAGGAAGCCTGGCCTCCCTTCAAATACTAATTTCACCACACCTTGCTGCCTCTCTCCACCCCCTTCAAATTGCTTACACACTGGAACTGTTGAGAAACCCCCTCTGTGTGAGAGCCAGGCTGGGATCCCCTGGAGGGCAGAGACCTTATCCTATTCATTTTGTGTCCTCAGTCACCAGCATTGTAGCACTCAATAAATGTTTGTTGAATTGGATTGAACTTCACTGAAACATTTTTAGAAGTGGGAGGCTAGAGCTAACATACTCTGCCTTAAAAAAAGAAAATCCCCAAAGTTTTGGTGAGAGTTGAGGAATCTAAGCACTGTGGGGTACAAAGACAAGCAGAAGCTCCTGGGGCACAGTGGCAACTCAAACCAGCAGGAATCCCAGAGCAGACAACCCCTCCTTACTTACTTGCTACTCAAAGTGTGTCTTGGACCAGTGGCATCAACATTTCCTTGGAGCTGTCTAGAAATGCTGAGTCTCAGGCCCCACTCCAGAGCTTCTGAATCAAAATCTGCATTTTCACTAGCTCTCCAGGTAGTTCCTGCATATAAAGTCTGTGAGGCACTAGAGGTGCAGGAACTTCAGACTAGGCTGCTACCTGCCCCAGAACACCAGCTGTGAGCCCTGCAAGTGCTCCCAGAAGGGATTTTATTCTGTCCAATGTGGCCTCAAATGTGGTCTCAGATTCTTTCTTTTCTTTTCTTTCTTTCCTTTTCTTTTCTTTTCTTTCCTTTTCTTTCTTTCTTTCTCTCTCTCTCTTTCTTTCTTTCTTTCTTTCTTTCTTTCTCTTTCCTTCTTTTTCTTTCTTTCTTTCCCTCTTCCTTCCTTCCTTTCTTTCTTTCTTAAGACAGAGTTTCACTCTTGTTGCCCAGGCTGGAGTGCAATGCCGTGATCTCAGCTCACTGCAACCTCCATCTCCTGAGTTCAAGTGATTCTCCTGCCTCAGCCTCTCAAGTAGCTAGGATTATAGGCATGCACCATGATGCCCAGCTAATTTTTTTATTTTTAGTAGAGATGAGGTTTCACCATGTTAGTCAGGCTGGTCTTGAACTCCTGACCTCAAGTGATCCACCTGCCTTGGCCTCCCAAAGTACTGGGATTATAGGCATGAGCCACCATGCCTGGCCTTTTCATTTGTTTCTGAAGAAAGAGCAGCATAGCATGTTTGCTTCTAGCAAAGAAGCACACTTTATTAAAATTCTAATAGGAAGAGGAGGAGTGCCCTGCCTCACCATGGGAAGCCAGATCCTGGAGAGTGTGGGTCATCCCAAATTTTTGAGATTCTACATAGGTTAGTGGATCTCAACCAGGGGACAGTGGCAATGTCTGGAGACATTCTTTGATTGTCTCAGCTGTGGAAACTGGTCATTCTGGCAGTGTGTGGAGGCTGGGGATGTTGGCTTCCTTCATATTTATTGCCCCGTCACTCTGGAACTCGGTTTCCACCCAATCCAAAGAGGGGAAGGGGGTTTGTCAACTTTATGGAGATCTGGGAATTATGGAAAGAATCAGAAGAACCATTAAAAGCTAATTGTTGTCACGTGCAGTGGCTCATGCCTGTAGTCCCAGCTACTTGGGAGGCTGTAGTGGGAGGATCACTTGAGCCTCGGAGGTAGAGGCTGCAGTGATCTGAGATTGCACCTCTCCACTCCAGCCTGGGCAACAGAGTAAGACTCTGTCTCTTTTAACAAAAGATAAAGTGTATTAAATTTAAAAAGAAGCGTATACTTCACAAGTATGAGAAAAGTTCAACAACAACTCAGAGACTACAGGAGGGCTGGGAAAAGCAACTAAGCTCAGGGAGAAGGGGGCCGTGCAAAGGAAGAAATGCGACAGGGAGAGCCCAACGTCCAGAAAGTGGATATAAATTTTTTTTTTATTACACAAAATACTTTCTTATTCATAAGAAAGACTTAAATACCCCCCTTTCCCCAAATAAACCAGATTTTGTTTCACTTCTCTGTTTTCCAAACTTCTTGAAATGTGGCTATGAGAAAAAAATATTTTTTTCCAAAAACGATTTAAACAAACAAACAAACAAACACACTTGTGAACGTCACCAGAGATGGATGCCCCACCAACGCCGCCAGGGAGGAAGGCTGGAGCTGGCCTCGCTGCTGCTTTGATGTCACGGTCTGAGCTCCGCTCCCTCCACGCCACGCGGACGTCGCAGGAGCGGGATGTGAAAGAGCGTTTCTCTAAGCATCTTTCTCGGGGCCCCACCGCCGTCTCCAGGCACTTTTTCTGCCAGAAGCTCAAGACGAGAGAAGGGCATGTGAAGGGCCAGGAAGCCGGGCAGGTGCCGCCGTGGGAGAGCCGAGGAGGAGGGTGGGAGGCGCACCCCGGTCTGCTTCACCCTGAAGCGCGAGGCCCTGCGTTCCGCTGGGCTCCTCCCCGCGCGCTTCGCTGCTGGGGAAGGACAGGCAGGGATGCTTGGTGCACCGATCCCTTGGTGCCCGGCGGCCCCGCCTCGCCGAGCTCCATCAGTTGGCATCAGGAGCATCTGGCAGGGGCTCAGGCTGGGGCCCCAGGGACGAGGCCAGTTTGGTGAGGGCCCGCGCTATGACGCCCAGGTGGCCGTTCATGGTCCGCAGCTCCACCAGGATGTCCCCGACGTTGGCCTCCAAGCTCGCCGCAGCGGCGGGCCGGGCGCGGGGCGGCGGGGATGAACCCGCGTCCACGGTGCCCTCCTCCCTGCCCGCGGCTCCGGGGCGCGGGGCGCAGCTCCTTCCCAGGCCCTGGGCCGGTGCCAGGACGGGCGGCGGTCGCTCCCTGTCATCCCCGCGTGTGGCGGGAGAGGTGGTCGAGAGGCAGCCGGGCAGCCAGTCCACCAGGCGCGGAGCGGCCTCTGGGGAGGAGGCGACGACTGAGTAGAGGCCTGCGCGCCGGGAGGTGCCGGGGCCGGGAGGCGCCGAGGCTGCGGGGAGCGGGGGCAGCAGCGCAGGCAGCACTGGTGGGCCCGGGGAAAAGGCCTGGGGCTCGCAGGAGGAGGAGGAGGGAGACGGCAGGGCGGCGGTGGAGGGGCCCTGCTCTTCTGAGGAGAGGAACAAGGTGGTCGAAGACTGGGAGTCCAAGGTACTAGGCTCCGAATCTGTCAAAGAAGAATGAGAAAGAGTCACTCAGGCATGCATGCTCTTCAGCATTCATTGTGCGCCAACTCTTTGCCCACCTCCATGCTAGGTACTTAAATGAGTGAGAAGGTGGAAAGGTATTTCTTACCTCTCAGAGCTTGCAATTCAGTAAGAAAGAGTGGGCTATAGGAGCAGGTAACGGCTGGAGAGAGAACAAAGTGAGGGTGTGGCACAGAGCACAGGTACTGGGGGCAAAGAAGATCAGCGAGTCCAAGAAGGCATCCTGGTCTAGCGCTCCTCTGGGTCTCGAAAGGTGGCACGGGTGTAAAGACAGAGGCAGCTCCAGGCAAGGGACCATGACTGCATCTTATTTGAAGGCAATCTTCCCAAGGGCAGCCAGTGAAACCTGTGACAAGAAGGCCCTTCCCCAAGACGGCCAAAAGCATAACTGTGTTAAACAGATGACCTGCCACTGCCCCATCAGAGTAAGACTCTTGGGTGGAGGAGAAAGTTCAGAACCAGAAGCCAGGACACAGTGCTGATTCTTGCTCTGCCGGAGAATGCCATGGAACACTGGGCAAGCCCCATCCCTCCCTGGAGACTTGATTTCATCCTCCCATCCACATAAGAAGGTTGGGCCCAGTGGCCTCTGGGGCCCTTCAGGACAGATCATCCTGCCTTCAAAAGTCTGCAGCTTGAAGCACTGATCTAAGTTCACAGTGGGCGCACTTAAAAATCTGGAAGCACTTTACCGACTGACTCATGTTAGTTCTCCCCTAATCCCTGGAGTTTCCAGGTAGAAAGCAGGCGGCAGCTGTTTGTGACTGGGTATGGAAACAAGGTTTACCAACCTCAGATCAAAGGAGCCACATGAATGACAACTACCTTAACTCAGCTATCTCAGCCGCCCTGGTGGCTGCCACTGGGGAGATGGTCCATGCTCACCCTGGACGCAGTTCTGAGTTTTACTGGAGCCAGGTCCTGGAGGCTTCCCTCCTGGTTCCAGCTAGAACGTCTGTGCTTGGCTTTCTGCATTGTCTATTTGGGTGCCCACCCTGGCACCATGCCCTTCAGGGATTCCAAGCTTTTCAAAGGCAGAACTTGGTCGAGTACCTCAGCTTATTATCTTGGGGAGGGTGACCTGATGAAAGCGTCAGTGAGTAAACACATCCCCACTGCCTGTGAACATGTGTGCTCTCGTCATGGGTGAGCTGTTCCTTCATCTGGTGTCTGGCTCAGACTCAGAGAAGCCCTAGTCATCTGGGGAGAGGTTGGTCCCTCATCCCTCCCGACTCCAGTGTCCAACAACGTTCTCACAGAGCTCCCAGGGCCCAGATGTTCAAATATACAGTTTGTGTGGGAATTGTGTCGGGGGGGATTCAGAGAGGCAATTATTCCTCAGACGACAGCATTTGAGGAGAAGCCAGCAATGTGACTGAGAACTTCTCGGATGGAAAAAGTTCATGGGGCCAGGCACGGTGGCACACGCCTATAATCCCAGCACTTTGGGAGGCCAAGGCAGGTAGATTGCTTGAGTCCAGGAGTTTGAGCCCAGACTGGCCAACATGGTGAAACCCCATCTCCACAAAAAACAAACAAAAATTAGCTGGGCACACTGGCATGTGCCTGTAGTCCCAGCTACTCAGAAGGTGAGGTGGGAGGATTACTTGAGCCTGGGAGATTGAGGCTACAGTGAGCCATGATCACACAACTATGCCCAGCCTGGGCGATGGGATGAGATCCTGTCTCAAAAAAAAAAGGCTCATGAATACTTTCTGCTGTAGACTTTCACAGAACTGCCTCTCCTCCACCAAAACTAAATTTCCCCAGGTATCTGTGATTATCTTCTTTTATAAACCAAGAATCATGGCTATTTCTAAGAACCTAACCACTATGAGTTGAAAATGATAAAAGAGAAACTCCACAAACTGTTTTCTCTAGTTTTACTTGAGAAATGTTAATGAGTTTCACATATCCAATTCTCATAGCAGACAAAAAAAAAAAAAAACTCTATATTAAACCAAATAGAAGTCTAATTTGTAAAATGAAACAGAGGCGAGCACACAGAATAGTCTAGGGTAGAAGCAACTTAGAGGCCTAATGCCATTATAAAGGTAGTGATAACAATAATGCTGAGATTTCTCTGGGCTACCAGGGGTATAAAAAAGGTGACCTCGGCTGGGCGCAGTGGTTCACGCCTGTAATCCCAGCACTTTGGGAAGCCGAGGCAGGCAGATTCTGAGGTCAGGAGTTCGAGACCAGCCTGGCCAACATGGTGAAACCCCATCTCTACCAAAAATACAAAAATTAGCCAGGCATGGTGGCGAGCACCTGTAATGCCAGCTACTCAGGAGGCCAAGGCAGAATTGCTTGAACTCAGGAAATGGAGGTTGCAAGGTTGCAGTGAGCCAAGATTGCACCACTGCACTCCAGCCTGGGTGACAGGGTGAGACTCCATCTCAAAAAAAAAAGAAAGGAAAGGAAGAAAGAAAGAAAGAAAAGAAAGGGGGAAAGAAAGAAAGAAAAGAGAGGAAAAAAAAGAAAGGTAACCTTTCTACAGCCATTAACTTAGTAGGCCCCAGCGAATCCTTGAATCAAAGAGCACTGGCTCAGTGCAGGAAAAGATGTCTCAAAGAAAAACCCTTCACTGTTGTTTCAGCTAAAACTTCAAAACACAGTTTTTAAAAAAGTTGTCAAGACTTAACCCAACCACACTGGTAAACAGAACTGAAAATCAGAATCACCTTTTTAACAAGCCACATTACCTCCCAGAACTTTCTCCTAGCTGTCAGGAAACTTGGTGGCAGCCCTAGCTCAGCTAAAATTGGCTAAATGATTTATATATCTCTTCCATCCAAGCAATTGCTCATTTTATCTCAAATTTGGTGCATGACCTTTCTGAATCAATGACATTTTTATGCATCTTTGGGGATTTCTACAAAATAATATCAGAGTCTTGCTGTACAAACATAGGTCTTTGTGGAGGCTGGGGCCTCTCAGGTGCACAGAGTTGAGTTCCTCAGGTTCCTTGACTCCCTCTCTCAGCCCTCTGCATGGTCTCTGGCCCTTAGCCTGCTTTGCTAACATTCTGAGCATGATGACTCTGTGACATTTTGTGTACTTTTTTTGTTAACTGTAATTTAAGCCTAGTGAAAATGGAGATATTGCTTATTTCATTGCCTGCTGTACCACCAGAGCCTCAACAGCGCCTGGCGTATAGTAGATGTTTAATAAACATTTGTCGACTGAACACCATGTACTCATCATCAGCCTGGAAGCATAACTCTGAATGCAATAAACAGATCCGGCTGAACGTTGTACAGCGATTCAGCATTCCAGGTATTTATCGAGCCTGTGCAATATTGGGGACATATTTATATTTTTTTAAATGTGTTTCTTGTTTATCTGATATTCAAATTTAACTGTGCACCCTATATTTTATCTGGTAGCCTCACAGGAGGTTGACATTTTCATCCTGCCTATTTCATAGATGAGGAAACTAAAGCAAAGATGGGCTAAATGTTTTTACACAAATTCAGAAGTTAGAAGGAATCTTGCTGTCATTTGGATTCATTGCTTAAAACGAGGAAATAGAGGCCTGTGAGAGAAAGTAACTTGCTGTTTAGTGACACAGCTGAGAAGAGAAGTGAGAACAGAGAGAACAGCATCTCCTCTCTCCCAGTTATCCCTTCAAGATCCTGATCATTCAGTCATGGAGCAAATATGTACTAAGAACCTACTGTGTGCCAGGTGCCAAATTATACTCTAAGACACAGCCAAACCAGGCGGAGACCCTACCTGAAGGAGCAGATAGGGCCGTAGGCTCTCTGTCCTCCCACAGAGTCAGAGGGATGTGCCTTCTGACTCACCAAGTCAGATTGCCTCTCTGCATATCCAAACCCAGCTGGCAGATCAGATTAGGGCGGAAATCCAAGAGAGCCGCAGAGCAGGCACCCACGAGCTACAGTTAGCACTGATTTGCTTATAGTTTTTAGCCTTTTTCTCAAGAAGGCGGACCAGAGGCTGGGGTGTGAGCCTTTGTCACCCAGCAATTGAGTGCGAACTTTCCATCAAAGCACTTCTCTCTGCTTTGCCACCCCTGCCTCCTCATACACATGATTGGTTTTTGAGGGGAGAGATGCTACTTCTTGAGGTTAAGGAAGTGAGATTTCGCTAAATGTTGGTGATTCTGGTTCCTTCCAAGCCTAGAAGTATCTTTGCAAAAGTCACTTGAAAAAAAATATATAACTAACAAGCATTCAAGAAGTGTTCAGGGTCTCCAGAAATTTTTTTAACCTGCAAATGAAAATAATAATGAATTACTATTTCTCACTTATAAAACTGTCCAAGCATTCTTCTGCTAACACTCACTGTGAACAAGATTGTCAGGAGAGAAGCATTCTAATACACTGATTGTAGTTGAGTAGATCAGTGCAGCCTCTCTGGAAAGCAACTTAGAAACATGCATGATACTGTTTAGTGAGAAAGGGAAATTGACAAAACACATTATGGAGAAGAGTGCCACTGCTTATAGGAAAATGTATGTAATGAAGATTGGGGGAAAATACATGGTGATGTCAGGCATGTTCAGCATGTAATGGGATTGTAATTTTCTGAATTTTCAAAGATTTCTGCAGTGACTCTGCATGGATATGCCTTCCCTCATCACTGACCTTTTAGCAGAAAGTGACTGCTTCCTACCAAGCCTGGTATCAAGGTCTTCTGACCACTTTCTCTTCAATCTTGTTGCTGAGCTGAATAACTTGGCTGGCAACTATGCACCTCGAAAGGCCAATTGTTTGAGGGTTTCTTGTAGGGGTAGTGGGAAGCCATTAACCCTTTTTTTTTACATCCGTTTGGCACTCCCCACCACGGACATCCACCAGCCTGGGGCTTAGGCTTCCTCTGTGGAAGAGTCAAAGTGTGCACCTGGCTATGGGAACATGTGGTTCATTTGCAAATAAGACCTTCAGACCCACTCCTTAAAACCTGTTCCTTTCACCATCTTCCCCTTCTCAGTAAATGGCCTTTCATGTGTTCAGCCAAACACCCAGGACTAATCCTTGACCCTTCTCTTTCCCTCAATTCCCACATGCAATCTACCAGCAATTGTTGTCAGCCCTACCATTGAAATATACCCAACATCTGACCATTTCTGTCTCTAGGCAGTGGCCCACTGTTGATGGCTGAGCTGAGATCAGAAAACAGGTCTTCTGAGTTCCAGGTTAACACTTTCCCTGCCACACCTAAAGCCTACTAGATTTCCATGGACTATTTAAAATGCATCTCCCAATCCCACTCAACCGCTCCCTATGACCGGCCCCAGGAAAATCTTTTGCCTAATTCTTGGGCCCCCTTTAATGCATTTTAGGTAATATCTAAATGTATTCATTGATTCATTCAAGAAATACTAATTGAGCACCTACTATGTGCCAGGCAGGATGCCCCATAGTGCACAAAACCAAGCCTAAAGTCTGTCCTCATCATTTGGGCAGAAAATAATCACACAAAGCAAATGTGTAATCGCAACAGTGACACAATCTACATGTTATGAGCTAAACATGCAAGAGGAGGATAAAAAAAAAATCCCCTCTAAATAGAAGGGTCTGACCTTTGGAAGGTTCTTTGAGGGAATTCTGCTTGAGTGGAGTTCTGAAGGATTAGTAATTAGGTAGGAGGGAGGGGAGAACACTAAAGCATGAGCAAGGGCCCAGGGCAGGAGGGAGTGTTGCAAATGTGTGGAACATCTGGAAAAGCCAGTGTGACTGGAGTGCAGAGGGCCAAGGAAAGAAAGCATGTGGTCAGTGATGCTCAGGAGAGGAGCACTATATGATCTACACTGCCAGGTATCACTCAACAGCTATTCTCCCCTTCTTCCTCCTTTTTTGCTGGCCTATGGCCACTTGGAAAAAAATATTACATTTTCCAGCCTCTCTTTCAGCTATCTATAGCCGTGTGACTAAATTCCACACCGAGGATGCAAGTAGAAATGCTGTGTGTAATTCCTCCTTCCTGCTATCTGAGATTTGATTGCAATGGCTGGAGCCCAAGCAGCCCTCTTGGGCGATGAAGTGAAAACCGCTTACTAAGAATGACAGAGCAGATAACTCAAGTAGTCTGAGTCCCCCATCACTTTAAGGAGTTGCTGTGCTAATCCTGGCTGGTTGAACTACTGACTCTTCACATAGAAAATAAAATCTTATCTATTCAAACCCCTATTAACTTGGGATTTCTGTCACTCATAACTAAATCAAATCTTGATGTGTGTAGCCTTGTCAGACTTGTTCAGAGGTTTTGCCTTTATCCCAAGAGCAATGTGACGCTTTGAAAAGTTATTATGCTTCAATGTGCATATGCGTATATGTGTCATGATCAGTTTTATATTTTGAAAAGTTTACCTGTCTGCTGGCAGCAGGATGGAGGGATAGGAGGGATAGGTTGGGAGGACCAGGATAGACAGAGTGGAAGCAATAGAACAAGAGGCTGCAGTTGCAAGTGAGAAATTAGAAAATGACAGTGACTTTTGCTAGGATTGTGGCTCTGGAGATGCAAATAAGTAGATTCTAGAGACGTTTGGGATGTGGAAACCACAGGACTTTCTACTGTTAGGGATGTGGAGGGGTTCAGGGAAAGAAGGCGTAGAGAAATGGGTCCCGTACCTGGCTACTGCTTCAGTGCAAGGTTCCAGAAATCCTGGCTCCAGAAGAGGGACTTTTTCCCTTTCTTGTTCTCTGGAATCTGGGTGGCCCCTTCCCAGCCCACACCCAACCCTCCAAAATAGCTCAGCTCTGACATACCTCACCAGAGGCAGCCCTTAGAAATATTTTCCCAGGAACCTGGAGGGAGGAGAAAGTCTGTAGCCTTGGGGGACTGATAGGGAAGAGATCTGGAAAGAGGAACAGACCTGTCTGCAGGAGAAGCAACATCTCCCAGCACTGCAACCAGGCCATTGCCTTTGATGGTTCAGACTTGGCTGAGTTGCTGCCTGATCTCTTCAGAGCCACCGGCATACAAAAGGGAGGGCTGAGTGTCAGATGAACTCAGCCCAATAATATTCATTTCTTTTATTTTCCAGGAACGTCATGAGACCCACAGGGCAATCTTCTGGTTTTAAGACCTGGTGAGTCAAGTCTACAAATACCTCTGACTCAATCTGATCCCAAGTTCTCACCAGGCATCTCCTAGGAACGTGGCTCAGCAGGAGAGCTGGAATTGACCCGCCCTCTGCAGGGAACAGGAGGGTTGGTTTCTCTGCATTAGGTTTTAGGGAGGGAGGGGGTGAGAAGGGCTGGCTGCGGTGGAAATGATGGGATTCTTGACTTGACACTGACCATGCTCACAGTAAGAGCCGACATTTCCTGGGTACTCTCTAACTGAAAGCCATGTGTTATTTCTTCTAATCTTCACAGAAAACTACAAGTGGTTTCTGTTATCAATTCCATCTTACCATTGAGGAAACTGAGGCTTGGCTATGTTAGGAATCCTGGTCGCTGGTACAGAGCTGTGACACGAACCAAGGTAGCTGATGCCAAAGGCTATTCCCTGTGATGGAGGGCATGTGCTTTACAGAGTTTTTGCAGGCATGGTAGGAAGACTGAGGAGAGCTAGCATTTGTGGAGGACCTGAGACACTCTAGACCAGTTATATGGCACCTTGACTGCACATTAAAATCACTTGGGGAATTTTATAAGCACCATCCATGCTCCCGACCAATTAAATCGCATCTGTAGGAGTCATACCCAGGCATCCTAGGTTTTAAAAGCTCTCCAGGTGATTCTAATATGCAACAAGGATCGATCAATAAAAGCAAGTTCCATGGGGTTTTTTTTTTTTGTTTGTTTGTTTTTCATTTAATGACCCTGTATTCACTTGTAAATGAGGAAGCTGCAGCTCACAGAATTTGGATGGCTTGGACCAACCCCATGGCTGATAAGATTCATGTCTTAATCTGTATCTGGCTGATTCCAACACCCGTGTTTGTTCAGTTCATTTCATCCTCTCTCATATTTGGGCATATTCTATTTTGAAAGCATGCAATTTTTAAAATATAAATTTATTTTGCAAATTTCATTTTGTTTTGTTCAAGTCCAAGTGCTGTTTAGGTCAGCTGCCTGAGAGTAG
Organism: Sapajus apella; assembly: GCF_009761245.1. Lineage (NCBI taxonomy): Eukaryota > Metazoa > Chordata > Mammalia > Primates > Cebidae > Sapajus > Sapajus apella. The sequence goes on along the minus strand of NW_022436981.1, from coordinate 3,707,991 downwards.
CAATGCAGCCTATAGCCATTGAGTGGAGTGGGTTGGTCCAGGGGCAGCTGAAGCCGTGGCCTTGGCTTCATCCAGGCTCTGCTACAACCAACAGGCCGGAACCTCCAAAGATATGTCCAGGAGCCCTGGCTGGGATGTGCCTTCTGACTCTCCTAGGCAGAATACCACCTGTCTTCTGTAGCCTCAAGCCCTGAGGGGCCCCCATCTGAGGATGAGAAGGCCCCGCCCTGAAGAACTCCCTAGTCTCTGTTTCCCGCAGTGTTAGCGATTTCCCAAGGAGTGACATTAGAAAAGTCATCACCTATTTACTTCTGTACAGATCATTCAGAGCCTAATTTTCTGGCAGCCGAGGGTTGAGCTCATCAGAAACAGCCTTCATCATCCACTGCGTTAATCAAGCCAAGCCAGGAGAAGGGAGAAGGGCAGCCATCCGGATGGATTCAAGCCACCAAGCAGTGCTTCTGCTCTAAGAGTGCCCTTAAAGAAGGGGCGAGAAGGAAGTGATTGCAGATACCTGTACACCCATGTTCATAGCAGCATTATCACGAGAGTCAAAACGTGGAAGCAACCCAAATGACCATCGATGAATGAAAAAATAAAGTATGGCACAAGCACACAATGGAATATTGTTCAGCTTTAGAAAGGAAGGAAATTTTGATATATGCTACAACATGGATAAACTTGGAGACCTATGCCAAGTGAAATAAGCAGCCACAAAAGCCAGTCCGCAAGGTATCGTATGATTTCCTTTGTATGATGTTCCTGGAGTGATCAAATTCATACAGACAGAAAGTAAAATGAGGGGGAGTTAGTGCTTAAAGGATACAGAGCTTCTGCTGGGGAGGATGAAGTTCTGGAGAAGGATATGGTGATTGCCTAACGGTGTGAATGTACTTAATGGCACAGAGCTGTATACTTAGCAATGGTTAAAATAGTAAATTTCATGTTCTGTATACTTTACCACAATCAAAAGGTAAGGTAGAAGTATGACACCTTAAGTCACAATTTTTCCAAGCAATTGAAAGATCTACATATGCCATTACCATAAATGTTTATAAAATGGGAATGGGAAGAGCTGATAAAATAAATTGCTGTTGAGAACTTAATAGATCAGGTATGGGTGCAGCACCCCAGGCAGCCCCTGAGGATGAGGATTACTTACCCAGTCCTGGATCCTAACTAAACATTAATGCCTCCTCAAAGATGTCTGGTTTTTCAGTCATCAGGGTATCAAATTCTACTAAAAGGGCTTTGTTGACACTGTGTGGATACAGGTTGGGAGAAAGTAAAGTCCAGAGCCTGACATTTTCAGAACCACTTTTAGATTCATCTTCATTATAAGCAAAGTGTTGCAACCTCCAAGCCGTGCACACCCAAGCAGCTGTCTCTCGTCACTCATTCCCACTGGCAACACTGGCCAGCGTTTGGGTCAAGAGCCCCATGGTTCTCGCCCAGACTTCCAGACACCTCACCCCTTTATTGCTTACCCTGCTCCAAATATTCCTTGAAGGCACCAGGCACATTCCCACCTCAGTGCTCTTCCACTTGCTGTTCCCGCTGCCGGAAATGCTCCTCCCTCAGATATCTGCGTACCTCATCTCCTTCAGCCTTCACTAAAAATCACCTTCTCAAGTGTGCTCTTCTGGCCACCCTACTTAAAAGTACCACCCCAACTCTACCATGTCATCTTCCTGTTGCCCTTGTTCTGAACACAGAAAGTTGTCTTGCCCTTTACAAAAGTAGGACTTTCCTTTTTACCCCCTCTTCTCCAACTTATGCTTGCTTCTGCTTCTTCTTGCCTCTGCCAGGCTATAGGGAGCCTCTGGGGACAGGGGCTGTCTCTTTCAGGACTGGCCTGGGGCTTGGTAGACACCAGCCCCCTTTGTGGGATGAATGGAGGGGAGGGCGCAGAGGTGTGCTCTCAGGGGGTGGCCTTTAGAACCTAACTTCAGGAAACACTCCCTTAAAAGAGCTTTGCAGCTGGCACCTTGGAGGGCTCAGCAGGGTGGCAGCAGAGCACTACCCTCTGCTCCTGAGCTCTGGGGACCAGGGAGGCACCTGGAGATGCTACCACTGTCCCACTCGTATCCTTAGGGCATATGCCGGTGGAGAAAACTATGTGTGCAAATGCATGAGGCCTGGAAGACCGTGGCCTCAAAGGCCATCTGAAATGGCTGGAGTGGAGGGTACACAGGGCTGGGGGACTTCATGAAATGGCTTAAAATGTAAAAAGGACAACCAGGCACAGTGGCTCACACCTGTAATCCTAGCACTTTGGGGGGCCGAGGCAGGCAGATCACAAGGGCAAGAGATCGAAACCATCCTGGCCAGCATGGTGAAACCCTGTCTCTCCTAAAAATACAAAAATTAGCTGGGCGTGGGAGCACACACCTGTGGTCCCAGCTACTTGGGAAGCTGAGGTGGAAGAATCACTTGAACCCAGGAGGCGGAGGTTGCAGTGAGCCAAGATTGCATCACTGCACTCCAGCCTGGCAACAGAGCAAGACTCCGTCTCAAAAAAAAAAAAAAAAAGTAAAAAGGACAGATGGTTGAAAGAGTTTGTCTACTAAGGCAAAGAACTTGAACTTTAGCAGGCAATGGGGAGCCACCAAAGGGTTTTAATTAGGAAAGTAACAGATTTGATTTGCCTTTTAAAAAGATTACTCTGGCAGCCAGTGGCATGGAGGCTGAAATGGATGGGCTGGAGGCAAGAAGGCCAAGTGTAAAAGTAACATCTTGAACATCGATGAGTTCAAATGACGTTATAGGAGAAGGGAATGTGAGAGTGACATCCTGCCATCCAGTATTAGAAGCAACTTTTTTTTCAAGGAACAGATTGAATTTCAGCGAAAAGAAACTTTCCTGCCACCCTTTATGACGATCCTGTGAACGCTGACTCCTTCCCTCATTCAAGTTGGCCACCCTTGGTCTTTCATGCATCACCATTCAATAAAAGCAAGCGTGGGTTTTATGGGATTGTTTGGAGAGCCCCGAGCCAAAGTTTTCTACTCACTTAGGCAAGGCTGCTCTGCCAATTCCTAAATTGGCTGTTTTTTACGTATAGGGTGTGAAAGATATCTCTATGCCTCTCTAGGAACACGCCCATTTGGAAGGAGACATTTGTGACTATACATAATATCTTCATGTGCTTTTTGAAGGGATGTTTATACAACCTGCATATTCTTTGGCATGAATATTTTTGTAGAATGGAGAAAGGGAGAGACAGCATGAGAAAGCTATTCCTACACCATAACTGCCTTTGGCTCACAAAGCAACCCGCAAAATAGATTACGTTCCTCAGCAATGCCTCCAGGGCTGAACAGCCCCCAAGTTAACCCACTTAATCCTTCTTCCTGGAGGGTCACTCACCTTTGAACTTTATTTTCTAGACCTACCATTTAAAAAAATAACAATGATATGGCCCAGTCCAGACCCTACTGAAGCCCAGGTTCCCTGCCTCCAGAGGAAGAGCTCACCGAGAGTCATCTCGCTTGTAAAACTCGGGTTGCTTGAAGAACTTGATGGAAAGAGCGGGGCAGTAAAACGTGGCATTTTGGCTTTAACGAGGCCAAGAAGCCCAGAGTGGGGCCAGCTGTGTAGCCTGAATGAACCCAAGAATATTAGAAGCCGGGGTCACATGGAACCGGGACACCACCAGGAATGTGGGGAGCAGAGACAGTCTGGCGAGGAGTGGAGGGAAAGGCTGCAGCCCCCTGCTGCCAGTTCCCACGTGAGTCAACAGGAGGGCAGGGGGTGGCCAGGACAGGCAGGCAGGAGCAGTGATCCTACCGGGTGAACGGGCAAGCTGCGCCCAGCCGTGTGGGGTTCACTTGGGCCCTCTTCACACCGTCAGGCTCCAGGACCTCTGCGGGGAGCCAAGAGTGGCAGATGTGCACCAGCCGGGACACGCACCTCAGAGAAAAAGCCTCCTTGGTTTGTTCCACGGTGTCGCCTTGTCAAGCCCCCAACCCGCACTGAGCAACCAAGCAGTGGGACACCCCATCTGGAGAGGAAGGAGGTGATGGCTCCATTCCCCAAAGCAATAGGCAGCAAGGTTTCTGACAAGGATGTTCATTAAGTCAGTGGCAGGGCAGGGGAACCAGGTCAGAATCCTCTAGCACCTTCCATTTGCTTGGGAAATAAAGCAACATTGTCCAGACCTGACCACACTTGGTAAACATCTGGGAAGAGGATAATCCTGTTTCTCTCGGTGTTGCATGCAGCCCTGGGAGCAGACCCTGGCTCTTAACGACTGATGCCTCTGGTGTCTGTTGCCACCTCTTACCACTGACCCCCTTGCACTTAGAAGCAAATAATCCCAAGAGATGGCAGGGCCATATTCAGTTCCCTAATTGTCCCATCCAGGCACTTTTACACCCAGTCCTTTCTCCTAAGAATTCCTCTGAGACCAGCACTCCTGGCCTTGCCACTGTGTCTCTCTCAGGACATCTTTTCTAATTTGGGCCTGAGCTTTTCCTTTCCTTCATTTCATGCCATTCCTCCTAATGATAACTCTTTGCGCCAGGCTCAATTACATACAAAGCTTAAATGAGCAACCCCGACTCTAAATTTGGCCCTGTCCATTGAAGAGGGTGGGGGCGCCTTGGTCATTTGGCTTTGCTCAAAAAGATGCTACTCCCCATGGGGAACCAATGCCAAGGAGACGGGGGAAGACTTCTGCAAAAATAAAAATCTAGAATGAAGAAACAGACCAGTGCTGGCTGTCCCTGGTCACTGGGGCTTCGTCTTCAGCCAGGCCTGTTAGGACTCTCGCCCCGCCACAGGCATGCAGAAGCTACAGACATGCTTTGATTTTTCCTTTTTGAAAATGTCCTCCCAAATCGTTTTCCATTTTGAAAACGATCCCACCCTACCTATGCCCTCCCTGCAGGGTTAGCAGAGGGTGAGGTGAGAGCATTTGCCAGGAATTTCCGCCAGTATTTGCCAGGAGTTTTTCTCAAGATCTGGCCATGAGTCAACATGATACACTGGGGCACATGGTGGAGCTCACAGTGGCCTCCCCTCCCTTCTGGAACATCAGGAGAAGCATCTCCCTGCTGAGTAACCCTGGGCAAAAATCCCGAAGGCCCCCTCCCTCTCCCTGATTCTCCCTCTGTACTATCCCCACGTTAGAGGAGATAAGGGAAATATATTTACAACAAACTTGATCAGAATAGTAATATGCTCCAGAACTACACAAAGATCCCTATTTATGCAGCCCACCTCCTTTCAAAATTAAGCTCTCTTGTATGATTCCAGTGCTTTTTATACTTTGGGCATTTAGAAAATAGGAGGAGGGGGTGATGAGGAGAACAATGGAGAAGAAAGAAGCATTGCTCAGATTCACAATGACAAGATGAGAACCTAACACAGCCCCTGAGAGGTCCAGGTGAACTGGGCTGGCGGGTAGGTAGAACTGTCTGTGCAATTTTATTGATGTCGACAACTTATCTGAAGTACTCAAAGTAGATTCATTACCATCTTATGTGCAAGTTCTGACTACCAAAATTGGCTATCCTGGCCACTGGAGTCCATCCACAATCAGTTTCTTCTAGTGATAGTTTAGAATTACCCCTAAGAGTTTGGGGGAGAAGTTCAATGAAAATCAATGATATCCTTCCACAGATCTTTGAATTAAAACAAATGGAATGCTACCATGAGACTGTTAAATATCTGTGAAGCCTGGCCTCAACCTGGGTCAATGGGAGCAGATTTGGGGAAGCATTTTGCAAAATGTTAGATACAATGAAATAGCAAGGAATTGGTATCACCATCTTTGGGATGCACTAGTTTCAGCTCTTTGGGCCAAAGAAGATAAAAGTCTTTTATAAATATAGTATAGACTTATGCCTGTAATCCCAGCACTTTGAAAGCCCGAGGAAGTCTAATCACCTGAGGTCAGGAGTTCGAGACCAGCCTGACCAACATGGTGAAATCCCATCTCTACTAAAAATACAAAAAAATTAGGTGGGCGGGGTGGTGAGCGCTTGTAATCCCAGCTATCAGGAGGCTGAGGTGGGAGGCAGAGGTTGCGATGAGCGGAGATCATGCCACTGCACTCCAGTCTGGACAATACAGCAAGATGCCGTCTAAAAAATAAATAAATACATAAATACATATAGCGTAGCCTTCATAATGTCCTTGAGAGTTGAGAGGTGAATATCTTTATTCCTGTCTTTCAAATGCAGAAACTGAGGGGTGAAGACATCAAGTGAGTTGCAGGCATTGAGGAAAATAGGACAGAGCACCTCCAATCCCTCAGGCCCTTCATCTCCTTGTAGCCCAAGACCCTCAGGAGGGGTCAAGCAGCCTTCGTTGTGGAAAGCATAACTTGGGAAGGAAAATCTCAACTTGAAGGAAAAGCTTGCTGAGGAGAGAGGCCCTGTTTCTCCTCTCAGCCTTTCCTGTGTGCTGATGTCAACTCTGCAAGCAACGGATGGAGGTGGTGGGGCAGGTGGGCTGTGCTGCTGGCCCTGGCTGGGCTGGGGTCACACTATCCCCTCTCCCCACTGTAGATGCCAGCCTGCCCCTGCCACGCTGTACCACCTGCCAGACCTGGTTCCTGAGGCCACAACAGAGCTCTCATACTTCCTAACATTCCGAAGGAGAAGTGAGATCAATATTTTCCAGGGTCCCTTCAGCTGAGATAAGGAATGTAACCGTCCTCTTCTTCACAGGCCTTTCTCCTCTTTCCCCCACTTCCCCAGCCTCTGGCACACACACAGGCCCATGGTCTCACCACCCCTGAAAAGGACAGCTCCTCAGTCTTCTTCTCATTATGGGGAAAAAAAAAAACATTCTGAATGGCTGTTTTTTCACTTACATATAATGGCAAAAGGAGAACAAAATGAGGCAAAGAGGAATAAAATTGTAGTGAACTGTAATTTTTAAATTTTTATTTAAAAATGTTTATTGCATATTATATTTTATCCTATCTTTTTTATTTTTTATTTGTGCATTTGCTTATTTATTTGTTGCAAGCCAGCAGAGCCTTTCCTTTTCCCAGTCGGCCATTTTCTACCATCTGCTGTCTGCCTGTGAGGTGTCACTGGGAAAGGCTTCCCCAGAGAACCTCCTGAAGAGGAGGTTCCTGGACGGGGGATCGGGTTGGAGCCCAGGCTTTCTGTGAGACCCAGACCCAAGCCACTTTCACTGGTGGGCTCTGAAAACATTTTCTTTCAAACGCTGTGTGCTGTAGCTCACTTACACATAAAATGAGCAAAACAACACTCTTTCCCACAGCTATGCAATGAGGTTTAATTGTTGCAAATGTGTGAAGTGTTTTAAGATCCTTGGATTAAAGAAGTTATATGAGAAAAAAAATATTATTATAGAGTGGAATTCTGCTTAGTTGTCATATGTTTGCTGTAACTCTTCCCCTGTGTCTTATGTAACTTGGAACAAGTACCACGAGCTATGAGGCCTTCAGAAAGCCTTTAAGTAATTTCTTGGCCTGCTTTCTTCACCTTTTAAAAAAATTATTCTTCTACTTCTCTCTTCTTTTTTCTCTTTCTAATGCAGCCAAAACTTGCTCCCTCTTAATCTGTATGATGAGAAAGGAAGTCAGTTGGCTGGGGTGGGCCCTTGCCCACCTGGGTATCTCCTTGTCTCTCCTCCCTTCCTCTCCCTTGCTTTTGCTCCCTACCTGCACCTCCTCTTTCTAACCTCATACACACGTTCATAAATTGTAATAAATTTGACTTTGAGCACCTGGCCCTAAAATTTGCTCTGCCTCTTGGACCAATCGCCAAAACTGGTTACTGAGTGAGGGCCCCTGAAACCGAGTCTGATATGGGTCGAGGCCTGGTGATGGTGACAGCACAGAGCCTGGCTGACCACGGAGCACAGGAGGCCCTGGGTGGCTCTTCCCCCCAGCACTTCCCAAAATCAATCAGCATCATACCCGAAATGTGGGAAAACACCCAGACAGCTGCTGCCGTGGCCATGAGGCGGCAGCCAAGAATGTCCCTTGTCCTGGCTGCAGCTGTGTCCCTAAACAGGTGCTGCCTGGTGGCTGGGCACGCCTGCATGTGTCACATCCTCCCTTGGGTTCATGGAAATGCATCCCACATCAGGGATGCACACTGGCCCTCACTCTCCGGCCCCATGCCCATCCTGAGGCCATGGAGATTGTGAGCATAAGATAGGCCCCCAGGTGATGAATTGTTTGTAACCCAGCATCTCAGCCTCAAGATGCATTTACACAATTTTTTTTCCCTTTCTTGCTTTCAGCCTCGAAGCAGACTTTAAAACTCTTTGCTTCTCCCTTTCCCACCAGGCACTTCCATGAACTGTGCTTCTTTGTGTAATGATGAGCTTGATTAGAAATTCCAGGGGCCAACTTTGAAACAAACCAGGCAGAGAGACCCTAGCTGCAGAATCCACACTCAAGAAGAGTTAGGAACATCGAGCCCACCACTGCAGGGCTGAAGTCAGGTTAATGCGAATCAGATCTCCCCACAAGCTATTACTGAGATGGCCACGGAACAGACACGCAGACCTGCACCCCTTTTTTACTACTCCCACCTATTTCCCACACCTTTTCCTTCCTAAAACCCTTCCCTCAGCCTAAAACGTTGGAATGATCTTCCAAAGGCATGAGCCTGGCCGTACCCCAACTACCAGCATTTTAATCAAGCTGCTTTCCTTTCTCCACAGCTCTCTTCTGTTTTTCACCTCTGAGCGGCAAAAGCAGCCAGACTTCAGCCAGTTACAAATTCGGGTCCAGAGTCACATTCCCTCTGCCCTCTGTCCTCTAATGGACCCTGGACAGACGAGAGAACCCCCCCTCCCGCACCTCCCTGGCATCACTGCAAGGAACAGAGTGTCCCCAAAGGAGGAGGGAGCACTGACCCTTCACTGTCTGGCCCTGCACGGGGACCAGACAGCTACTGCCACCCCCACACCACCCTCACCCGAGAATTCTCACTCAGGGCCCCACTTCTCTGCTCCCCATAGACTAGAAGAACCCAGTGAGGGAGGGCTAATGTGGGCCTGAGCCTGGAGACAGAGCCAGGCAGCCTTCTTCCAGCCCCTGAGCTCTTTTTTTTTTTTTTTTTTCTAATTTGTAATCTTTCACTTTTGTGTGTACATAGTAGGTATGTATATTTATGGGTTACATGAAATACTTTGATAGAAGAATGTGATACATAATACTCATGTCATGGGAAATGGGGTACCCCCCCACACACATTTATCCTTTGTGTCACATGCAATCCAATCATGTAATTTTAGTGATTTTTAAATGTACAATTAAATTATTATTGACTGTAGTCACCCTGTTGTGCTATCAAATACCAGGTCTTATTCATTCTTTCTATTTTTTCTTTTGGTACCCATTAACCATCCTCATTTTCCCCACCCCCCCTGCCCCACTAAAAATGATGGAAGGCTTCACACATTTGCATGTCATTCTTGCATAAAGACCATACTAATCTTCTCTGTATCCATCCAATTTTAGTATATGTGCTGCCAAAGCAAGCACCCTGGGTCCTCTTTGTCTCTCATTCCTTCCTTACGCTTCCTCAAGGGCTTCTCCCCAGCCCCAGCGTTCACTCTTTTTCCCTCTTTTCCTGCTGGTCTCCACTCCCAGCCTCAGCCTGCCCCAGCTCCTTACTCCCAGCAACCTACTCTCTTCTTTTTTAAATTTAATTTTTTGTTTGTTTGTTTAATATGGAGTCTCACTCTGTCGCCAGGCTGGAGTGCGGTGGTGCGATCTCAGCTCACTGCAACCTCTGTCTCCCGGGTTCAAGCAATTCTCCTGCCTCAGCCTCCCGAGTAGCTGGGACTACAGGTGCCCGCCATCACACCCAGCTAATTTTTGTATTTTTAGGAGAGATGGGGTTTCACCATGTTAGCCAGGATGGTCTTGACCTCCTGACCTCGTGATCCACCAGCCTTGGACTTCCAAAGTGCTGGGATTACAGGTGTGAGCCACTGCGCTGGGCCTTAATTTTATTTTTTAATTGATACACAATAATTATATACATTCGTGGGGCACATGGTGATGTACAATGTATATTGACCAGATCACAGCAATTAGCATATCCATCTTCCCAAATATTTACCACTTCTGTGTGTTGGGAATATTCAATATCCTCCTCCTAGCTGTTTGAAACTGTATGATTGTTAACTACAGTGGTACAGAACACTAGAACTTCCTTCTCTTGTCTTGCTGACATTTTGGATCAATCTCTCCCCATACCTTCCTCTCAAGGCTGGTTGGTTATCCTGGGGTGTGGGGAGCTGCGTGTTGCCTCTTCAACAAGAGGAGAGTAGGGACTGTGTCTTAAACAGTAACATGGCCCCTCCCTAAGTATTTTACTCACCCCTGCAGAAACAAAAACCAAACCAGAGACATATTTGACTTTTAAAAGGGGGTTTCCTAGGAGTTGTTTCCTAGGCTGTATGTAAATTCCGTTCCATGATAGAGTAAGGTTAGAATGTTCTGAGCTGAACAAAGTTAAATGGTTTCCTTCCCACAGGAATTCGGAGGGCCTTAACATGATAAGGAGCATGATAGACATCCGAGAGAGAGAGGCAGAGCGTAGAGTTTTCCAAATTTACTTGAGACTCCCCTTTTCTAAGGAATATTTTGAGAGGCGAGGCAAACATCCCCTTGACCAATCCTATAGGAGATGCCAGCTCCTCCAAGGTTGGCTCCACTCTGGAATTACAAACAGTGCCCAGCACAGGATCCTGGGCAGGCCGCCGCTTCACAGAGACCAGCACCTCTTCCCTCCTTCAAGCCAGAAAAGCAGAATAGGCCTTATCTTCCAGAACCTTCTACTGTCCCTTTGACAGTAGAGGACTTGCTCTGCTCTGAAACTTTACTCTGGGGTGTTTCAGCCACGGACTAACAAAGAGATATCCAAAGCTACTCTTCTCACATTAAGGCCCCTCGTAAAAACCCACACTCCTCAGTTGTTCACCCCCAGCAGCACCTGCCTTAGCACAACAAAAATATTTCAAAGACTAAAAACTATAGACCCAGCACCTTGGCTTGTGACTACTTAATTGCAGCCCTTCCCCTCCTGCTGCCTGCTTTCTTGGACCTGCTCTCACTCCTTTCAAGCCCCTCAGTAATTGACTCTCACCTCCTGGCTCCCTGGGGATTCAGCTTGGTGGTCCATGGGACAGGGCCCTTATCAAGAAGTCTCCAAACTGCCCTGTGGCTCAGACATGTGTCCATGGGCCAATGTTGTTTCCTTCAAATCAGGGGAAGGAGAGGGGGGTCTTCTTGCTTCCTGAGAGTGTTGGTGATGCCTGAGAGCATCAGGGAGGAGAAGGAAGACTGTCCAGGCCGAGCCAAGGACAGGGTGGGGTATTCCCACAGGGCACCCTCAGCATGGAAGCTTTGAGAAACAGCATATGTTTCCGAAAGGAGGTTTAAGCCTCTAGCCATTCGCAGCAGCCCTGCTGCAACCAGTGTACACTCCCGTCATTTCCTCTCATTTCCCGTTGACATTGTCCCTATGAAGAGAGGTAAGAATCATGTGAGATTCGGGCAGGTGATATCCCCTGGACAACCCTCAGGGCTGCTAAGAATCACAACCAGCACTGCAGGCCCACCCACATTTCTTCCTCTGCAAGGGCACGAGGGTGGGGGGGTGCAGTTGGGAAAGCACAGCTTGGGGGCCACTGACACTCTGAAGGTGCAAGTCATGCTGCAACTGGGAGCCTCATTGTGTTCGTCTATAGCATGAGCTGGAGGGCTCCCACCGCACCCACAGCGTGTCTCCCAGAGGCCTCTGAGCGCTCTGGGGGCGGGAGTGCAAGAGAGCTGAGTACAAATCCCTCCACCCTTTCCTAAAACTTCCCATCCTGCCACTCAGCATCTCTTCCCTATGAAGATCCATCCCACAATCCTTGTCTGCCAACTCATGTGGGGACAGGAGACCCAAAGGTCCCACCTCATTCGATCCCAGCGGCAGATGTCATGGTGAGAGCCCCTTGAGCTGCCTCACCTCAGACCAACAGCGTGAATCACAGCAAAGACAGCCTAAGCCCCTCTCTTGCCACAGACCCCGCCCTGACTATGCCTGAGAGTCTCCTCACCCCTCACCTCTGCAAAGCCCTTCTCGAGACGCCCTGGAAGACTATGGCAGAGCAAGTGTTACTTTTAGCCTGTCAAGGTTTTAGCCCAGATGACCACAACTCTATCTTCTGAACAGGGGTGGGGGGACTGGGGGGAAAAGACGAGGGAGGAGGAGAGAACAGAATGCGGGCACTCCTGCCTCTTCATCCCTCTCCGAGTCAACCGGCCTGGACAGTGCTGCTGCTTCCAGGCACTCTGAAGCTGGTTCCCAGCATAATCAAATTGAAGCCAAAGGTCAGGAGGTGCTTTTCCCAGGCAGCAGAGGCCTCCAGAGGACCCAGTACTAGCAAAATGCTCAGGATGTGCACTTCCGGTTACTACGCTGCTGTCCTTTATCTTCCTGGCTGTCACTCACACCTTCACCAGCCCAATCTCGGGCTTCAGGAACCCTAGACAGAGTCCCAGCCCTTCACATCCCTTTAGGTCTGGAGGGACCTGGCTGTGATCTCTACTCCCCAGCCCGATGCTGTCTGCTCTCTTTCCCTGAAGTCCCAGCAAAACTGTCACAGCTCAGTGCATGAGGCAGCACAAGGAAGAAGACTCTTGGAGAATCGCATCTGTGATGTAGGAGAGAAAGGACACAGTATCCAAGGACAACAGAGAAGGGCAGATACAGAGAACCCGGGGAAGGGAGGACAAAAGAAGGGAGAAAGGAGGGGAGAGGAGAGGAGGGAAGGGGAGGGCAGGGGAAGCGAAGGGAGAGGAGAGGAGGGAAGGGAAGATCAGAGGAGGGGAGAGGAGAGGAGGGGAGGGGAGAGGAGAGGAGGGGAGGGGAGAGGAGAGGAGGGGAGTGGAGGGGAGGGGAGAGGAGAGGAGGGGGAGAAAGGAGAGGGGACAGAGAGGAGGGGAAGGGGGGAGAGAGAAGGGGAGGATGCAGAGGGGAGGGAGAAAGGGAGGGGAGAGAGGAGGGGAGGGGAGGAGAAAGAGGAAGGGACGGAGAAGGGGAAAAGAGGAGGGAAGGGAAGAGGAGGGGAGAGAAAAGGGGAGGGCAGAGGAGAAAGATGGGCAGGGCAGGGGAAGGGACAGGAGAGAGGAGGGAATAGAGAACAGAAGGGGAGAGGAGGGGGGAGAGAAGCGGAGGGGAGGGGAAAGGAGGGGAGGGAAGATAGGAGGAGAGAGGAGAGGAGGGAAAAAAAAAGGGAAGAACATGAGGCCAGAAAATCTTTAAAAATGAACTTTCCCTTCCCAGAGGGATATGAATGGGAGAGGAAGGCCACAAAAAAGAGCCCGTACAAGTCAATGTAAATACGGTTATTTTCAGACTCGGTGGAGAATGGCTGCTGGTGGTCTCCCTCTTCTTCCTGGTGGGTCGGCGCTCATCCCAGGGAAGAAAACTGGGTCATCACCAGTCTGGCCCTGCGGCCCGTCCAGGCGGCCAGCGTGGAAGCGCAGTGGGCGGCCCCGCGGGCAGCGGCCCGGCCGCACCTTGAGGCGGTCAATCTGTATGTGTGAGCAGCACTTTGATATCTGGCCACGAAAGGGCAAGCTCTCAAAGCCCCCATTCATGCACCCTACACACAGGAGCAGCAAACAGAAAAAAAATTGTTTCCCCATCGGTCTAGAAAGGTGGGTTCCTGTTTATTAATCGAAGGCCACAGAAAGAATGCATGGTTACAAATGTTCCTTCTGAGAAGCACAGAAGCTGGTTTGAAAAAAAAATTCCCTCCGGTGATTACTTGGGACAAAAAGCTGCTGCTGCGGCCCCCATGTTAGTTTTAGGAGGAAAATTCTGCAAAAGTATGGGGGGCCTATTTTCACCAGGCCTCACTGAGGGCTTTCCACGGGGTCTGCTGAAACTGACCCCCTGCTAGACACTCTGAGACAGAGGGGTCACCAGTGTCAGCCACAGCTCCCCCTCCCCACCACCCCTTCTCCCTGCACTGAGAGACACCCAAGAGGATTTTTTTAAAAAAAGGTCATTGGCAATTAGCTCCCTGTGGAAATCAGAGAACAGTCGAGAGAAGTTCCCATGGAGGGAGTTCAGAGAAACTCATTCTCAAGCCAAGGCTCACCCAGGCCGTGAGGGTCCCGCCCTCCATCTGACCACAGGCTCCGTTTCCCACCTTCATACAGCAGGGACCGTGGACAGGGAATTAAGGAGCAAACAGGAGATCAGATGGAGGCTTGGGTTCTCTTCTGAAGCTTAATTAAAGCAAACTGATCAGCCTTCTCCTGCACATGCCTAAGGCTAGACAAATGACAAAGATGGTCACTAACAGGGGGCTCTATTCCTCCAGCAGGCGGGTGGCAAGGAAGCCAGTTCAGGCTTCCAGCACAGGAGAGAAATCCCAACTGTGATAATTCAGTACAAATCGGACCTGGAGGCCGAAAAGAAGAAAATGCTGGTCTCTCCAGATAAGCAGGGAAAAGGACGACGGGCAGAGGAAATGGATGCCGGGCCATCTCCGTTTAATTTATTTCTGTGGTAGATCCTAACTTCTTTCTAGGTGAGAGGATCAAACAGGCCTGTCACCAAATCACAGTCATCTCAAATATGCACAGAGTGTACCCCATCCAGCTCCCGGACCACCAGCACGTTTTATGATTTCTTTACACTACAAATATTTGGCAGTGCTGAAATCACCCAATAAAGTCAGCCCGGGGCTTCATCTGCAGTTTCTGAGGCGCGCTCCAAGTGCTTGCTGGAGACTGGCCCAAAATAACCACTGGTCATCTCATTCAATATCACACAAAAACGTGTCCTCCTTCCCGTATCTGCTTCCCACCACCTGGCAGCAGAGTGACCGCCCCGTTTGGTGCGTGTTTGTTGCTTGTGCTGCTAAAGCGACTGCTGTTGTTTTCCATACACATAGTTGCAGACGCGGTCAGGATGAATTGCCCATGGGTGACAGCCAGGTCCTATGAGCAGACTACAGGGCCAGTCCTGACCCTCTGCCGACAAAGTGAGTCCAGGCCAGCCACTAAGGCAGAGGCGGGGCTTGTCACTTTGGGCAGCCACAGAGGTAGCCTCAGGGCCTGAGTCAGAACACCAAGACTCAGAGACCTTCCATGCTGGGCCCTTCTGCCTCTTGCCCTCCACCTTCCTACTGGGAAAAAGAGGCCAGGACAAATTTAGGGGCGGATGCCACAGGAACAGGAGAAAAAGAGGCGTGTCTGAGACAGGAAGAAGCCACGATTCAGGGATATCATTCTAAAGAGGTTGTCATTGAGGGTAAGCAAAGGGAGGGAAGAAAAGTCGGCGGCAACCATCACTGTAACTCCACAAGGACGTGAGGAAGGCGGGCACCGTCATCAGTGAGGCCACTGTGTGTTTCTGGCTACAGAATGAGAGCTCGCCCCACATGAAGATTCACACATTTCTGCATCTTCTTTCTCTTTGAAATTAAAAGTTCTTGGAGAATATCATCTGCCCCTCAAGCCATCCTGGCCTTCCTTAGCGAAGTTGGTATGATTTTCCCCTCTTCATAGAAAACAGGTGTGGAGAAAAGGAAGTGAATCAGAGGAAGTCAGGCAGGATTTCTGAGGAGTTTCCCAGCCTCTGCACAGCGCGGGTGGGGCTGGAAGACCTATCAGGAGGCCTGGAGGCTTTTTCTGTTGGTTTGATGGGCATCTGTCCCCAGAAGCCTGTATGTCAGTGGGTATAGGACCTGCCCTGTGAAACCTGATGAGCAGTTTTCTCCTCACCCCCAAAGCTTCCAGTGCCTGAAAACACCACAAAGGATAGTCCTGGGCGGTAGCCAAAGCTCCATGAATTCATTCCACCCCGACCCTTCCCAGCCGGCACTGTGGACGCAGCAGCCTCCATCAGCCTCATCGCCACTAACCACTTCTCCAGCAATGACAGCTAGCTCTGGCCCCAGGGAGGGAAAACAAAAATCAGCCCCACTGATCATCAGAAGCATCCCTGAAAGACTCAACAGGGCCCGAGGCAAGGCCAACAGAAATCAGCGCTTCTCCCAAAGCCACACCATGCTGCAAAGTGACAAACAATTCCCCTTCTTTTCAGAGACTGCCTTGCCCATGACTTCGCCAGCTTTGTCTCTCTCATCCTGCCTCAGATGCTGCTGAGATACCCAACCTGCTCCCACTTCATATTGGCATGCAATTCGGAGCAGGCCCACATTTCACCTAGTCCCTTCTTAAAATCATTCAGCATGAGTTCAAAGCTTCTAAAAAGCCCCTTCCCATTTCATCCTCCTGAGATGGGTCTTTGGGGTATGCTCTCCCTCGCTGCAGGAAGTTAACAAATCTAACTTTATTTGACAATAAGTCCCTTCTTGGTAGTTATCCATTGGAAAGCAAAACTATGATCCTTCTGATCACAGGGGCCTCTGCAAGCTTAGTTTCCACAAAGATGGTGCTTGATGCTCTGAGATATCCACCTAGTAACCAACAACTGGTTTTCCAGAAAGATATCACACTCCCAACCATGGCATCAGTGATCGACGTCTTTTATCTCGTTTATTTCTCCTGGAGGCCTCATTTCCAGTATGCAGTCAGGTTCATGGGGGGAGAAGAAGAGAAACACCCTGAGCTCTGAAGTGCAGGGAGTTATATTTGTGCTTTTTTGCTATTTTTATTTTTGTATTGAAAGTCCCTTTACTGTTTTCTGATTTTAAAATAATAAACAACACTGTAAAAAAAATTCAAACTCCAGAAAATACTTTGAAAAATGAAAACTAACCTAAAGCCCTAACCTGCTAATCACCACAAATATTTTGATAACTGTCCTTTCATCCATCTGCTTATATATGTGAACACAGATACATTTTCTACATGAATGGGATATCACGCATATTGTCTTTTAATGCCGTGCACACGTTTTCCTCTTTCAGTATCTTTTTTTCTCATATCCCACCCTGCCCTCTTCAGCGCTCCTGCTCCAGGTAGCCAGGGTTACCTGAGGTGCTTCCTTCCACACTAAGCTCCTTTCTGCTCCCTCTGGATGCAGTGGAGCCCAGTGAAAGCCCTGCTTCCACTGGAGGCATTGATTTTAGACCCTGGTAGAGACGGGGATGGAGATCCACACATGTAATTAAGGAGTCAGAAGACCTCTAACCCATAGAAACTGATGTGCTGCTGTAATTATAAAAATTGTTGGTCGGTTGCTGGGCCATAACTGAGCTGCACTCAAAATATACTTTCGGGACAAACAGAGTCTCCTCCTCCTCCTCCTCCTCCTCCTCCTCCCCAAACTAAGTTGGATAATAAGGTGACAGGGTCTGTGTGGATTTCGACACACCCATTGCCCCATTTTCTGCATGTGGCAGTGATTTGGACAGCATGGTATGAAGCAGGGCTGTGTGCAGCCTTCTTGATGGCCTCCCTCAACTCTACTGAACAGAACTCTTCTCTCTCCCATAAAGCAACCGCCCCCTTCCTGACTTTCTCTCAACAAATTATTTGAGATCTTTATCTTCCCGACCTTCAACTGAGTGGCTCTGCTGTGCTCTGCACTGAACTTTTCATGCCTGTCCATGTATGCCACTTTTTCACCATCTTGAATGACATCTTCAAGACACCAAAGATGATAAATGGCCACTTTGTAATATGCTACACTCTAGAGCATGCGACGGAGATGGATGGCATGTTAATCAAATCTATCTTTTGAAAAGTCTGAAGTACACTAAAAATGAATTCGATGGTAACTTTTTGTTTCTACAACAATTCCTTGCACGAGGAAGGAATAGCCTATTAATATTTGGGGCTACAAAAACTCGTGATTTGTACTCAACATTTTGGGAACATATTTATTGTATTAAAGCAACAGGGGGCACATCTGGGTCGCTGTTTGCATGTGTGTTTCTGCATCCAGGAGCCTGGGCCTCTGGTCTCTGGCCTTTTAAAATCTGTACCAGGTTGCCTGCCACATACCTCTCCCCTGCCTGTCACTCACCACAAGCGGCCCCTCACAGGCCAGAGCTCTGCTGTGCAAACAGGTGCCTCAGAGTTCACCCAAAAGATTTTTTAAAAAAACAAAAGACAAAAACTTTCCACTCAGAGCAGGCAAGCTCTACTTTTTTAAAGTAAGTGTTACTTAACAGAAAGCCTTGTAAAGCTCATAAAACACTGGAACATCTGGTAAACGGTGTCAACTTTACACGTTCTCCAGCACAGGGTACATGACTCTTGTTTCCACTGGCATAACCCAGGGATGCAGAGCCCCGCGCTGGTGCGTCTCCAGGCTCCCTGCCCGTCCTGATTTTCATAGGATGGTCTTGAGCCAGCAGGTCTGTCTCTACTTTCAACCAGCCCAGCAACAGGCAACCAACAACCTCAGAGCCCAAATACAAAAGGCAGCAAGAGGGGTGAGGAGAGTGAAATAAGCCGAGGACTGAAGGACAGCACCCTGCTGTGACGGGCACACGCTGCATGCTGGGAGGTGGGGGGAGCCAACTAGGGTGTCACGTGTGATTGGCAGCCTGCCTCTTTTGGGTGCCTTCAAAATAACATGAGAATCTGTGGTTTTAATGTTCATTCATTTATCCTAGATGTTAAGCACACTACTTTTTGCCCAGGTGGGGTGCCAGGGGTTGTGGAGGGTTACTCAAAAACATTTAAAATCAACATTTCCAAAGTCCTCTGGAAATGAGATCATCGTTCCATCAGCAGACGTGATTTTCTATACCTGTTTTTGTATCCTGGCAAGTAAGGACCCCAAAGGCGCCACTGTGAGATTCTGACTTCACCATGAGAAGAAGGCTTCTTTCTTCCTGGCTGGTCTCCTTCCTACCATGTGACTTTGAATCCCAGGGAGAGCCACAGGAAAACGTCAGAGAGACACTATCAACATTTTGAGTCTTCAAGCAAACACCTCAGAGAGCAAACTCTCATGTGCTGGCATGTCCCCTTAGGAGCCGACTGCATTTAGGGCTCAGGGTTGTCCCACTCTCCCACACCCAGCAGAGACCTGGTGATGCAAGCACCCAGGGGTGAGATGAGGACCTCTGGCTGAAGGAGGACTGACCATGTGTTTCTGGTCAAGTCCCTCGACTGAGCCCCAATGCTTTCATCTGAACAATCGCTCTGTGTCTCTCCCAGGATTGATGTAAGAATCAGCAGACTTCATAGCACCAGTGTGGCTTACAAGGCATTCCACAAATATTACTTATCATTATACACATATAATCGCTGACTAGTTTGTCTCTTCTGTAGTGTTCATTAAAAAAAAATAATACTTGGTTCTGGCTAATAAAATGTAGCAGAAAGTCTGCTGAAAGTTTTCTGGGAAAGAAATGTTGCTGCTGATGAAATACAATTATGTTAGAAAAAAGAGTTCTCTGGTATACCTCCTTCCCTCTGCTTCCAGTCTTTGAAAGTGGAGCTGCTGCAGCTATTCAATAACCATGAGGCTACAAGCCTATGGATGGAAATTTATTATGTTGAGGATGGCAGGGAAGAGCCAAGAAAGGCCTGGAGACTTGATATCACTGAGCCATGCAAGCAAATGCCTGCTTTTGGACTTCTTATGTGAACAAAAAAAAAAAAAAAAAACAAAAAAAAACACCTTACTTATGCAAGCCACTGTTGATTGGGTTTTCTGTTATTTGCAGCTGAATGCGTTGTAAAGGATTTAGTCCTTCCTTTATCTGTTCTCACAGGACCTTGTATTTTCCTTTACAGAACTTACCATGGTCATAATTCTTTAAGTATTAGTGTGATTATCTGCTGAATATCTCTCTCCTCAACTACATTTTAAGTTCTGTGAGGGTAGAAACCATATCTGTCTAGTTCACCATTGAATCCCCAGCTCCTAGCTCAGTGCCGAGCACGTAGTAGATGCTCAGTAAATGTTCGTTGAATGAATGAATGACTGAATACATGAATAGCACTTATTCTGAATAGACACTGGTCAGTTCATTTCCTGTTCTCAGTAGGACTAGTGTGGCAATCTTTCAAATTACTGTTGAAGTTTTGGCAGCATGGAGGGACTTCTCTCTACCATTTTCCCCCCAGCACTAACTTAAGTCAGATTTTCCATGCCAGTCTAGCCACTTTCCCTTATGGAGAATAATACCCAACACAGACCCCTCAGAAGGACCTCAGTAAATCCTTGCTGAACAGATTTTGCAACCCCCAAGAGTTGTTTCTCATAAGATAACTGCATCCTGCTTTCGAAAGGCAACTTGAATCCCTCCCTCTAAACATTAAGCCTTGACCCCAGCTTCAACAGCAGGAAGATACCTCAGTAAGCAATATACTCCAAGCGTTACCTGAGTTTGCTCCCAGAAGAAGGAAGAAAAGTTTCTTAGTGAAAACCCTTCTTTCCTCTACTGCTGCTCCCTGGGCTATGCGACTTCTAGTCTCAGCTGGAACTAGCAACCCAAAAACAGTCCCAGAAAAGAGAAGGAAAAAGAATTAAATCGCACCACCCACGAGGGATCAGGAGTTTACAAAACAGTTTCCCGATGGCTGGCTTCAAACGCAGTGCGGAGGGTGGTCGCTTCACCTCCACTGCGTGCCCCGTGTCCTCCCTCTGCCAGAGGGGTGTATATTACCTTTTTCCTTCTGTTAAATGCCAACACACAAACTCCTGGAAACGACCCATCAGCAACTCGGAGACAGGATCTCCCACGTAAAGCGGGAGGATCCTGAGTTTCAACTTTCTGTCTCCATTCACACTGTACCTTCCAAAAGAAGGGAGGCTGGCTCCCTGGAAGCCATCAACCATAATGGTCAAGAACCAGGATTCCAGACCTGGGAACTCTGCCACTTCCTCGTTATATAATCCTGGGCATTTTACCAAATCTCTATAAAAACTCATTCTCTGTTTTGGTAAAATGAAGAAATAAATGAGATAATGCATGTAAAGTATAAGCTTACCACATAGCAAGCCTCCAAAAATTCACATATTTTTACCCAGATTCAACTCAAGTCACTTACCTATGAAACATACTCTGGGAGGTTGTTAAACGTCCTCCAAGGCATTTTCTCCTGATTGGCTGGCTCCCACCAGCCTTCTATGTCCTGCCTATATCTTCTCTGAGTCCACCCACCTTTCCTAGGCTCATTCCCTCTAAAAGAGCTGCTCCAATTTGAGAGACACCTCCCAAAAGATTGTGGAGCCCACTGTAGGGCTATCTCAGTTACTGCCTTAGTTACCCGAACCTGGCTCTCCTATTCTTTGCAAGGCAAGTTACCACCCCTCGGTCTGTTTTCATCATCTAAAAATCAAGAATAACCATTTCTACTTTGCAGGATTGTTATAAGGTTTAAAAATTAAGTATTTCTAAAACGCCAGGCACATACCGGGCACTGAAATCAAGCTTAATGTTGCTATTCATATTATTATCATTATTCAAGATCCAATTTAGCATATGCCTAAATTAAACATAAAAAGAAGAGAGAAAAAGCAAGAGCAAAAGAAAATTTTTTTTCTTTTCTTAAAGCTGAGATGCGAGTTGGCAATCGGCTGGGGTCTGGAAAGGGAGCTGGCCAGCCACCCAGCGCGCCACTGCTTCCCAGGAAGATCCTGCTTTAAAGCTGAAGCCCCACTGGGCAGGGTTCAGCGATGCTTGGCACATGATGGCACCACCACACAAATACAGAAGAATGTGTGGTTGAAAATGCATTTACAGATTTGGATTAAAAATAAAGTCCCCGGATGGACCCACCAAGCTTATATTTTAGAAGGAATTTTTTTCTCTCTCTCTGGAAATGTTCTGGACTCCTGAAAATAGAGGTTTATTATGGAAATGCTGACAGACCCTTAAATAGAGCACTGTATTTGCAACACTGTAATTATGCCTCCATTGAAAAGCTCCAAAGAAAACATGATTTCCCTGTGCAAATAAATCATGCATGGCTTTAAAGGCCCAGATTTGGATCAGTCCAACCATAAGGAACCATTGTCTTCTGTATGTAAATGAATTATAAATAATAATGGCTCTAAAAAAGGCCCATCCCAGGGAAACGTGGACCTACTTCTGTGACATTTGTAAAACTGGACCCACATCTCACTATTGTCTTACTGTATGAGTAGGCACCAGATTAGCCTTATTATAGCATTGATTTGATTGCCCTAGAAATTGTCCCTGAATAGATAAGAGATTTATATCTTCTTCCACTTATGCCCCACACAGAACTTTCTCCCCCATTCTCTCTCTTTCTCTCTCCCACTCTAACATATTCGCTCCATGCCATTCCTCAGCAAGACGATCTGAGGTTAGACCCTGCAAATAACCACTTCAAGGAGATACAATAGCTCAGATGTGTCCAGCGGCTGCAGATCTGCTTGCACCTACCACGGAAGGTGCCACGTGCACTTCTCTGTGCTCTTGACACATTTTGCGGAGGGCGTGGGGCCACCGATACTTTAGAACTGCGTCTTGACAAGCACTGTATGCTTGACATACAACATGTCTCTGCAGCCTCGGCAAAATGTGCTCCAGATTTCAAAGCCACGGCCCCGAGTACTGGATAAGGGGCCATTATGTGAATCTGCAGCAACTCCAAGCAGTAATCAGAAAAGCAGACCACGGTCCTGGAGAACAGGCTTTATTCTCCCATCCAGATTGTGGTTTGCTGATTTTCAAACAGTTATTGATACTTCCAAATTGCAGTTAGTAAATGACAGGTTTCATTTAGATGATCATCAAAAATGAAATGAGCAGAGTTGAGGCTGTAATTCTTTTTTCTTAATAGCAAAAGAAAATCTGCATTATAGCTATATAGAGCTACATTTGATTATGCCTACAAAAAATAACTGTTATGTGACATTTGTTTTTTTCAACAACAAAACTGTAGCTGGATTTTTTTCATAGATATAATTTTCATATTTGGGGATAAGCAAACTCCTAAGAGGACTTTTGAATTACAAATGAGAGGTTAAATTATATTCCTTCTGATTTTCTTATCAAGTCTACTTTATTACATTCTCATTAGTTGAAACTGAGTAACAGAGAGTTGCCTGAATCTGCACATAACACATATAAACCCAGAGGCCCTGTGACCCAGGCTTGATGAAGTGCTGTGTTAAAAGCAATTCAACAGAAAAGATAGATACATATAATTGAAAGCTATTTAAATCTTTTCTTGTTCTTTTTAGAAAACACCAAATTAGGGGAGGAGGACATACGTTTCATATAATAAAATAGTTTTAAAACTCTTGTCATTGACTGAATTATGTCCCCTCCCCTTAAAATCCATTTGTTGAAACCCTAATCCCCAGTGTGACTGTGTTTAGAGACAGGACCTTTAAAGAGGTGATCAAGGTTAAATGAGGTCATTAGGGTCATTAGAGAAGGAGTCCTAATCCAATATGACTGTAGTCCTTGTAAGAAGTGACATCAGGGAGGCATGCACGAAGAGTAAAGGCCATGTGGGGAGACAGCCGTCTGCAAGCCAAGGAGGGAGGCCTCGGAGAAACCAACCCTGCCAACATTTTGATCTTGGAATTCCAGCCTCCAGAAGCGTGAGAAAGTAAGTTTCTGCTGTTTAAGCTACCCACCCTGCAGCATTTTGTTATGACGACCCCAGCAGACTGATCCAACCCTCTTTAGATATCTTTCATGTTTATTCTCTTACGCCTTTCAGTGGCTCCCCCTAAAAATCTATTTCCTTTTTCCCTCTTTATGGCTCTCACACTCTCCTGAAAGTCCACTTCATGCCTGCTTTCATGTTTCTCTTCCTGCTCCCCTCTTTGGCTCAGCTCTTTATTATGTATATTGACTGGGCCTCTCTAGTCATTTGAAATATTTTTCTTCTTCTTTTTTTCTTTTCATCTTATCTTAACCAATATAAGAGACACGGAAAAATTAAAAGCCTTCCTCCAAAGGGGAGGTGGGGAGAGAGGCTATAAGTATGTATTACAACCCATTGTCCTTGTTACACACTTCAACATTATAATATAGAAGCCACAGGGACAAGAAAGAAAGGGATGAAGTTTCAGAAAGACAGAGATACAAGGCCAGATGCAGTGACTTACATGTGTAATCCCAGCACTTGGGAGGCTGAGGCAGGGGGATCACTTGAGGCCAGGAGCTTGAGACCAGCGTGGCCAACGTGGTAAAACTCCATCCCTACTGAAAATAGAAAAATTATCCAAGTGTGGTGGTCCATGCCTGTAATCGGCTGCTTGGGAGGCTGAGGCAGGAGAATTACATAAACCCAGGAGGTGGAAGTTGCTGTGAGCCAAGATGGTACCACTGCATTCCTGCACTCCAGGCAACCGAGTGAGACTCCGTCTCAAAAAAAAGAAGGACAGAGATACGAACAGCAGCACTGCCGACATGATGCCAGGAATGCAGTAAGAAAGGCCAAGTCTCTAACTATTAAAAAAAAAAAAAAAAGAAAGAAATCTAAATGGCCCGCTACATACCTAAGCTATGTGGTATAACCTACGCTCCCAAGCTACAGACCTGTGCAGCGTGTTACTGTGCTGAATACTGTATGCAATGACAACGCAATGGTAGGCACTTGTGCATCTAAACAAATCTAAACATAGAAAAGGCATGGTAAAAATATGGTATCATAGAGAAAAAATAGTACACCTGTATATAGCAGTTCTATTACAATCTTAGGGAACCACCATTGTATATGTGGTCCATCATTGATGGTAATTTATAGCAATGCACGTCTGTAACCTTTTTGCTACCCTGAAAAGTTGACTAAAAGCCTTGACATCCTGTCCACCTGGTCAGAAATGAATGTGAAGGTAAACAAGAAATGGTGTGTTCAATTCTCAGCAGGCTCTCCTCTAGGGGAAAGCAGACAGCTAAGTAAACCTCATTTGACCTAACAGAAAAGAAAGGAGAGAGAAAGAGGGAAACCGGAAATCCTCCACAGAACAAGTACAATTTTATAAGCTTCAATAGAAGGTCTGATTTTTGTTTTGGAATGAGCTTGTTTATAGTTGACAAGCAAAATATTTAGAAATGTAATGGGAAGAGAAGGTCACCACCAACTCCAACAAATTCTACTATTAGTCAGCAAAATGCCAGGAGTCTGGATTCAGGCATCTGTGTACAATTATAACAGCATTCATGATGCACTCTTCACCTTCAAAGCCCTTTCCCCAGCATTAACGAATGAATTCTCGCAACAGCCTTGCAGGGGAAGTATGATTATATCTGTGTGGGAGAGAGAGACTGGGATAGCTCAAAGAGGTTCTCCTTTCCCTAAGCCGGAGAGAGACACATCCTGGAAATGCAAATTCTTTGCAGTCTGGTCAGCTAAGGCCCTCCCAGGTCTCCAAGGACTGCAGATGTCCTGGCTTCCCCTGAGTGCAGGAGCCATCCAGAGAGGAGGCCACAAACTTTACTGCTGCCAATCACCAAGAAGTGAAAGACACAGCTCCCTCTCTCAGGGGTGACAAAAACTCATTTCTGTATCCAAACAGGCATCTCTCCTCCAACCATTAGTTTTCCGAGTTCTCTTGCAACATGTGCTGGCTTTGTCCTGTGTTGACTTAGCTAAACTGTAACTAGAATTCTCAGAATTCTCTTCCCTGGATAGTTAGTTCTAGGTTAGAGTTGGCTGCAAGAGGCTTTAGAGTGGGATCTGGGAGGTGAAAGTGAGGTAGCCTCTATTATGCGGGGAAGGACCTATGGGGCTCCAAGCATCTTTTTAGCTTAAAATTGGTGCTCCTAGTTCGCTGCTCCTGGTTCGCTGCTCCTGGTTCACTGCTCATCTGTTGGAAGACAGCAGAGCTGGGTCTGTGGCTTTTTCACATCCTACAAGATATCCTCCTTCAGCTCCTCTGGGTCCTGAACCAGGCATGTGCTCAGTTCCATGGAGAAGGACACCTGCTTCTTGACACAGCAAACCAACCGCTGTGTCAAGGTGGTGAGTGCTATGGTCTGAATGTTGTTGGTGTCTCCCGACAAATTCATAGGTTGAAAGTTTATCTTTGATGTGATGATATGAAGAGGAGAGGCCTGTGGGGAAGTCTTATGTCTTGAATATGATTAGTGCCCTTATTAAAAAGATTGAAAGGGAGCACATGAGGACACAACTAGAAGGCACCACCCGTGAAGCAGAACACAAGCCCTCACCAGACACCAAACCCACTGGTGCCTTGATCTGGAGCTTCCCAGCCTCCAGAACGGAAATACATACATTTCCATTGTTTATAAATTACCCAATGTAAGATGATTTGTTAGAGCAGCTTGAATGGACTAAGGCAATGAGTGAAACACGTGGGTTTCAGTTTGTCTTCAAGGCTTCGGGCTGGTGCATTCCAGTTTATCCTTGGCCACTCCCACTTCATATTCAAACTTTTCTTTCCAATTGATGATCCTAGAAACCTGCAATGGCCACGGGCCCATCACCAGATGAGGCAACAGCCATCTATAGGCTTCCTCACCAGCTTCCACAACTGTGTAAAACATAATCACTATAGAAGAGCCCTCATTCACCTTGTCCCTCATTGTGGTTCAGCTTCCTTGATCAAACTCTGACACAGAACATTTGACTACTTAGGCGATCACAGAATCTCCAAACAGCATGCATCCCCAACCAGGAGTCTACCCACTGGAAGCCTACAAGGCATGTAAAATGGCATCCGTAGTTTGGGTGAGAATCAGTTTCCCCCATTTCTCTCCTATAGATCTCCTTGGCCTCATTTTCTGTGAACTAGGACATAGCAGACCTGTGAAACTGAATTCCAACCCAATAGCACATGGCCAGTCTTCTCTTATCCCTCCTACTCACCTCCATCCCACTGGTGAGGGCAAATGAAGAAGCAAAGACTAGGCAACAAAGTGCACCCAGCCTGTACCCTTACCCATCAAGTGTTTGTTTAATGAGGAGTTGCCTAAAAGGTGTTCCATTCATGTAAGTTTCAGTCTCAAGTGTGAGGCTAGTTTGGGGGTTTAATGGCCTCAGTAAGTATCTGAATATTTTCCAAGAAAGACCAAATATGGAAGAAAGAGGAGAATAGTTCTGTACAGCCTTCCCAAGGGGCCACCATTTATCCAAGCAGAGTGTACCCGTGTTTCCTCAAGTTCACACCATACAGAAGAGTCAGCAGGAATGTTGAGGATGGATAGATGGGTGGCTGCTGTGCTGGACAGCTGCAAACAAGCCCTAAGATCCACCATTTCCTGGCTCTTCTCTATATTCAAAGAAGGATGGCCTCTATAAACTACCAAGGTTCCCCACTGCTTCCTGCTTGGTTTAGCCAGTAAGAAACATGGGCAGGATATTTGAGAATGAGCAGAAAAGAGAAATCAGGTTGTCACCCCCATCCCCTACTTGGGGCTGAGACTTCTCTATAAAAGACACCACCCGTTGGATTCCCCCCAGAACCAGCTTTCAGCAGGTAGCTCAGGCCCTTGGGCTCAGGTAATACCTTTGTTTCTCCAGCCCTAGGGAAAATAGGGGCTGTCAGCAATTGCTAACCTTGGGGTTGCCTTGCTTTCGCTGGTTGCTGTTTCAATTCTTCTAAAAATCTTTGTAACTAATTTCCCATATTACATTTCCTCCGTTAAATTATTCTGCAGGGGTTTTGTTTTTTCTGGAGAGACACTGGCTGATACGTATGCTTTCAACTCTAGGGATTAGAATTTGCCAAAACTGATACCCTTCCAAGATTTTTAAGTTCCCTAGGCTAGCATCATTTTTTTCAATCGCTTGTAGACAACAATACACGAAGTGTTGCCAACTAAGATAATTGAATGGTAACTCTACAGCCAGTCTGTGTGTGGAGGGTAGGGGTAGAAGACAAGGAAAATTGACTGAGGTTTTTCTCCTAACTCAGTAAAAGTGGAAATATGCTAGAGGGGTTTCTCATGTCATAGTAATGGGTTTCTACCCATCCTTTCCACACGGTCTTACCCAAACTTCACTTCTTTCATATCTTCAACCAGCATATATTGAACATCTGCTAGGCCCTGAGGATATGAAATGGACACAAATGCTGCTGACCTCAAGGAACTTCTAGTCTAGTGATCATGTGCATGTCCTTTCTAGGGTCAGCCCTGGCTATTAGTGCGTGTAGTACTGACGTAAAATTATCCATTCCAGTCAAAGTAGTCAGATAACTTCCTCACAGATCAGAATCTTTCCAGCAACTTCAGTAGAGGTATTCACAAACAAAAACACATCCCTTCAAATTCATCCTCACAGCAATCTTCATCCTGGGGTCCTTTATAAAGGAAGGCAGCCACACGCACTCCCATAAAGGAGGCCATATTCTCCCTTTCCAAGTTCAGATCCCAGTCTCTTCCAGATTTGGACATTCCGATCATTCACATCATTGCCATGTGTGCTCTGACCACATATTAGTCCAATCTACTAAATCTTCAAGGGTTGTCTTGGCCTACATGGTAGGAAGATCTCATCTTTCCTTTTCCTACTCCAAGCAAGACACTGACCCTGCTACTCTTCTAGCTTTCTTCAGATCATGCTTCCACTTCTTCCTTCTTAATCAGTTTTGTATCTTTCCTCAGCCCTTGGCAGGTTTTGGCAAGACGAAGGCATTCAGGATTTGTTGAATGAATGAATATATAGATGCACGGATGATGAGTTAGGAGTGAGAAACAACCAATGATATGTTAACTAGGGGTTGTTTACAAAAAGCTGGTTTGGAAATCTTGCTTTAAGTGCAGTAACGTGCTCATCCATGATCATCATTGGAGTCATAAGCCAAAAATAAGACTTTCAAGGAATAATATTGAAGCCTCATCCCCAGGCACAAACCAGCACCCGTGTGTACAGAGGAAGGCTGGCTGTTAAACCCAGACCTGCAAAACTAGTTTTGTCCCAAGATTCAGCCAGTATTAGAAAATCAAGATTTCTAAGGAAATGTTTGAGCCATCCATTTCCCAGAGTCCCCCCACAAAGTTGGCTCAGTATGGATCCAATATTTTTAAATCCTCCACTGGCATTTCCAGTTGCAGAAAATATGGATCATAACAAACTGCAGCAGACAGCTTCTTCATTTTCCTTTGCCAGAGCGGCCTGCAAACCCAACACCCACAGGCAAAGCCCTAGGCAGTGTCAGCTAGAGACCACAGGAGAGTGTCTGTTAGTGGATGTCAGACTTTCCCTCTTCCCAGACCTCAAACCTTAGAACCTGGCTCATTAAAGATAGACAGTAGGCTCCCCTGAGGCCCAGACCTTTCCTCAGTCAAGAATTGCCGGAGGTGACTCAGCTCCTGCTTAGACCCAGACTGACTTTTCTACCAGCCAGTGCCGTTGTTTCAAGGTACCCAACCATCTGGGTCCCTGACCCCTGCTTGCTTAGACCTCCAAGACAAGATTGCCTTACCCGGCCTTTACAAATCTACTTTCTGGGCTGCAGGCTTGCCTTTGACCTCTGAAGGGGTAGGCTCATCAGTCTGGCCTGCAGACCCCTAGTCTCCATTCCTGTCCCGGCTCTGCATGTCCGGTCTTGACAGGAGCCACCCACACCCCAACCTGTGAGTAGATCTTCCTCAAGAGAAAACAAAACAAAACATAAACCAACAAAAACCCCGAAGATTAGGTAGCAGATTTGCAATGACTTGGGCGCCATGTAGAATTAACACAGAATGCCTCATGCCCTAAGATGAAACCACAGCACCCAAAGACAACCCGAAGGATGGCCTCCACGCCTCCCTATGTTGTTGAGGCGAGTGGCAAAGGCCTGCCCTCTCCTTGCCTTCTGGGCAGGAAGTCTTACATGACTTTTGCATTCCAACCAAAAGACAAAAGAGGGGGTGGATTTATCTGAACCCTCGCCAGGTTGCACTGAGGTGGGTGTTGGGTCTTTTGAAACTGTCAGAATGAGTATGCTTCTGATTATGGGGTTCCCAAGACTCTGAGCCAGCTTTTCTTTTTTGTAAGCACATACATTTTCTTTCTGGACCACAGCCACGTTGCTCTGGCTATGCTAATCCCCCCAAGTAGTCACAGTGCTTCCCAGGGCATCCAGGGAGTTACTTGTTTTAGGGAAACCCTGTTAGTTTGAACTCTGTTCAAGAATGTGCCCAGTGTACTTCAGCCCAGGAACAAAGTGGATTTGGCCTGGAGAGTTAAAAGCACTTGGGTCCTCAGGGGTAAGGGACAGAAATGATCTGTGAGTCTGCAAGCCTGGAGGAATAGTATGCAGATCCAAGGGTCGGTTAGCTCAGCCCTGCAATGTTCTGACCTACAAATTTGAAGATGAACTGGCTACTGGAAGAGTCTCTGCATGCCCTGATTAGTGAAGGGAGAGTTTACGTTGATGTGATAAGGGCAATTAGAAACTGGGATTGTCCTGGTCACTCCATCTCTTGTTTCAGGTCCTCTCCAGTAGGTTCTCTGAGCTCTTGTCTGTCTAAGAGACCCACGACTTCTCAACACAGTGCCTTCGCCAATAAAGAAATATGCTGCTCTTTCCAGGCGTTCACCTTGAATTTTCCCGACTCATCAAAGCTTGCCTGTCCTGTATGTCTACGCTGATAATAGGAGATGATAATTACTCCCTGTTAATGTGTTCTCCAGGGTAATCCTTAAAAATAACTGGAGCAGGCCGCTTTCTATATACTGGGAATTTTAAGAGCCTCTTACATTCCCATAAATGCTCCAGCTCTGACTCAAGGGCACTTAGAGGTTTACCATCAAGTGTGATTCATTTGGCTTAAAGTTTTTGTTGTATGTCAAAAAGCAAATCGAAGAGGCAGTATAATCGAGAGGACGGAACATGAGACTGAGAATCAGGGGCCTCAGTCCTCCCACTGGCTCTCTCATAGCTAGTAGCTGGGTAATCTCAGGCAGTCACTTCACCTCACTGGTCCCTAATGTGCCGCGCATCCCCGAAGGTCGAAACAATGGCAATTTACTGAATCAATCAAGTTACACAGCCCCAAGGACTGTCTGTAGGGGGCACTTCTAAATAGTCGACGACCAGATCTGCTCCTGCCATAGACTAGCCTGCTCGCGAGTGCAGCCTTGTGATCACTCAGATGTGTGCATTCATCAGATTCCCTCCTGAGATTGGGTTTTATTTTGTTGGCAGAAGAAGAGAGAAAAACAGAGAAAGGGAGGGAGGGACAGAGAGAAGATGAGCCAGAACATTTTCCCTTTTCTGAGCCATCCAGAAAAGGGAAAGAAAGCAGAAAGGGAAGGCAAAGGCAGTGGCACTGGGGAGAAAACCGGCCTCCCTGCGAAACGCACTTCCAGTTCTCACGACCCGGCTAAGATAAACGCAGGGCCCGTGTAGCTAATCAAACTGACACAGAATGTTTTGAAATTTACACCTGGAATGACTCTACCTCTCATTCTAGGAAAGTTTTCTGGCCTTTCTAGGCCTCGATTTCCTACTCTATAAAAGGGGGTTAATTGTAGAACCTACCTCAGCGGGTTACTTGGAGGTCTAAAAAGAATAAAGCATGCTAAGTTCTGCCCTCATGCTGCAGAACTTTTCCCCACTAAGGGCTCACTATATGTAGGCTAGCGTTCATTATTAGGGAGGAACACAGATTACCTGAACTCCAGGAAGTGTCTGCAAGAGGAAGTATCCTTCAAATAGGAGGACAAGGGTCGTGCTGGCTGCAAGGTTTCTGAAGTCACACCATGAAAAAATGGGAAAATTAGCTCTGCTAAATGAGCTATACTAAGGAAATGCCTGAGACCTCGTTATAAACCCAAGTAACCCAAGACACCAAGTTACTAGTGCTCAGAGTGCATCCCCGGCTAAATGCCTGGTCAAACATCGTATCTGGTTGGTGCAAAAGTAATTGCGGTTTTTGCCATTAAAAGTAATGTCGAAAACCACAATTACTTTTGCCCCAACTAACAGCATGGGGCTGAACCTGCATGTGTGCTATGTTCCCTATGATGCATTCTGAAATTTGACAGTTCATGACCAAGGAGTTATTTTTAGCTAACAATGGATAGGCCAGGCGCAGTGGTTCACCCATGGAATCCCAGCACTTTGGGAAGCCGAGGTGGGCGGATTACTTGAGGTCAGGAGTTCGAGACCAGCCTGGCCAACATGGTGAGACTTGTCTCTATTAAAAATATAAAACTTAGCCAGGCGAGGTGGTGGGCATCTTTAATCCCAACTCCTGGGGAGGCTGAAGCGGGAGAATCGCTTGAACCCAGGAGGCGGAGGTTGCAGTGAGCCAAGATTGTGCCACTACACTCCAGCCTGGGTGACTAAGCAAGACTCTGTCACCAAAAAAAAAAAAAAGAACAGATAGATCAAAGTTAAAATATCATCTAGAATAAGGTCAGCTGAAGCCTGGGGATACAGCTATGCTCAGAGGGAATGAATGAGGATGGAGGATGGGTTGAGTGGGTGGGTTTTCTTCTTAAGCCGTAACTTGAGATTCTTATCACAATGATAATGATGGGGGCTCTCAGCTGGGGCAACTTACTAAACTACCAGAGCTTAAAGAAGTTTATGTGAAAGAAAAATGATCTAACAAAACATGTTTTTTGAATTATTCCATAGAGTTCTTTTCTGAAGAACTAATTTTTAAAAATCCAAAGTCTTTACAATGGCTTCAATGTTCTGTATGATCTAACCCCTTCTGTGACCTCATCTCCCGACACTCTTCCCCTGCTCCTCCTCAATCACTGCCAATATCACTCTCTCTTTAATGTGCCTTATCCTGTTTCCAGAAAATTCTCCCCAGATATCCACATGGCTTGCCCTTTCACTTCATTTAGGTCTCTGCCCAAATGTCACCTCATCTAAGAACGCTTCCTAACCATGCTATTCACAAGATAACCCTAAAAATTTTTTTCCTCTTACCTTATTTTATTTTCTTCATAGCACTTAGTACCATCTTATACTCTAGTAATAGTACTGACATGCTAATAATGGCATTTAGTGCCACCTTACATCCTGATGCACTTAGTACCACCTAGCACTTAGTACCACCTTACATGCTAATAATAGCACTTAGTACCACCTTACATGTTGATGTACTTAGTACCACAGAGCATTTAGTACCATATGCTGATGAGGACATTTTAAATTTTCTTATATTCATCTTAGTATCTATATACAGTGCCTGGTACATGGTAGACACCCAAAAACTATTTCTTGACTTAATGAATGAATGAAATTATTGCGTAGATGAATGAATGAGTGGAGATGCAGTTAAGTGGCACAACTGTTAAGCTAATGTTGGCTCTAGAATGTGACTTTCTAGCTGTGTGGTAGTAATCTGACATGTATTGTTTTATGAAAGATAGTATAAAATAGAAGATTTTCCCATGACTTTAATCCATTTTGTATTCTTATTTGGCCCTAAAAACATGAATTCCCCTTTCAACTCATTGTTTTGTGTAGAAAAGCCCTGAATTTTCTACTCAAAGTTGAGAGCTGGATTGAGTCCCCAGTCAGTCACTTCCAGGTACACGGTCTTGGACAAGACATGTGACTGGCCTAAATCTGAATTTCCTCCTTGGTAAAATGAAGTTAAAATAACTTTTTTCTCAAAGGCTGTTGAGTATTAAATGAGATGCTATATGCAAAGGCACTTGGAATTGTAAAACCTGATGTTAATGGGGGTGGTAGATGCTAATGTTTTCTTATAAAGCACAGAAAGTGTTCTCCTTTAGAAAAGTTGACACTTGATGAATTAGAAGAAAGTAGAGACTGCAGTCAGGACTATCTCTAGAGCATTGTCTTTTGAAACTGTGGGACTTCACCTCCATATGGGTCATAAATCAATTTGATTTAAAACCAACTATTTTTGGCCAGGCGTGGTGGCTCATACCTGTAATCCCAGCACTTTGGGAGGTCAAGGCATACAGATCACAAGGTCAGGAGATCAAGGTCATCTGGCCAATATGGTGAAACCTCGTCTCTACTAAAATAAAAAAAATATATTAACTGGGTGTCGTGGTGCATGCCTGTAGTCCCAGCTACTAGGGAGCCTAAGGCAGGGGAATCGCCTCAACCCAAGAGGTAGAGGTTGCAGTGAGCCAGGATCATGCCACTGCACTCCAGCCTGGCAACAGAGCAAGACTCCATCACAGAAAAAAAAACGAAAACAAACAAACAAAAAACTACATTTTGCAGTGAGAAAAGAATAAAAAATATCAGAATATTTTATAAAATCTTTCATTTTGTGGATGTGTTTCTAATGTCATAATATAAAGTAAATTTGTCACTGTGGGTCATGATTAAAAGGTTTGAAAACTACTGGTTTGAAAGAATCTATTATTACAGTGCTCATGTGGGTCACCAAGGCCTGAACTAAATTGGAAGTATGAGTGAGTAGTAAATACTCAAACCTTTTTTCCACTGCTCTGACTCCACAACGATAAACACAGAAGACTTCCGTAACCAAATGCATGGGGATTTTTCTTACATACCAAGCAAGCAAGCAATTTTGCAGTGGACAGTAGCTGGATATCCTCTAATTTAATTCAGTTCCGACACTATCTTCCTGAAGATAGCATCAGATCCCACAGAACTCAGTCCCCTAAGACCGTTCCCCCTTCAGATGCCAGTTGCAAATCCAGGCCTCTGGAACTTCTGACCGACTCACTTCAAGTTGGGGTTCCCATGACTCCCAGGTTAGGTTTGATTAATTTGCTAGAGTGGCTCACAGAACTCAGTGAAACACTTACATTTACTGGTTTATTCTAGAGGGTATTGCAAAGGATACAAATGAAAAAATGTATAGTGGAGGGTTTGGGGAACATGAAACTTCCATGCCCTCACTGGGCACGCCACCCTTCAGGGAACTCCGCGTTTCAAAATCCCGGAAGCTCCTTAAATATTGTCCTTTTGTTTTTTATGGAGGCTTCATTGCATAGGCATGACTGATCAAACCATTGGCCATGGGTGATCAACTTCACCTTCAAACCCTCTCCCCAGAGGTGTGGGGGTGGGGCTGAAAGTCCCAACCCTCTAATCATGCCTTGGTCTTTCTGGTGACCAGCCCCCATCCTGAAGCTACCTAGGGGTTGTCAGCCATCAGTCAATCATTAACATACAAAAATATATCACTTTAGAGATTCTAAGGATTTTAGGAATCTTATGCCAGGAAATAGTAGAAAACTAAACACATATTTCACAATATCACAATGAAAGAAATAAGAAAAATAACTATTTTTATTAGCTTATATTATTATTGTTATATAATCATCAATAAGTCTATGTGGAAGTTGTCTCTTACCCTAATTTTTAAGAGATTGAACAATAGGTCCAAGGTCACATAGCAAGTAAGCTGCAGAGCCTGGTTCCAACCCAACTTTTGTTTTTTGTTTCTCTCATTACTTCAGATCCTGCAGTCCTATCACCAGACTATCTTCCTCACCTATGAAACAACTGAAGAGGGTGGGAAGCCAAGGAAAGAAAGGGTCAATATTGACATCAAGGCTTCGGTGCTGAGTAACTGAAAGAATCTCTACACAAATGACCAAAATGGGCATATCAGCAGAATGAGTTGGTTTGACCAGAGGAATGGGGAAAACCTGAATTTAAAATGATGGAATGACTCCCAACAATCTAATTTTCAGTTTGAAAGAGAACTTCAAGGCCTTGGGAGACATCATTGGAATTTCAGAAGACCCCAAACTCCTCTGAGTTTGCATATCTTGGCATCAGAACCAGCACTTGTGTAAAGGAGCACTTCCTACACCCCAGAGTGGTTGCAAGTGCTTGTGAACAGTGATGCCCACCTCATCATGGTGCCGACATCCTAGTAACACATTTGGTTTGTGAAGGTCATCAGCCCTTCCCTGTTTGCACACCTTCTCGCCTCCTCCAAATAGTGGTCCTCCACTCAGAGGTCAAAGAACATGCTAAAAAGTCATTTCCTGTTTTGCAGCTGCAGTCTCCGAAGGCCTCTCAAATCTCCTTCAACCCTGTCCCTCACCAGGTTGAAAAGAACGCACTGAACCCATCCCTCGCCTTTATGATCAGACCTTCTACATATCTCATCTTAACTTCTCTCGTGACAATGTGAGACCCAGTGCTTTCAGAAAATGTGAGCACTGGATGGGCTGTGGCCTTCTGAGTAAACACTGACCAAGGGCAACCACAGGCTGAGCATCTGAACTGAACGTTAATCTCATAAGGACAGGGAACATTAAGGCTCATATGTCAACAAGGAGTTAACAACATGGCACAAACACGTTACAAATTATTACACTGACACTGGTGTGAAGTGACTTCAGCTGTGGGATCTGGAGTCAGAAAAATAAACAACATCAACAAAATGTGTAAATGGCTGAGCTGTCAACCTAGGCTGCTCCGTAACATTCATAATTGGTCTGTATGGTAGGTTGATTCACAGTCCCCCCAAAGATATCCATGCCCTAGTTCCACGAAGCTGTGTTACCTTAAATGGCAAAAAATAACTGTAAATGTTAAGGATTCTTGAGATGGGGACATTATCCTGTATTATCTGGGTGGGCTCTGAATGTAGTCACAGGTCCGTAAATATAATCACACGTGTCCTGTTAGAGAGAGGCAGAAGAGATTTGACACACACAGAAGAGGAAAAGGCAATGTGATCACAGAGACAGGCTGCAGTGATGTGGTCAAAGCCAAAGAATGGCAGCAGCCACCCGGAGCTGGAAGAGACAAGGAACAGATTCTCCCCGGGATCCTCCAGAGCGTGTGGTTCTGCTGACACCTGGATTTCAGCACAGGGATGCTGATGTCAGGCTTCTGGCCTCCAAAACTATGAGGAATACATTTCTACTGTTCAAGCCACTGTTTGTGGTAATTTGTTATGGCAGCCATAGGAAACTAATACAGTCTGGAACAGAGAGATGTGAACATGCCAAGCACAATAAACAGTATTAGCAGATACAAATAAACGCACAGTGCTGGTAATCAAACCCGGTGTTCTTCTCTATAGGCATTTACCCCTGGGGTCATCTGAGATGAAGAAATGTTTGTTTCTTCCCTGCATGCCTTTCTTCATCTCTTTACTCCTTCATGTGCCTTCTATTTTCTCATCCCCCTTTAAAATACAAAAATATCTAGTCTGTAAGGCATAGAAAAAGGAGCACCAGCTTTGGAGCCTCCTTCAAATTCCACTACTGCCTGTTCACTGAGAAAACTTAGGCTAGTCATGTGACCTCTCTCGGTTTTTCCCATCTGCAAATGGGGACAATGCCACCTACTTTTTAGGGTTTTTGTGAAAAGCAAAGGAGGTAAACCATGTAAATCTTGATACAGGTGGTTTATATCATGTACTCATTTACCTTGCAAGTTTAGCTTTCCATATTTGGTGGGGGCAGTGAAGAGAAAATTAGAGAAAAATAGAATTCACAGAATAAATAAACAGTGCTGGTAATTAAGCCCCATGTTTTTCTTTATAGTCATTTACTGCAGAGGACATATGAGATGAAGAATATAATCTACTGTTCCTTCTGTGACTTCTGCTGAGTGCAAGTCCAACATTCAAAGATATATTTCTCATAGAACGTGGTTTCTAAACACAAGACAACTTTTTCATGTAATACTTAACACGGTGCCTTCTACGGCATTTTCACCAATAATTTAAGCACATACAGTATACACTCAATAGCTGACTGCAGAACGTGGACCCAGTACTATGCAGCTCCACTGTAGTGCCTGGTCATTATTCTCTGCACAGGTATGCCCTGAGCTTCCCCAAACCCTTCATTCCCTCACTGAGCCAATTCTTACCAAACTCCCACAGGCACCAAAGGCTAGTGGCCTACTGGTGTTTCAGCAGCCGTGGAGTTCTGGAACGATTATCCTGCTTGTACCTTATCTTCATTCCATAAATTTAATGCAAGTTGCGAAGGTGCCACCAAGAGGCCTAAAGAGCCCCCAAAGTTTGGAAAATGGAGAAAGCACTAAAAATTCATGAGATCCGTCAAATACCAAGTTATCTCAATAACTTTCTTGCCCTCAGCAATTTCTTCAAAAAATAATGAAAAATAAAAAAGACCTACATATTTAGAGAACAGTGGTCTTCCTACAGTGTTCTCCCACCACTTCAAAAGTGATTTTTTTAAACTGTGGCAGAACTTATTGCTAAACAGCCACATCCACATCCAATAGCTTTTTGGGAGGTTATAAAACAAACAGGCAGCTCTTTTGGAGTCATAACATAGCAAAAACCTAGTCATACCACTGAGAAGAAGAAACCTGAAATTTGCCCTACCCGTCTTAAAATGGGAATCTCTCAGGGAAAAGCAAAAGAGGGAGAGGAAAGCTTTCTGGCTTCTTTAAATATCTTCCTGTATTTAATTTCACTGAAAACCACGCTTCTGGCCCTACCATGCCTTCAGCCTTCTCATTACCTCCAGCAATTTACATTGCATCTTTTTTGAACTCTGAATTCCCGGACAGAGTTGAATGTGATGTGGCAAATTAGTGAATCATAAAAATTAGAGCTGGAAAAGGCTTCTGGGGTCATAGGGTTATCCTCTGCCAATTCTAGATGCTTCTCTGTGGTTTATTTCTGAGTGCTTTGTTCGAACTGGTTTTAAGTCAACAATACATCTCATAGGGAGGGGAGGAAGAGAATAACCACAAAAAAGTCTTTTGCCCATCCATTTCCCTAGCCAGCCCAATCCAGGAGAGGGAAGCCTAGGGCTACTGACTGGGAAAAGAGGGATGAATCATGGGATATGAGGGCTGGAAGGGACTTCAGAAGGCATCTAGTCCAACATTAAATTGTACAAAGAAGGAAGGGAGGTTCAGGGACTTTAATGTACAGTCCCACAAGGATTACATGAGACCCATGTCAATGAAAGCAGGACATGGAACATCAAAGGAACTTGACAAATATTGGTTCCATTTCCCTCATCAGATCATTTTCTGCCTTTATATTAGAGTTTGTTGTTTATACATATTAAATGATATCTTGTGAATTCCTTGAGGGTGAGGACTCTATTTTATTTATGTCTCCCACAGTGCCTAGATCTGGGCCTTGCTTAGAAAGAGTGGCTCAGGAGATGCCAGTCATGTTGAATGACGTTTCTGCATAAATGGTCTCCCTTCCTTATACAGATCTCACTATCTTATATTTATGTTTGTGCTTGCCCCCATCTCCCGGATCTCGGAATAATGGCTGTGCATTATGGGAAGTGGGGTTTAGGGTCATCGTGAGCAGAACTTTCTAGGGACTGCACCTGAAAAGAATTGGGCTGCCTCAGCATGTATCAGGCAGAGCTAAACACTTGGGCAGAGGCAAAAAGGAGGGGACTTAGGCATCCAAATTAGGTTTAGAGCATTGACCTCTGAGGTCCCATTCCACGTTCAAGTTTTTAGACTCTGTGATATAAAAGAGCTTTATTTCCAAATGCACATAAGGTTTCAACTAGTTGAATCCCTTAAAAGTCAAAGCCCTCTCAAGACAGATCCCCATAGTCTCTCACCCTTATAAATCAAAGACATCAAAATATGACTCTAACTGTGGTCAAGGGGAAAGAGGGGTCCCCAAAGTTTTCTCCCAAATGCATCTCTTGATCTAGCTTAGAGACTTCAAAAGTTATCCTCTTAATACAGTTTTTAAAACCTCATTTAACATAGTCTAAAGTGGAATTAGTTCTGTGAGTTAGTTTGGCAGACAGATGAAATCACATCAAATCCATATTCATTATAGACATCCCATATGTCATCTATGAGGATGGATGGGAGCTCTTGTGTAGGAGGAAGAGTAGCTCAAGAGAAACACTCCAGGTTTACAGAGACCTGCCTTTTGCTTTCCTGTTTCACCTCCTTTTAATTGATTCATCCCCAAACACTGGGAGACTCATACATTCCAGCTGAAACTCTTTCATTCTTAGTAACTCTCTTCCTACTTTTAGCACTAGCTACTTCTTATGTCTAAATGGGCCCTTGAAGACATTTGAAAATTCTTATGCGTTGTTTTAAATTTTAACTTACTTAAAATTGGGAGTGTCACTGTAGAAAACTTAGAAAATGCAGGTAAGCAAAAGAAAACCCTCACCTCCTGGAGAGAATTCTATGAATATCTAACACTGTGGGTTTAAAGCTTTCTTACCCCTCCCATCCTCTACAGCAATGGGAAAGAGAGTAGTTAGAGAATAATTGTGTAACCTAGACCAACAGTCCCCAATATTTTTGGCACCAGGGACCAGTTTCACGGACAATTTTTCCACAGACACAGTTGGGTGGGGAGCACAAGATTCTCATAAGGAACACACAACCTACACAACCTACATCCCTTGCATGGGCAGTTCACAACAGGGTTCAGGTTCCTATGAGAATCTAATGCTGACAGTAATCCAACAGGAGGCGGAGCTCAGGCTGTGATGCTCACTCACCTCCTGCTGTGCCGCCTGGTTCCTAACAGGCCATGCGCCGGGACTGGGCCACCGCCCAGGGGTTAAGGATCCATGACCCAGACCACACGGAGAGTCAGCCAAACCTGCTAGGTCTTGACTTCACTCTTGAACTCCAAACGTGGAAAAGCCCAGGGCAGGGGTGAACGGAAAAAAAAAAAAAAAAACCTAAAGAAACAATGCAAGCTGTTTCACACAAAAGCATTCTCTTGTGAGTGGGGGAAGGGAAAAGGGGGAGGGATGGGATTTATTCAGACTTTCAATCACTGTAATCATAACAACTATTTATTCAACATTTACAATGTGTCAGGCATCCCTCATCTTACTGAGTTCACACCTCCTGGAGCTTTCCCAGAGGTGTGCTGATGAAGGATTAGCATCTGGAAAACCGTGGAGGAAAACCCTGATTGTAGCATTTGCCATTTCCTGAGGTGTAAATACTCCTACCAATTTCAAGCTTTGACACCAAGTCAGGAGGAGATGCTCAGGAGTAGGACATCATAGGGTATTTCCACCATGCAGATGGAATAATCATCAATAACCTCAAAAGCATAGATAATAGTGAAATGTAGTAACAGAATTTGGATATGGTGAGTTGTGTATATTTTGTATGTTTTCAATACAATTTGTTCAGCGGAAAGTTTATATAACTTAATTTTCATTGATGGCTGTATTTAACAACCGGCTTGCAAAATTACTGAAAAGTGCAAGCTCTTGTGGAGCCAGCTCTGTTGTACCACTAAGCCTTCCTCATCACCTCTTCCTCATCTTGCTGTGTAAATACGACCTGACTTATGAGCTTTTGTTTTACCTGGACTTAGGTTTTGTTTTTTTGTTTTTGTTTTCCTTTTTGTGAAGAACAGGGTCTCACTATATTGCCCAGGCAGGTCTCGAACTCCTGGGATCAAGCTATCCTCCCGCCTCTGCCTCCCTAAGAGCTGGGATTACAGGCATGAGACACCGCACCTGGCAGGTTTTGTTGTAATCTTTTCCATCTTCAAGATGTTTGGCTTCTCCTCCCCCTCCTCTGATTGTGGCTTTCTGCAACAGGAGAGGTTAGGGTAGAGAAGAGAAACTGAGGTCCAGAGCGAAAGACTTCCCCATTCAATAAAGATCTCAAGAAAGGGGAAGCGTTAAAGCAAGAAATGCAATGCGTGATTAAAAGTGGTGCTCTCCAATATGGCAGCCACTAGCCACATGTTGTTGCTGAGCACTTGAAGTATGGGTAGTGTCAATTGAGATGTGCCATAACTATAAACCATACACCAGATTTTTGAAGGCTTAGTTCAAAAATATGTAAAATATCTAATGAATAATTTTATATCAATTAATTAAGATGATAACATTTTATGTATGCTGAGTTTAAACATGTATTATAAAATTAATTTCACCTGCTTTTCACTTTTTAAAATACATCGGCTGGATGAGGTGGCTCATATCTGTAATCCCAGCACTTTTGAGACTCCAGAAGGTTAATTTGAGCCCAGGAGTTCAGCCTAAGCAACGTATGGAGACCCTGTCTCTACAAAAAAATAAATAAATAAAAATTAAAAAATTAGCAGGGCATGGTGGTGCATGCCTGTGGTCCCAGTTGCTTGGGAGGCTAAGGTGGGAGGATCACTCGAGCCCAGGAGGTTGAGGCTGCAGTGAATCATGCTCATGCCACTGCACTCCAGTCTGAGCAAGGGAGTGAAATCCTGTCAAAAAAAAAAAGTAAATAAAAATAAAATACATCTACTAGAAAATTTTAATTATGTATATGGCTTACATTTGCTTTCTACTGAACAGCACCACTGTGGAGAGTTACCAGAGATCAGGGAGCTTTTGCTACAGACGGCATTTTGAATTATTTAATCCCAGGTTTCTCAAGCTGGAGGCATGGTTTCTGCAACTTGCTGGCTTAGTGGGAAGGTTTTTTCCCATGGAGTCTTTCAGGAACTCAGGCTGACCCTGATTTATTTAGTGCTGACGATTGGGTGCACTGTGGACAAGAACCAGCATGTGCTGGCGCAGCACTAACAGAACACGGCTGCTCCTTCAAGCCATCTGACTTCCTCACTGCATCACTGTCCCCAAAACCAGCAGCGTTAAGCTGCATCTAATGAGAAACTCCTGAAAACAGCTGGAGTCAAGTTATCTACCCAAGCTGTTATTAAACACTTGCCATGTGCTGGCCCTGAGCTAGAGCTATGACAGAGTAGGGTTCAAGCTTACAAAAGAAATAGCCCCATAAATGCATGGCCACATTGATTTCTGAGATAGGTGCAAAAGGTTTTCAAAAGAGAAAGGAAATTCTTCCCAATAAATGTTGCTGGAACAATTAGATACTCACGTGCCAAAAAATGAATTTCCATCCATACTTCAAACCATCTAGAAAAATTAACTCAAAATGGCTTATATACCTAAAACCTAGAACTATAAAACTTTTGAAGAAAAAATGGGAAAAAAAATTTGTGATTTTGGAGTTAGGCAAAGATTTCTTAAATATGATACCAAAACACATCCATACAAGAAGAAAAATTATAAATTGGACTTTATCAAAATGAAGAAATTTTGCTCTTCAAATGATACCATTACGAAAATGAATAAAACAAGCCACAGACTAGAAGGAAATATCTGTAAGTCACATATCTGATTTGAAAAAAAGACTTGGTCTAGAATATACAGAGAACTCTCAGAACTAAATAATAACGAAGTAAAAAACCCAGTATAAAATTGGGCAAATTATTTGAACAGACAGCTGACCAAAGAAGATACACAGATGAAAAGGTGCCCATCGTTATTAGGAAAATGTACGTTAAGGACACAATGCAAATTAAAATCACAATCAGATACCACTAACTACTAGATGCTTATTAGCATGTCTAAAATTAAAAAGATTGACCATAATGAGTGTTGACAAGGACATGGAGCAACTGAAGCTCTCATACAATGCTGGGTGGTACAATATTACAACCACTTTGAAAAATAGTTTGTCCCTTTCTTAAAAAGTTAAATATATAACTACCAATAATTCATTCCACTTGTAGGTATTTACCTAAGAAAGATGCAAGTGTATGTTCATAGAAAGACATGTACACGAATGCTCATTGCAACTTTGTAATAGCCCAAAACTGAAAATGACCAAAATGTTTGTCAATAAGTGTACAATTTAATGTGTACAATGAAATAATACTCAGCAATAAAGAGGAATGAACTATATAAATGTAACAATATAGTTGAATCTCTGAATAAATACACTGAGTGAAAGAAACCAGACCAAAAAATAATACATATTGTTGATTCCATTTATATAAAATCCTAGAGAATGCAAACTAATCTATAGTGACAGAAAGCAGATCAGTGATTGTGCAGAGATGAAGGGGGAATCAGGGAGGAACAAGAGGAAGAAATTATAAAAGGCCACAAGGAACCCTTTTGGGGTGATGGATATGTTCATTAGCTTGATTGTGGTGATGGTTTCAAGGGTAGATACACATGTCAAAACTTATTAAATTCTACACTTTAAAAATGTGTAGTTTATTAAAAATTATACTTCAAAAAAAGTATAAAGCATACTTTCAACAGCATACTATTGAAAGCTCCCTCTACTTGGGGAGCTTTCAATAGACAGTGTAAAGATTCACCATGGCTTTCTGTGTATTTATGAAGATTATGGGAGGATTATGGGAGGGAGTCTCATGCCTGCCTCTCCCCAACCTCCCCCATTAAGCTCTGCTGCTGCAGTGAAGGCTCTGCTGAGAATCCTAACAAGTAAACAAGAGTGATTCCATTTAGAATCTGGTCCCATCTGGCCCAAGCCAGGGCCAGCGCACAATAGCCTGCCCACCTCTCCTGCCCCCTTCCCATATGCACTCCCTCTTGCTTCCTTGTCCAAGTCCCTGGTGAGGAGCTCTGTGCTCAACTACTCACATTGAAAATTTTGTGCTTGAAAAACACTTCTGCTATTTCTCTCAACAAGACCTGAATTTTCCTTTTTTTTCCTGAGACTGAGTTTCACTCTCGTTGCCCAGGCTGGAGTGCAGTGGCATGATCTCGGCTCACTGCAACCTTGTTGACCAGGATGGTCTCGATCTCTTGACCTCGTGATCCACCCACCTCGGCCACCCAAAGTGCTGGGATTATAGGCGTGAGCCACCGCGCCCGGCCAAGACCTTCATTTTTTTAATGCACTGCGGAATTTAAAAACTTAAAACTCTTCATGTCTACAAATGACATTTCAGGCTCTGTTGAAGCTGGGGGGACCCTACCATCACATGGACAATCTCCTGCAATCACCTACCTTCTGCAGTTAAAAGTCGGGAAACCTTTACCCTCTGGTGATTGGCCTACTGGTAGAGAGAAGCTGAGATAATCTCTCACCTCCC
The DNA here is from genome assembly GCF_009761245.1 of Sapajus apella. Taxonomy (NCBI): domain Eukaryota; kingdom Metazoa; phylum Chordata; class Mammalia; order Primates; family Cebidae; genus Sapajus; species Sapajus apella. Next base: position 3,663,396 of record NW_022436981.1, on the reverse strand, counting down.
TTCAAATTAAACACTCAGAAAAGAGCAGGTGGTAGAAGAGCCCTGGAGGCATTGCTGCCTGTTGAAAGCTCAGCTATACTGCTCATCACTGAAGCTGCGCCTGCAATGGTGAGTTTCAGGGAGAAATGGGAGACAAATCAGTGTCCTATGAAAACACATCTCAATGAGACTACGCCTGCCAATGGGTGGCTTGAAGTCTTCCTGCAGCAGAGTCCTTCTTCCCTCCAGGTGATAATACCTGGGTCAGGTTAGCTTTAGGTGGGGTTAGAGGAAAACCTGAGACCCTGACTCAGAGCCACCTGCTTTCTGAGACGGCACAGGTGGGCCGTGAAAAAGGGCCTCTTAAAAGTCCCCCTCACCCCGTGCTGGCTGAGCCCCAGGTCAGAGCCCAGTCAGATAAACAAAGCAACAGTACTGCTTCTAGACAGGTTTTAATTCTTCTGCGATTCTTTGGAAAACTTAACGTAGGATCAAGAAATCTCAGTTGGAGGAACAGTAGAAGTATTCTAGCCTGATTGCCTCACTGCCACATAAATCTCTACTCCATCGTACCTGAGAAGTGGTTGTCTATTCCTCTCCTGAATGCTTCCTCTGACAGAGTTTCATTTTAAAACAAGCTCTAATTGTTAGAAACTTCTTCCTTATATGTGCAGCTGTGAAAAAGAATGAGGAAGTTCTCCTTGTACTGATGAGGAAAAAATCTCCAAAATATACTATCAAGTTTAAAAAAGCGGGGGGCGGGGGAGGGCGGGGGGCGGGCAGGTGCTGAACAAGATATATAATATACTGACTTTGGAACTTAAAAAATAAGAAAAATAAGAATTGATGTTCACACGTGCTTATATAATATATACATTTTAAAACTCCGACAAAATACAGACAAGACATAAAAATAATGGTTGAATACCAAGAGAATAATGAGAGCTAACACATTTGTGGAATTGACTGCATGCCAGAAACTGTTCTAAGTTCTTTACGTGGATGGACTCATTTGATTCTTACAACAACCCTATGAGATAAGTACCATTATTATCTCCATTTTTCAGATGAGGAAGCTAAGATTCAGAGGAGTTAAGTAACTTGCCGAAGGCCACACAGCTAGAAAGTAGCAGGACTGGGACAAACTGAGACAGCACAGCTTTCAGAGACTGCACTCTTAAGGACCATGGCAAACTCTCCCTACTAGAATACAAGGGTAGGAGGGAGGCTTTTCCCTGTATTCGTCTTTATTCTTTCTGTCGATTAGATCGGTTGGTTGGTTGGTTCATTATTTCTGCATTTATTATTTGGTTGGTCAGCTGGTGGGTTGGTTTGGTTGGCTGATTGTCTTGTGAACCACATGAACGTATGATACATTTAATAAGAATTTCTCTGGCTGCTGTCAGGAGGCAAGGTAAAAAGCTAGGGGACCAGTTTGAACAACAAGAAAAAACTGCTATCTTGCTTTTTTGCCATAGGTTGGTTCTCTGGGCAGTAACCAAATCCTACTAAATGAACCTTTCCCAAGGAATAAAAAGAACATTTTCAAAGCTCTCTGTGGATCCCTAGATGCCCCAGGCTTTCATACTTGTCACCATGCCGGTTAGTCTTCCCCAGATACACCCCAGGACCTCATTGCCCTCTTAAGGTGGCGCCCAAAACCCAGCTCAGTTTTTCAGCACTGGTCTGCCCAATAAGACTAATACCTCCTTGTTTTGAGAACTGCATTTCTGCTAATGCAGCCTGTTTGCACTTGGCATTTCCAGAGTCGTCATTTCAGCGTTGCCATTAACTGCAGCGTCCAGCACTCACTCTCATGTGCTCCTGCCTATTCAGCTCTTTCCCATTCCAACTGGGCAGCTGTTTCTGAGTCCGTGTCTGGGACATTAAATCTCTCCCCATTAAACTTTATCTTGTTAACCCATTTGATCTATTGTTCCAGCCTGGCTCATTTGGTTCCTGACTCTGTTTCCCAAAATAGTCAAGATCCTTCCCAGCCTCATGTAAGACAAGTATAATTCTTCTCATTTGGCTGTTAAGGACACTTAGCCCCAGAGAAGGGGTTTGCCTAACATCTCACAAATTGTTTGTCCACAGCCTGGGTCTGCTGGAAGAATTCTACCCTACAGGCACTGGGTAGGTCCAGGCTTGGGACTGCCTCCCAGGGTCCAGCACTAGCACTTTCAATAGGAACTGGACAGAGGGAGTGCACTAAGGCAGACACATGCTCTAGCTTCACAGGCAAGAAGGAAGGCCGTCATGTGCATGGCACATGTTCAAAGTTGGCAGGCGATTATAACAGCTTAAAACATCACGTTCTAGATGAGTTGCTGGGGGTTTTCTGAAGCGTGTGCCGAAATCAGAGATGCCGTGGGGATGACATCTTCCTTATCTGTGAAGTGATGTGATGTGGAATTACTCAACGAGCAATCCCCAGAGACCACAAACCAAGAAACTGATCCAGAAATTCCACTCTCGTCCGCCCGCCAGATGTGCAGGTTGAAGTGCGTTTCCACGCTCCACATCTTCTCTCCCACAGACGAGATCAGAGAGCTATTTCAAAAATAAGTTAAAAAAAAAAAGCAGGGATGTTGCCTACCTAATCCATAGGCTGGTCACATGTCTGATTTGGTAGAATGGGTGGACAAAGTGAAAACATGGCAATTTCCCAGTACCCATTAATCTGTGGTCATGAAGATACCGGAAAACATGGTGGGGGAGACAGAGAACCACAGTTGGGCTGATCCAAGTGCTCCAGGACCGCCATCCGTGGGAAAAGCCAGGAAAGCACAAGGAGCAACAGGCGACTCCTGCAGAACTGAAAATGCCTTTGAGATGAGGTGATGCTGGGTTGAGGAGAAGTGAGCCAATCAGATTCGCTGAAAGCCAGCCCTCAGTAAAGGTCATGGCAGGACACGCCTCAACATCTCAAATTAAGTCTCAGATGCCATCAGGAACTCTGGTTTGACTAGATGGAAGTGGAATTTAAAATGAAGGCTTTCTAACCTGGAAACCAAAACGTGGTCTCTAATTCTGACCTTGCCTTATTGTAGTGGCTTTTGAGCATTCCATGACCAATGTGTGCCTCAGTAACCCCGTTTTCAAGGTGACTGTAAGAGGCAGACTAAAAGAGATGATGAAATCCACCTTGCCAGCCTCACAGGTGTCCTATAACTTCAGAGACGATAACATCAGGACATTCTTCTGAATTACTTAAAGAATGACAGAGGATAAATAGGATTCTTTATTACTGCTATTATGATGAAATTCATCAAATTGCCTGTGGGGTATGTTTTTTGAAATCCTGAAACACCATTTCATTCTTAATTATGTAACAGTTTTCACCTTGTGAAAGTTCTTAACGGAAAGTCCCCAGGACCCCATCGTGGGAAATTAAACCCCTGGAGAAGTAGAAAATGCTACTAAAATATGTCCTTCTGACCCCAAACCAGGAGCAGGTTAATGCAAGAAGATGATTCGAGTATGTTCAGTGGTGAACTGGGTGCAGCTGGCACCCCTTAACGGATAAAACTGGTTCCAAGAATGAGTCATACTGATTATACCCTTGGAACATCATTCATAAATATCATCTGTCCCCAAAGACTTCCAAAACACAGGAGTCATGGCAAAACACACACACATATATACATGTAAGCAAGACTTCTAACAATCAGGCCATTGTTCGCAGCAGAAAAACCAGGCACACCCTTTATCTAAGATAAAAAAGAAAATGCAAAAAGCAATCAAATGAAACCTATCTTGCTTAACCTGAAAAACAACAGTTGGATTAAAGCATGTCTATGATCCATTTTCAGCAAGCCACCTTCCTGGGAGCATTTCAGTGAGCAGGAAGCTTTTTGGGGCCAGCCCTCCCCTAAACAAAAGAAGTGTTCCTTGCCACCTGTACTCATGTCCTCTTTGTGGCTACCTTCCCAGTTCAGTCCCATCCTCACTCAAGGGGTACAGCACCTCTGGTTAATTAAACTTTCTTCTTTTCTGTAAAAATAAGTTATCCGAAAATAGTAGGGTTTTTTTGTTTGTTTGTTTGTTTGTTCATTTTTACTAGGGAATAAAACTTAAGAAACAAATGTTAATTTCAGGCACCTACAGGCTCCTGGAGAGGGGGCAAGGCCAGGTGAAGGTATTATGTATAATCTTCTCCCCAGTTCCACAAGGGAGAACCTCAATTCAGCACCTCACAGGATTCCTCCCACCTCTCCCTTCATCCCTGCACAGAGCAGAAAGTCTCGAAAGGGCTAGCCATATACATGGCCACTTGGTCCAACTGTGGCATCTTACCCCAGATGAAACTCTGCAAAGTATGCCTTTCTACAAAAAATGGCCTGAGAAAAGCTGGCCAGCCACATAGTGTGAGGCCAGGTGTAGAATATGTTCACCCTTGCTGAGCCTGCAGCAGTGGGATAGAAGTTGAGAGGTTTCAGACTCCGTCCCCAACCTGTTGGTGTCCTTGCCTTCTTGTGCGCACCTCAGAGGTACACGCAGAACTCCGCCCCCATGGTCCCACCCCACTGCTCTTCCCTTTACTACGTTTCAAGAGCTAGGAACTAACAAGAGCTCTGCCTGCTGCATATGAAAACTTCAGTGAGGCCATCACTCCCACACCCACAGCCTGCAATAGCACCAGTCCTAAAAGAAATCACACACACACAACTGCCTGCCCTTGAGAGGGCATTAGACATACCACTTTCCACTGGACACACATCTAATTTGCCCACCCAGAGACAGTCACTCAAAGCAGGAACTATTCTAGCGTTGATTCTGCATGTTAAAAACACTCATACAAAGAGAGAGGGAGGCAGACAGAGAGAGAGACAGAAGGAGAAAGATAGAGATGGAGACAGACGGGTGGAAGAGAGGGATAGTGAAAGGGAGAGAGGAAAGGGAGTTTTCATAGACGACTAGGGCTAAAAGGCACCTCCTTTCACTTTGTTCAATAGTTATAGGTCTCTTGAGGTTTTGTCTTTATTCTGAGTTAATTTTGGTAACATGCTTTAATAGGAAATTGTCCACTTACATTTTCAACTTTATGGTATAAGGTTATTTAACAAATGCCTATAATTTTAAACTCCTATGTTTATGTTTATGTCCTTTGTATCATAGTTTGTTCATGCTTAATTTTTCTGCAGATATCCAGTAGTCTTTAAAGAACAGCTTTTGGCTTTCAGCAATCCTCAGTCAAATTTTGCTTCCGTTTCATTAATCCCTTCTCACACTATTACTTTTCCCCTCGTTCTACTTTCTTCATCTTTACCCTTCTATTTCTCCTAACTTCCTAAGTTGGAAATTTAGCTCATTTCTTTTCTTTTTTCTTTTCTTTTCTTTTCTAATTGTAATGATGCCCACTCTCAGACGATTACACAATCACTGCAAACCTCCCTTGAATCAGCCTCACTTAGAAGAATATGAACAAGAAACACAGCACGCCTGCAGGCCAGGATCAGACCCTGCTCTTCATAGCAATCCTCACGGTAGTTCGGTAGTTCAAGGGCTAGTCTCTTGTTTTTGAAATGAGGAAATTGAGACCTAGAGAAAGAAACAGTTGTATAAAAATCAACAGCAAGCTGGACCTAGACCCTAGGTCCTCTCTTTTCAACGTTGTATTAATTCGAAAACTAAGGTCACCGCTTAAGTAGCAGCTGTACCTCCCATAGTGTCATGACATCTTTGACTCTCTACTTCATTTGCTTCATCTGCCAACTAGAAATACAATCCTTCTCTTGCCCCTCCCAGATCACAATCTTTGGAAGAAAAGAGCCGGCCATATTTAAGAGTTTTTCTTTGGTTGTTTGGTTGTGTAATGTTGTTGGGGTGTGAGAGTGGAAGTGTGCTGAGTCAGCAAAGGGGGACAGTGGTCATTGTGGGTAAGTGTCATTAAAAACTGGCCCTGTTCATGATGGAGTTTGGTTGAGGTCAGGATGTCTTCGTTTGCATGATCCATGATCTTAGCACATATCATTTAAAATTAGCACCAAAGTGAGTTCCCCACTGATAAGTACCAAGTACCTTTTAGTTCTTCAGATTACATCAGTGGGTATAGCAGGTCCCCATAGAATTCAACAGAGGAGAGAAGTTTTGCTCAGGGCTTTGATACCTCATGATCTGGGAGGGCCAGAAGGAATGGACTCACATTTATTTGGGGCCAACTCTATGCCAAAGACGTTGATAGGCATCTTCCCTACCATATTTCTTTTTGGAAGAGTGTTAATTACAAACTTAATTTCTTGTTATAGATCTATTCGGATTTTCTATTTCTTCTCTAAAGAAGTTGGTTTTGAGCCTGGCATGGTGGCTCACACCTGTAATCCCAGCACTTTGGGAGGCCGAGGTGGATGGATCACCTGAGGTCAGGAGTTTAGGACCAGACCTGGCCAACATAGTACAACCCAATCTCTATTGAAAATACAAAATTAGCCAATTGTGGTGGCACATGCCTATAATCTTAGCTACTTGGGAGGCTGAGGTAAGAGAATCCCTTGAACCCAGGAGGTGGAAGTTACAGTGAGCCAAGATCATGCCACGGCACTCCAGCCTGGGCAACAGGAGCGAAACTGCATCTCAAAAAAAAAAAAAGAAGTTGGTTTTGGTATTATTTCTCTCTAAGGTTTTATTCATTTCAACAACATTGTCTAATTTGTTTCCATAAAGTTGTTTATAGTATCCCCTTAATCCTTTGACTTTCTGCAGGGTCATTGCTAATTTTGGTAATTTGCATCATTCTTTGGCCAGTCTAGCTACAGTTTTGTCACTTTGGTTGACCTTTCCAAAGAATCAGCTTTGGTTTCCCTAAATTTCTCTGTTGTTTTTCTGTTTACTGATTCATTCATTTCCACTTTAATCTGTATTATTTCCTTCCCTCTGCTGGTTTTGGGCTTAGTTTTCTCTTCTTTTCTCTAGTATCTGAAGATATAAACTAAGATTATTAATCTGAGATCTTTCTTCTTCTCAAATCCATATGCATGAAGTTATAAATATCCCTCTTACAGAATGGTGAAAGGAACTTTGAAAGCCAATTCCTCTATAAAGCCAAGAACATTGGCAAAAATGTCAAAATGAAATTTTTTCAGAACTCTAAATTAACTAAAGACTTGTAATAATCCAAGGAACACTTAAGGATTAGCTTTCCCGTTTCTGCAACAAAGGCAGTTGGAGCTTTGATAGAGATAGCATTTAATCTACAGATAAATTTGAGTAGGAGAATCATCTGATATGGTTTGGCTGTGTCCCCACCCAAATCTCATCTTGAATTGTAGCTCCCATAATCCCCATGTGTCATGGTAGGGACCCAGTGGGAGGTAATTGAATCACGGGGGCAGATTTTTCCTGTGCTGTTCTCATGATAGTGAATAAGTCTCACAAGGTCTGATCTGCCCTTTATAAAGGGCAGTTCCCCTGCCACATGCTCTCTTGCCTGCCACCATGTACGACATGCCTTTGCCCCTCCTTTGCCTTCCAACATGATTGTGAGGCCTCCCCAGCCATGTGGAACTGTGAGTCCATTAAACCTCTTTTTCTTTATAAATTACCCAGTTTGGGGTATGTTATTATTAGCAGCATGAGAACAGACTAATACACCATCTTAGCAATATTAAATTTTCTGATCCATGAACATGAAATGCCTTTCAATTTTTTTAGGTCTTCTTTAATTTCCTTCATCCATGTTTTGTAGTTTTTAGTATATAAGCTTTATACTCCCTTGGTTAAATTTGTTCCTGAGTACTTTCCTTCTTGATTACATTATAAATAGAATTGTTTTCTTAATTTCATTTCAGATTATTCATGGCTACTGTATAGAATTACAACTGATTTTTATACATTGATATTGTATCCTGCAACCTTACTGGACTAGTTTCATTGCTCTTAAAGTTCTTCCCTGTGGAATCCCTAGAATTTTCTATATACAAAATAACTTCATTTACAAGTGGGGATAGCTGAATTTCTTCCTTCCCAATCTGGTTACCTTTTTATTTCTTTTTCTCATCTGATTTCCCTGGCTGAAACTTCCAGCGCAATACTGAATAGAAGTAATAAGAGCATCCTTATTTCTTACTTTAGGAAGTTTTCAACCATTAAGTCTGATTTTAGTTCTGGGATTTTCATAGATGTCCTTTATGGCTGGTGGGTATGTAAAATGGTGCAGTCACTTTGGAAAACTTTTTGACAGTTCCTCAAAAGCTTAAGCATAGAGCTCCCATGTGGCCTAGCAATTTCACTGGTAGGTTTATGCACCCAAATAATTGGAAGCATGTGTCCACATAAAAACCTATACATGAATGTATAGCAGCATTATTCATAATAGCCAAAAAACCCAGAAACATTCCAAAGTCAATCAACTAAAGAATGGATAAACAAAATGTGGTATATCCATACAATGTATTATTAAGCCATGAGAAGGATGGATATACTGATACATGCTACAAAATGGATGCACTTTGAAAACATTATGCTAAGTGAAAGAAGGCAGACACAAAAGGCCACATATTGGATCATTCAATTTTTATGAAATGTCCACAATGACCAATCCATTGCAATAAAAATTAGATTCGTGTTTGCAAAGGAATGGGGGAAGGAGGCAATAGGCGGTGACTGGTAATGGATATAGGGTTTCTTTTTGAAATAATGAAAATGTTCTGAAATGGCTGATGATAGTTGCAAAACTTGGTAAATGTAGTAAAAGCTATTGAACTGTCCACTTTAAAAGGATCAATTATATGGTATGTGAAGTATGTATCAATAAAGCCATTATTTAAAATTTTTCTAAGCACTTTAGCTGCATCATGTATATTTTGATGATGTAGTTTTGTTTTCATTAAGTTAAAAATATTTTATTGTTTCCTTTGTGATGTGTTGTTCAATTTCCAAATACTTGGAGGTCTCCCATATTTACATCTCTTGTTAATTTCTAATGTAACACCACTATGTTCACAGAAATACCTTGTATTATTTAAATGCTTTTAAATTCATTGACACTTTGCTTTATGACCTAGGATATAGTATGTTCAGGAGAAGTTTCTATATATACTTGAAGAGAATGTGTATTTTGCTGTTTTTGAGTGGATTTCCATACATCTATAGAAATAGATGTTGGTTAGGTCAAGTTGGTTGATAGTATGTTCAAGTCTTCTTAAATCCTTAATGATTTTCCGGCTAGCTATTTCACCAGTTATTGAGAGTGGGATGTTAAAAGCTCCAACTATTGTCAAATTATCTCCTCCTCACTTCAGTTCTTTCCATTTGTGCTTCATATATTTTGGGACTGTGTTCTTAAGCCTATATAAGTTTATAACTTTTTTATCTCCCTGGTGAATTGATATAATTATCATTATAAAATGTCCTTCAATAATACTTTTTGTCTTAAAGTATATTTCATCTGACTTTAATGTATCCAATTCTAGCTCTCTAATCGTTTCTGTTTATATAGTATATCATTTTCCATTTTTAAAAATCTACTTGTGCCTTTGAATCTAAAGTGTGTCTCTCGAAGATAGCACATAGTTTGATCTTGTTTATTGTCTAGCCTGACAATCACTGCCTTTTGATTGAAGTATTTAAATCATTTGCCTTGAATGCAACTACTGATATGCTTGGATTTACATCTTCCATGTTCTATTTGTTTTCTATAAATTCCATGCCTTTTTAAATTAAATTTAAATCTGTTCCTTCTTTACTACATTCCTTTGTGTCAAATAGGTATTTTCTAATATGGCATTTTAATTCCTTTATTGGCTTTTAAAACTATTTTTAAAATTATTTTCTTACAGTTACTTTAGGGATTACAATATGTAGCTTAATTTATCAAAGTACACTTTGGATTAGCACTAACGGAATTCCAGCACCATATTGAAAAACTTGTTCCCATACATCTCCATTTTATCTCTTTTCCTTTGCACCATTATTATATATATTAAATCTTTATATGTTATAAGCCCAACAATACAGTTTTATAAATATTGTTTTACACAATGATCTTTTAAATCTGATATGAGAAGAAAAGAGAAAAATATATAATACAGTTCTTATATTTATCTATGTAGTTACCTTTTCCAGTGTCCTTTCTTACTTCATGTGGATTCAAGTTATTCTCTGGTGTCATTTCCTTTCAGCCTAAAGGATTTCCTTTCATATTTCCTGTAAGACAGGTCTGTTAGCAATGAACTCTCTCAATATTTCTTTTTCTGGGAGAGTGTTTAATTCACCTTCATGTCTGAAGGACAATTTTGTTGAATATAATATCCTCAGTTGACTTTTTTCTTTCAGGATTTGAATATGTTATCCATCGTCTTCTAATTTCCAATGTTTGTGACGGAAATTCAACTTTAATCACATTGTTATTCTTGTGTACGTAATGTGTTGTTTTTCTCTTGCTGCTTTCAAGTTTTTCTCTTTGTCTTTTAATGGTTTGACTATGATGTGTTTAGGTATAGCTCTTTTTTTCTTATACTACTTGTTTGTTGAGCTTCTTTGATATTTAAATTAATTTTAAAATCAAATTTTGGAACTATAAAACTATTATTTCCTTAAATATTTTGTCTGCCTCTTCTCTCTTGCTTCTCCTTCAGAAACACATATTACACAAATGGTGTATGCTTGGTAAAGTCCTACAGATCTCTGAAAATCTGTTCACTTTTTGTCATGCTATTTTCTTTCTATTCTCCAGTTTAGATTATTCCTATTCATTTATTTCATGTTTGGCAATTCTTTCTATTGCTGTTTCAGATCTACTGTTGAGGGACTTTAGTGAATTTTTCTTCTCACTATTGTTCTTTTCAACTCTAGAATGTCATTCTTTTATACATTTTTCTCCCGTTTATATTCTCTATTTGATGTGTCAACACCATACTTTCCTTTAATTCTTTAAATACAATTTTTTTAGTTCTTTCAGCATGTTTCTTATATCTTCTTTGAGGGCTTTCTCTGCTAAGTCCAAAATCTGGGGTTTCTCAAAGACAGGTTATTTTGGTGGCTTTTTTTTTTCTGTGTATGAATCATACTTTCCTGTTTTTTATATGTCTTGTAATTTTTTTGTTGAAAACTGAACATTTCGGTTAATATATTGTAGCCACTCTGATTCCTTCTCCCTAAAGGTTGTTGTTGCTGCTTTGCTTGGTTGACTGGTGACATTCTTGGACTGACTCTTTAGAGTCTGTCTTCCTGTAGTGTGTGGCTCCTGCTGTATCTGCTCAAGTTTTTTAAATTTTTATTTTTTTAATCCCAACTTCTACACCTTATGTTTAGCAAGAGATATGTGGATAATTAGGGCCCTCTCTGGTCACTATTGAGTGTGTGCACAGCTTTGCCTCTGTGTGCAGCCTTCCAGAATTCCAAAAATGTTATCAATGGCCACAGTGGCTATCCCACTCCTTGGGTCTTCCTGTTCTTTTTGGGGGCAAGTTGCCTTTCTATTGCTTGCCTGAACCAGGAATACAACTTCAGGATGACTGCAGTATTGGCCTTTCTTATTCATTTGCCATTAAGATGGTTACTGTTTTAACAGGGTTTTCCTGCACTTCACTCCAAAGCACGTCAGCCCCCTCCACCAGCAAACCTGCTGGGTTTAATGGCTTTTCATGCTCTTTTTGGAACTACTGTGCTGATGGAACTGGAGTAGGAGTTGGGGAGGTGAGAGCAGTCCAGTTTATAGAGGCACAGACTCCCTTTGTTCTTAATTAAGGTTCAGCAGTTTGTAATGAATAATTAATTCTCAATTTGTTGTGTATCTCTAGTTAATTTTTCATAGTCCCAAAATAGTTGTTTTTTACAATTTTGTCCTTTTTTTACAATTTTGTCCAGTTTCATTGTTGTATTTGGGGAGTGTTGGACAGGCCTCTCATTCCACCGTTCCAGAAGTTCCACAAGTCTCCATTCTGTGTTTCATTTCATCTTCATAAATACTAAGAGGTAATTTTGTTATTACCGATTTATGGATGATGACACAAACTTCAGCATGGTTAAGTAACTTGCTAGAAGTCATGACTCATATTTCTCAAAGGTAGTAGAGTTTTGAGGATTCTACACCAGAATCTGATTTGTTCCTGAATCTTTGAAGACACCCCCCCTTATAGAGATGCCATCTTTAAGAATTTTGTGTATCTTGACAAGGTTAGGACTCAACACTATTGTCTTGATAGTTCAGGTAATTCTATTTTGGTGTTGATGATGCAGATGGAAGTTGTTTGTATGATGTACAACCCATGTTCCAGATGCCAAGCAATGTGCTATGGTATTTCAAATGTAATCCTCATAGCAATGCTGGAAGGGAGTGAGACCTAGTCATGCCCACTATGAAAATTTGGAAGCTGAGACGCAGAAAAATCTCATGTTTTAAGTGGTAGAGATAGGATTCAAACACAGACTTCAGATTCTAAGGGCTAGTGTTGGACATAGTTCAATAGTCTCCCTCAACTGGAATGTCATCCTGCTAAAATAAAGTGGGAAACTGGGAAGAGCTCTGAGAAAATAAATAAAAATAGTAAAAGATTTAGAAATATAAATCAAGGGAGAAAACTAACATTAGGGGCAATTTGGCCTAGAGAGGAGCTAAAAATAACAATCTTTTACTACATGAAGTGATATTAACATTTGCTGATAAGCACTAAATTTTTATTTCATTGAAGGAAAAAGCAAAGCAAAGCAATAGAAGTGTATTTCCATTTCATCAGGAAAATCTTGCTTCTTTTAAGGATTCAGGAGATGCTTTAAAGTTTGTTACCCAAAAGATTATGTCATCTTCTTCTTCAACAACTAATTGTTTGCCAGTTCTCCTTATAATATGGCTTAGGTAAAAGCAGGGGGTGACACACAAGATGTTTTCAGCCCTACCTGCCCTTCCCAAATTAGAACAGCAGACTCCACATCCAACTTCCCTGTTGCCTAAGTCCCATATCCTGTTCATCTCTGTGTTTCCATACCTCTCTCTTGTTCATGTAACCAATTAAAGCAAGACTCTTGCAAGATACACCCCCTTCAGGCAGGCCAAATCTATGCTTATCAGGAGTAAACAACTTCTATGTGAGCTCTAACACAGAAGTGTGTAAAAGCCCCACTTGCTCGAGTATTTCTTCCTGATTACCATTAAAATCCCCATTTAATACTTTGGGTTAAGGTATAGTCTCTGGAATGTGACTGGTAAAACACATGCATCATGGTGGCCACATCTATTTCCATAGATGCACACATCAATTTGGCTAGGCATCCCTTTGGGAGAAGGACTGGCTCTAAGTTAACACCAGTTTACATCAGGGTAAGTTTGATTTGTGGACAAGAAAGGTAGAAAGGTTGAGCTTTTGCCTTGGTGGATAAATGAGTCCATGGGTACTGAGAAAGGAAAAGTGAATGAGAGGAGGGCAAGCTCACATTCAGAGAAGCGGCATGACACATTTGTTCTTCACAATTGTCCTTCAGTCCAGTCTTGACAAAGATCATCCAAAATTTATTCTTTGGAGCCAAAAATCAGAAATGGGGACCTAAATCCTATGCAACCTTGGCTGCATCTCCGCCAGCCAGCTGGAACCATAGCATATGTTTTTACATTCGCTTTTATATGAACTTCATTTTGCCAGCAATTTCATTAAAACCCACTTCTAGAGCTGATATGTGCAACTTGAAATCCTCCAGATGAATAAGTTCTGTAGATGGTGACAACACTCCCGCCACACTCCATGGATCAAATTGCTCTTTATCCACTTGACTTGGCCGGAATGTAAAGGTAAACGCCAAGCAAATGCTATGAAATCAATAGCTACAGAGGGTTGGTTTTGGGTTTTTTCCTCTACGTAGGCTCCAAAGGAGACTGACACGCAGATTAGACAAATCACTTTTCATAATCCTAAGGACTGCTGCACGATGCATCCAGAGTATTAATCAAAGGCTGAGACCAAGTAAAATGTGAATTAAATTTCTTAATGGAGAGAGACATGAACTTTCTATCCTTAGATCTCTGGCTGTGGACGTCTGTAAGGCAATGAAAAATTCAGCTACCCAGTTTATAATATTCTGAGAGATATATCACCAAGTGACACAACTTATCATGGTTACAGTTTCTGTTTGGAAAACTCGGTTTCCGATGCGGTCAAAGGGAGCTCAGGGGCTGCTGGCAGAGAATTTAAGGGTAACCCTTGAAAACCAGAGTCCTGTGTGTTTGGGGTCATTTGAAGATCCTTTCTACCACTGGGGGCTTGCCTGAGTCTCGAGCAAACACCAGACACTTAACTTCTTTTATTTAGTCCGTGGAATTGCAATGAAGTGAAATCGTTTGCTTTCTATGCCAACAAAGCCAAGATGAACCTAAAAGAAATTAGACTGAAAGCGAATAAGATTTCATGCTAAAATTGAAAATAACCCTTTGTCATGGCCACATGTGAAGATAAAGTCACTGCTGTGACACTGGTCAAGTTAAGGATGAATGGCAAGAAAAAATGAAAAGTTAGTAAAAGTGTTTGTAAACAGAACTTTTTCTTCCTGCTCTCTGCAAGCACTGCAGAGTAAGTTAGTACAACCGTCTACCTCAGAAGGAATGAACCTAGCAGCAGCTGGAGATGATTCCACTTCATCTAAGACTGTCTCCAGCTCTTTGAGGATGGATGGGGCCGTGAATCCACATGGAAACATTATAGGATACAGTATTTGTATGTGGGCAACTTTTCCCTAAGTCATTAAAAGCCTTTTATGGGCATTATCTGACTTATTTCCATTTCTACAACCTTCTGGTAGATGGTGGGACTATAAATGGGAACACATATCAGAAATCCATAAAGCCTACATTAGGAAGAATCAATGACTTCCCTAGGATAAAGCCAGCTGGTGGGAAGGAATTTGAGGCATTCAGCTTTTCCAAGGAGTTGGAGGCTGCAGGATTGCATGCGTCCTCCTGCATAAGCACACACGTACAAACACACAAGTCTGAACCTCTCTGTGACTCAGTTTTCTCCATTTCTAAAGTTGGGGTTACAGTGTATAGAATTTTGATGAGGATTCAAGGAGATGATCTAAGTAAAAAATAGTAATAATAGTCCATAATAGAAAGGCAGTTCCTGTTAATCCCTTTCCTTTCTCCTCCTCACTGCCACATGCATCCAGAAAATGGGCCAGCCATAAGAGGCAGAAAACATGAGTTTGGCAGCGGAAGGAGTGATGCATCTAACAACCTGTCAAACAAACTGAGTATACTATATATTCTAGAGTGTACACGGTCTGGGTTAAAGCAACATGCTAAAATGTATTTTGCATTTTGTCAGGCTGTTACTAATGCACTGAATCACTGGCTGAAACCTCAGCCTCTTCCACCATGTCCATCTGCTTCTCTCTGCCTCTACTGGTGTTCTTAGTAATTGGGAGGAGGGGAATTTCCCTGCAGTTGAGAGACCCCATGAGATTTTCAACAATTGTGCAGTAAATCTTAAAGATCTATCCCTCCTCGAATGCAGTATGCTATGGCACACCAGGTTACAAGATGCATAATTAGAGCTCATTCGGCTGACAGATTAATGGGGTTGTAGCAAAGGCCAGATAGCAGTAAATTGGGCAGCTAAACACAGCAATCTCTGGCATAACCTCAGCACTAAATTGCACATCTTCTGCAATGTGTTGGCCACTTCTCACAGATTCTTAAAAGTGTATCTGTTTTATGAGGTGTTTTCCTTTTAAGGAACTCAGCATAAATACTTTTGTGGGCAACTTGGCCTACTGGTATTCAGCACTTTCATTGCCCCAACTATTTCAGAATCACCTACTTAATATCTATGTAATATATTGTCATGGTCTATTATTGGAAGAACAGCTAAATGTAACAACATTGACTTCTTAGTAGCACTTATACTCTTGCTAACTAGCTTAAAGAAAGACTAAAAAGCTCATAATTATTGTACATGTTTTTATGACCCAATTCTCTTAAAACTTGGTTAAAAAAAAGGAAAGTAAATTCCAGAGTGTTCAGATGGGTGAAACAAATGGACCTGACTGATTTGGGTATTTTCATTCTATATAGGACAGCTCACCACGATGACACAATGTCAGACAAATTCACACCCATACTGCTGGCAGTGAGATCTTCTCTCCCAGGGTCTCTTAATTCTTTTCCACCTCTTTTCAGATTTCTCCAATTTTGAGAGCATCTTTCCAAACCCACAACTCCTTTCTGCCTATTAATAGTTTCCTTTTTGCCTATGTCTCTAACCCTTCTCTAAATGAGAGGGTCTTTGAATGATTTGTTTGTGTACACGCTAAAAGAATTTTTCTAATTCCATTTTTAAGATGACGCCTAAATGTCATCAACATATGTTTACGTTGTTACAAAGGATAGTCTGTGCACTCTGCTGTGCATTCGCTATATTTTCATCACAACTTTCTCGCAAGAGATTCAGGTGATTCTGTTTATGTCTGCCAGATGACCTCAATGGCAAAGCAGTCCTCACGGTCAATCCAATTAGCCAAATCATACTCACTTTCTCATGGAGAAAATCTAACTCTATTTTCCAATTCAAATGAGTATGTTAATATGTCTCCCCAGGGCAACGAATTCATTTCTGAAATGTCATCCTGATAGACAGAGGGATGATGAGTAGGTAGATGGATAGTCCTGACACTACGTACATGCATGGAAGCTTGCCAGGAGTTTGCCATGGGACAGAATAGTGCTCTACCCCCTTTCAATATCTCCCCACCATGTTCTTTTTTGTTTGTCCTCCTGGGGCTGTAGTTTGGGAGAAATGTCTCTCAAATTGGTCCCCATTCTTTGGAGACCCAGAGGATATTTAGACCCTGAGGAAATGCTCCATCGGTGGGAGGGGGATAGGTGAAAGGATGCCTTTTATTTTAAAAGTGTGAGAAGGACAACTGTGAAGGGATGGTGGGACAGGGAAACGAGAGGTGTGTTCTCAGGCTGGTGAGTTTTAGGAAAAGATGCACATGAAAGTTGAGCATCTGCAAATCAATGGCACTAAAGCCGCCTGCATCTTCATAACGCCTTTGAAGAAAAGTCTTCAGGTGCTCCCAGAGGGATGCACACCACAGCATGAAGATGGCTGCTCTTGATCAAACACACAAGCCTGGGTTCATTCTGGGGCAAGCAGTGAGAAACACTTGCTGTGCCAATATCTTCCTCTGTTCCTCTAGCCACAAGAGACCTCCCCAAGGGTGACTCACTCATTTATTCACTCAACAAACACCCTCTTTATGTGACGCTCAGTGCTATGTGTGCTCCCTTGGCTTTGCATTCTAGGGGTCATCTTGGATAATCACTGCCGTCAAAATATGGAGACTCCTATCAGCCCTCATTTGTGACAACTTCTTGTCATAACAAAACCAGGGTGTGTACAGACAGCAACTGGTGACTTGGTTAGAAAAATTTACATAGGGTATTTCCAGATGCTTGAGCCATCTAGATTCCAGATCCAAAATAAAAGAAAATAAAGGAGGTGGGAGGGGAGCCTGAGGGAAGAGGTCATATCCTAAACTCATCATTAAATTGCCAGGAAGTGTGAGTGATGAAAATGGCCAGGAAATAAGAGCCTTTGGTGAATTGGGATCTCGCTAATATTTAATTGGGTCTCCGGTGAGACATTTAAATCTATGGACAGCTATCAAGGGTGAGAATTCTACTCTAGTGGCCCCCAAATGATTTCACCTTCACTTTCATTTTAGTGATGGAGGAAAGCCAGGACATTTGCTAAAATATTTGAACTGTGGGTATGTGTTTTAATGCCTGCATGTGTGTGGTAGTTACCATTGAGGAAATTCAGAGCTTGATGATCTCTTTCAGCACATCAGTTACCAAAAACCAGGGCAGCCACACTGGAGGTCTGGTCACCCTTGTACATGCCCTGGATTACTCAGTTTCTTAAAACAGTTTTTTCCAAGAAGGATGGCTAGGAAATGACCATCTTCACGTTTTCTACAAGTATTTATAAACCTCCTTAAGGCTGAAACCAAGGTACTTTCAAATAAACAAAAATAGTTTGCAAAGCACTCCATAGCCTCTGCACTCCAAGCCCCCTCAAAATAAACGAAAAGGTAAAATGCTGTGTGTGTGTGTGTGTGTGTGTGTGTGTGTGTGTGTGTGTGTGTGTGTGTGTTTTCTAAATTCCACCACATCATCACAGGCTTGGGGACCAGAGTCAGATAAGAAAATCGCTGGACAGCAGGGGATGGGGAGGGTGGGGAGGGATAACATGGGGAGAAATGCTGGATACGGTATACACCTAAAGTAAAATTAAAAAAAAAATACAAAAAATTTTTTAAAAAAAGGAACTCAAAAGTATATTTTTGAATAAATGTTTAAATGAATAAACCAAAAAAAAAAAAAGAAAAGAAAATCACACTGGACCAGGAGGAAGGAGACAAAAGTTTTAATCTCAGGTTTATGATGGGACCAAGAGAGTTTTGAAAAGGGTTAGGACCCTCAGCCCCACACTCGTCATATAATCTTCGACAAGTTACTTAACCGCCCTTAGCCTCAGTTTTCTCATCTGTGGAAGGATGAGCCTACCTCTCAGTGAGTTGTGAAGAATCAAATGAGATTAGGCATGGTAAGTGCTAAGCCTCACTGTCATATTTGCTATTACTGTTTGTGGCATGGGGAAAGTAAGTGGCTCCGTGTCTCCAGACCCCTATTTCCTCCTCTTCTCTGTCCATGTAGAAAAAAAAACAAAAACAGAAGCACATTTTATTGTTTTTAAAATGTAAGTTTTACTAAAAGGCTAATGGATCAAAGTCCAATTTCCGCCTCCATTAAATTGCAAATGTCTTAAAGCCTGGAACCAGAATCTTGCTTTAGCATTCCACCCCCAGCCCCCAACCCTGATCCCCTCCATTGCCTGACAGTGCCTTATACATGGTAGACTTCAATAAATATTTATTGACTTGAATCACCTCTACATTTAATTTTGTGATAAGGGAGTAAATGAGTGAGACAGTTTTTGTGGGGGCGTTAGGTGAGTCTGGGAGTCTGAGTGAGAGTAGGTGTGTTTATTGGTGATTTAGTGAGGGGAAGGGGGATGGCTGCCCATGGGTATAAACATTTCTGTAATTACTGAAACTGCTTTAACTGACCCAAGACTTCACAGGAACATAAATCTCTGTCTAGCAGACAGAAATGCTGTTATTTAAAAAAAAAAAAAAAAAAAAAAAAAGAACTTATTCAACCAACCCTCAAATGAATCAGATTTTGAAACTGATCTTCCAAAGATAAATTTGTGTGAGGAGAAAATGAGTTGCACTTTTTCCATCTTTGCCCTTTCTTGTCTTTGTTTATCAAAAACATCACCTAGAAGAGGACTTTTTCACACTTCAGAAAACAACTAAAACCAACCCCTGCTTTTCTGTGGGGTCTCCACTTATCTCCTCTGTAAATAACACCAAGTACAGATTAAGCCCTTTGAAACAAGCACGGGTATCCAAGAATCTACTTCAGAAACCTAAAATTAAAAACAAATCTAAACAGTGGATATTAATTTACATATATATATATATATATGCATTTTAAATAAATGAAAGAAAAAATAAAAACACTAAGTGTTGAACCTGACTCATGGATTTGTGATGACTCACTTCAAGAAAATGCTCGGGTAGAAAACGCACCTCACTTCTACCTCTAGGAAATTCCCTTTTCATGGGAATGAAAATCTCAGCTTCCATGCTCTCAGATCTGGGGACCCATGACATGGGGAAGTGGATCTGTCACCCCACCTTGAAGCTGCAAACCCGAAGGCAGGCCAGTGCTTTCTTTCTAACCAGATCATATTTTTCTATCTGAACGATTTTACGGTGGGGGCTTAAGCAACTTCCTACATTTCTGTTGTTGCTCTCAATTTCTTCTACTTGGACCGAAACCCCTACAGGGAAGCTGTAAAGAAAATAGAATAAATAAAGAAGGAAGAAAATGTTTCTCTTCTCTTTCCTCCCTAAACCCCCTCATAAACATCCCACCCCAGGTCACAAAATGTATGGCGAGCGTTAAGCCTTGGCAGTATTTTGACACGGAGCACAGTCCTTTTCTCCTCCCTTTTCCTTTGAGGTTCATCTTGCAGCCCAGGGCTCTGTTCCCCTGCCAACTTGGTGGGAGTGTTTAGTGACTGGAAGGCTGTGGCCTGCTCTCCCCAGAACTTCACACTTCATTTTTCCATATCCCTAGGAGCAGCAGCAAATATTTCACCAGCCTGGTTTGCCGGCTACTGCCATAAATCAGACTTAGGCCTCAAAAAAAAATCCAGATCTGTCAAGGCATTAAGCTTTTATTTTCTGACTCGATCCAGTGGTAAATGAGAGCTTGTATTTTCCTTTAAAACTGTAAAGGGATTTTTAAGGATTGTCGCTGGATGGCTGCCAGCTACGAAAGATACAATACAGAGTGTAACTGGTTAGGAGAGATTTGAAAAAGTCTTAAGTATGAAAAATGTCTTTTCTTAAAGGTTTTTCAATGAAATGGGAAACAAGGCTTAGATTTCATAAAGACTTAAAAAAAAAAAAAAAGACCCAAACTATTCATGAGAAAAGCATTAGGAAATGGAAGAGTCGCGCTCTTTGAGAAATATGAGTTATACTGCTGCGTGCTCTCTGCCATTGGCCCCCTTTCTTCCTCTCTCTTTCTCAGTGTACACAGATACTTGGGCCGGTTCATTAGTCAGTTCCTGCCATCATTACTGACGATATGACAGCAAGAACAAACAGACTAGACAGTTTTATGTGCTGTATATTAATTGCTTCATAATTTAGGCCTGCAAACCAGGACAGTGAGGAAAGTCTACTTGGAAAACCCCCTGCTTGAAATTCTAAGCAAGTTTGCAAGGTGCAAATCATGCCTATGAGATCACTTCTGAATATTTCCCCTGGTTGAGTAATCAAATCTTAAACTCCAAATGCTGAAAGCCAAAGCCTTCTTGCAGTTGAAAGAGAGATAGAGTTAAAATAGGTAGGTATCGCACCAAAACACCACGTACAGGAAATCTGGAAATAGGCGCAAGAAGCCAGGCTAACATCAGGTCCTAGGTGTAGAAAAACAGTCTGCTTAGATTTTGTAATGTGTCATGTTTCATTAAGGTGCACATTTAATTTCAGTAAAATGCAATTAAATGAGAGTAAACGTAATCTTTCCTCTGCCTAGTCTGGGTTGTTGCATACACTTGCAGCCTGGGGTCACAAGGAGGTGTGGGAAGTGGAGGAAGAAATCACTAAGGAAATAGTGAACCTCTATTTACAAAGGTTTCGAAGTAGCATTTAGATCAGGCTGAGACCAATCAAGACAGTAACAGGGCCGTTTAGACAAGGTGATCTGATTCTGTAGTCAGAAGAGCAGGGGATGAGGTAAGGGGGAGTGATGGGAACGCCCAATGGGATGTGGGAAGCCGAGGTCAAAAATGAGTAGAAAGGAGTATCATTATAAGGAGGGTTGGGGGAGGAACAGGCTGCCTCCGCTGACTCTTCAAGGACACCGTAGACCATTTACCCTACTGGTGAAGTTATTTATCAAAACCTCTCGCACTCCAACCTCAAGCTGGTTATTTGTGCTAAATCTTGGGTGTTCTCAAGGTGGGGCGTTGTTTTCCTGGGTGTTGCTCTTTCTTCTTGAAGGAGTTCAGAAGAACCTGAAACCAGACTTTCCGGCCTAACACAGTTCAAGCAATGGTCGAATCTTGGTACAATCCCAGAGTGGATCCGCTTCTGAAGTGCATTGCAGCTGACCTCCCTCCACCACTTCCAACCTTTCGGGACATGGAGCTGAACTATGGGTGTCTGGAGCCTCTCCAGGAGCACATCTCACGTCCCGCCTCTCACTCAGGGATTTATCCCACCCTTCCATTAGCTCTTCAACTTGCCGAGGTCTCTCTTGCCTCTGGTCTTTTCCTTCATCCTGTGACATTAACCCCAAAAGTCTGTAAATGGAGGTCCATGGGCCAAATCTTCCCTGCCCACTGTCTTTGCATGGCCCACAAGCTAAGAATTGTTTTCACATTTTTTAATGTTTTTTTTTAAATAAAATCAAAAGAAGAATACTTTGTGACATGTAAAAATTATAGGAAATTTAAATTTCAATGCCCTGAAGATTTATTGGAGCACAGCCATGTTCACTCGTTTACATATTGTCTCTGGCTGGTTTCACAGTATAACAGCACAGTACAGTAGCTGTAACAGAGATCATAGGACCTGCAAATATTAACTATCTGGCTATTTACAGAAAGTTTGCCAACACCCTGCTGTCCCTCCCCTGAGCAACCATATCACACTGAGCCTGACTGACCCATCTTCTTCCTTGATATCACTTTTCAGACTCACTCCCAGGCTAGCCGTTTCTGCCTGGAACATGCTACACTTCTTCATGCATAGTGAATATTTTGTACATTGAATTCATTTTAAAATGGTTTGCATTCAAACTACAAAATGGCAAAACTACTGGATGAAAACATAGTAAAACTCATCAATCAATCATAAACAATACCCTAATTGAAACCTGGAATAATAAATCTAGAAATGTTCGTAGTGGTTATCCATAAGTAGTGGCATTATGGGTGAGTTTAACATACTTTCGATTATCAATATTTTATACATTTTCATAATGTGTATTTTCTAGATTTTCTCTATAATGTTCCTGTTTAAAGAAGAGCTAATGGAAGGGTGTGATAGATCACTGAGTGAGAGGCTGGATTGCATAATGTTTCATGTTCTGAATTTTCTATAATATACATTCTATAATGTATAAATATTATTTTAATGGAACTTTTACAAAGATGTGTATTGAGCACCTTTTTCATGCAAGGCATTGAGCTAAGCACCATGGAAGATACACACATTTTGCCTGTTTGGGTTAAGTCTTCAAGAAAGCAACTATTATTTGCTGAGGAAACGTGTTTAGGTATTACTAGATAATATATACATGTCTATGTGTATGAGTCCCTTTTTCATTCCTTCTTCCCAGGGTTATCCACTTACTGTAAGCCATTGAATATGTCTATATCTTTTTTTTTTTTTTTTTTTTTTTTTTTGAGTCGGAGTTTCGCTCTTGTTACCCAGGCTGGAGTGCAATGGCGCGATCTCAGCTCACTGCAACCTCTGCCTCCTGGGTTCAGGCAATTCTCCTGCCTCAGCCTCCTGAGTAGCTGGGATTACAGGCACGCGCCACCAGGCCCAGCTGATTTTTTGTATTTTTAGTAGCAACGGGGTTTCACCATGTTGACCAGGATGGTCTCGATCTCTTGACCTCGTGATCCACCCGCCTCGGCCTCCCAAAGTGCTGGGATTACAGGTGTGAGCCACCGCGCCCGGCCAATGTCTATATCTTTTTAAAAACTGGGGTGAACATGTTTTACTCTACATTGAAGGTATTCTGTTATAGTATTATCCTTTTGTTTTTACACCCTTTAAAATAGTATTTTTTTGTTAATTTCCCAAAAACGTTTTGGGTGATCTTACGTGAGGTCAATTCCCGGGTGTGTTGTGGGCTTAGCTGCCATTGTGAGTGGTATTTCACGTTCTCTCATCATTCCTCGATGGCAACTGCTGGTGGATAATGAATCTTGAACCTGGCAATTTTGCTGGGGGAGGGAAAATATAAATAACACAATGAAGGAACCTCTTACTGATCTGTGCTGCAAACTGTGGAGGTGGGAGTCCGCACCTGTGGCCTAAGAGGCTGGGGTAGGGTGTGGCAGGGTGAGAGTGAGGGGGGACATCTCCATCTGTCACGGATGGTGTGTTCCACGCTTTTCATAACTGAGACCTCTGCAGGCCTGCTGCGTGTGCACCTGGCATGTCCTGACACCACACCACTGCCCTACTGACTACCCAGCACAAGCCCCTGGGGCAGGAGTGGCCACCTGCCTACGACCTGGTGGCCAGCCAGGGCGACTACGTCTACGGTCCGCACAGCTACGGCACCATCCCCGCCGTGCCCCCACTGCCACCCTGCCACTACCTCATCACAGGGATACCCACCCACCACCCCAGGGTCTACAACATCCACAGCCGGCACCAACTCCACCGTGGTCGTGGAAGGCTGTCCCATCTGCAGGGTCAGGGTGCTGGAGAACGCTTGACCTTCCTGGGCATCTTCCTGGATATCATCCTGTTTCCCTTTGGGCTCATCTGCTGTTTTGCCTTGAGGAAGTGAAGACGCCCCCACTGCGGAGCCACTTTCGCTTAAAGGGAACACCAGGCCCGGCTTTCCTACACCCAGCTCTGTTTTTCTAACGTAAATGTCGTGTACAATAGTTTTATCTGATTCAGCTTCAGGACTGTTTTGTAAAGCGAGGTGGGACTGGTGTGGCACACGACAGCTGCGGTTTCCAGAGCGTGGAGATGCAGAGCTGCTGCTCCCTCCCAAGGCTCATGGCAACTCAGTCAAGCACTGCTTTTGTTTTTGCAGTCTTCAGTTTAAGAAAGGTGAGAAAGAATGTTTTCAATAAATGAGATTCATACCATTAAAAAAAATACTATCCAGCACTGTCCACCAAGTAAGCTATCATTTCTTTTAAAAATCCCTGAACTTCCTCATGCCTTTCTACAGAGTCTCAATGAGGCTCTAAGCCCATAATCTTTCCTCCTATAAATACATTGGCAAGCAGCAGCCCTGGCTCTGCCCTCTCCCTCCTGAAGTGGCATCTGTGCCCTCCAAGCTATCCTGGTAGGTTTAAGATGGCCTCCAGCATCTGGCAGATGGTATTAGATAGAGTTCATTACTCTAGGACACACCTATCAGCTCAATCGCATCTGAAGAACATGGAATGATCTCAGCATCAGCGGTTTCAGGTCTTGGCTGGTCCCTTTTACCATCACCACCATCACTTCAGCTAAGTCACTCCATCGTCATAACTTCTCAGCTCTCCCAGTGACTTGCTGAGTATGTCATTTTGGCAGGTATAAAATGAGCTGGACAATATATGCTCTTTGTCCACACCCATGTAGTGTTGGGAATACGTTTCTGAGAGCCTTGTCAAAAGACCCTATCTACGTAGTCAAATCGTCCTTAGATAATGTTTGCGCAGGAATAAGAAATGCTAACTCTTACAAGCTGGGTTCAACTTTTCCTTCACTGACTTATCTTCTAATGCAGTGAGTCATCCAGTTTCTTCAATAACTAGAGTAGTGGCTCCCAGTCACCTGGGAGCTTAGAACAAATACCTACACCTGGACCCCACCCCAGAGAAACTGAATCAGAATTTCCCCATCTGCTGTGCCAGGAGTGTCATGTTCTGCTCTCTGAGACCATGTAGAACACATGGGTGGGGGGTGAAGGAGTCGGGTAGAGAGCCTGTCCTCCGACCCCACCTCTCTCTAACCACATCTAAGCGATAAACCACAAAACCAAGTAAACAGGCAACTGAGGGTTGATGCAGTGATTGGAAGACACAAGGGTGTTGGGCGAGAAGAATGGATGAGGACAAGAGACCACATCTCATTAACAGAGTCTTCCTCAAACTCAGAGCTCACACGCCACAGTGGAAGGGACCTTTGGGTGCCAAGGTTGAGGAGCTGATACTGCCCTGGGAAGTACTGTGCACTGACAGTGTCCAGGCTGGAGAAGCCTCAGCACCCTTTCCTCCTGCAGCCTCCAGGCGGCCCTCCCTCCCCTCCCTGGTGCCACCCCAGGCTTGCACGCGCACTTCATCATCACTGTTGCTGTCTGTGCTTCTTGGGTGTTCCACCCAGCTCTGGTTTCTGACCCAAGTGAGGGGATTAACTTCCTGCCATGCCACAGCTGCAGCAGTCCATTTCTGCAGAGAGCAGCAGGGGGGCCACGTGGCCCAGGAGGATGTGTATCCAACAACTAGGGGTGCTGAGTATTCATTCTGGGGGAACTTGGGTTGGGAGAGTTTACTCTCTGGAGCATTTCTGAGAAAGGGGGAAATTGGCACCTGGAGGCCTGGTCTGACACCTTCACCACAGTTACCAAGAAACAGAAAGAACATTGCCTCCATCTCCATTTTCCTCATGAAGTGACTTTGCTTTCACCACACAGGTCCTCTTTGCAACCTCCCCCATAATAATAAATGCCTTTTATAGGATGCTGGCCATGTACCAAGTGCATTTCATGTGCTCTCTTCTGTAATATTCTGTTTGTAGATGAAGAAACTAGGGCCGAGGGAAATGAGACTCAGCTTGTTAGTAAAGTCGGAGGTGGTGCTCAGAGGGCCTGACCGTCATTAACCAAATCCGTCAGAACTCAGAGCCACGTGGACAACTCTGATGGGAGCAGCATAAGCTAGAGTTGGGAGCACCACAGACTTTGGATCAAACAGCTACTTAGCTCTCCAACCTCCAACCTCATCTGTAAAACAGAACAACAGTACCTACTTCATAGGGTTGCTGAGGAATTAATACAGGAGGAGCATTTAGGACCAAGTCAGGTATAGCATAGAAGCTTCATAACATAGCCATTTTATTATTAATCTTATTATTAGTTTTAGAAATATAACTGCCAGATGTTTGCTCACTCATTCAGTGAATATTGATAGACGGCCCTGTACCTGTCACCAAGGTCCATCTGTGAACCCAAAATCAAGCGCTGCTATCAGTTGATGAGTTCATTCTCTCCCAGTTGGAAAGCACACTGTGGAAAGCAGGTCACCATTGGAAGGTTGCCTGGAAATTGTGGGATTGTCAGGGGACAAGGATGAGTGTTTTGCATTGAAGTGGTCACTTCTCTTCAAGAGCCTTTGAATACTGGAACCAAGGCTCAGGATGGTCTGTCCCATGGACAGGAGGGTTGTGGGGAGGAGAGATAAATCCGTATTGAGCATCTTCAGGTAAGATGCCTGAAACTCATGATGCAGAAAATGCTTGCAGAAGGCACTTGAGGTGCTCTCACGGGGCTGAGGTCAAAGCATTCAATAGCACCGACTGACGCGAGAGAGAAGATACAGTCCTGTGCTGAAGAAATCCAGCTCTGGAGTCAAATTTCTTTGCTTCCCGTTGTCTACACCCCCTAACTAGCTGTGTGCTCTCAGCAGGTGGTTTATTCTCTCAGCCTTGATGTCCTCAGCTAGAAAACGAGTGGAAATGATAAGAGCACTGGTCTTATCCATCTGGAGGTATCAATTGGAGGATATGTAAAAAGAAATTCAACAAATTTTACCTAGTACTATTATCTGTCAGTCTTTCTTACCACTCTACGAAGAAAGTCTAGGTGTGCTGGTAAACCTAACACTTTCTAATCTTCCCTTTAAGGAGCAATCCTCAGGCCGCAAACTTCTACAGGTAAGAGTACCTTGTTAGAACTTCACAACATTGCTTAATTTTCATGGTGTGCAGGGGGAGGGAAGATGATTATCTCCCAATTATGGCAAGAGATACTGTTTTTTCCCCTGATAATGATAGAAAGCTTCCTTTTAAAATAAACATTTCAATAAAAAGTAATCAACTTCCATACAAATATTAAAGAAGTAATAGGGCAGGTGGATATGGCAAACATCCAAATGACTGAAGTTTGTGAAACAGTGACAGAACAGCCCCATGCCACTGCTTTTGGCCTCCAGTTAGAGACAAGGGGCTCCAAAAGCCATGCTTTGAGACCCATTCTAACTACCTCTAACATCACTGCCCTCTCCCAATATGTTCCATCAACAGAAATACACCTTTGCTCCCAAGCCACTCCCAAGCCACTCCAAAGAGACCACTGCACTTCAGTCATCTCCTTCTAACAGGTCACGTACCAGTGCTATCCATTTCGCTCCCTGCACTCCTGGCTGAGGGATATGGCCCAGTCCCCTGACAGGATCAAATTGTTTCTTGATTCTTCTTAAAAACACAACTATACACTGTCTCTAGGCATGGCCTACTTTTGCACATGGCTAACCCGACTCACAGGGTGTCAATTCCAACAACTTCCTTCCTCAGGTGGCAATTTTGGCACTTTGCTGTAGCCCCTCACGTTCCAACCACACGTCTGAGATGAATGAGCATCTCGTCAAGCTGGGGAGGCCAAAGCCACTGAAGGATTCTGTTTCTATTGTGGCTCTTGTTACTGTTTCTCACGTTAGAGCACATGTCACACTGGGCAGGCGTCGCTGGATTAAAGAGTATTCTTTCACACAGCCATAATTGTGGGTCTTAGAAGTTAGTGAACCAGGGAGCCAAGGGGATATGGACGAGAATACAAAAGGAGAATCACAGAATTTAGATGTACGAGTTCCCTAAAACTACACAGTCCCACCCTTCTACTTCACCCATGAGAGCAGTGAAGCTGGGAGAGGTTAGTTGACCTGCCCAAAGTCACATGTGTCCAAGTCAGAAAACCACCATGTTCCCCTTTGGGCTTCTGAACCCAATTTGACCACACTGAAAATTCTTTCCATGTCTTCTTTCTTCGATGGATAATTTAAAATAGAAATAATAATAAATATAACACCTCATTGTATATGTGTAGCACCTTTCTTCCAATAAATGGTGTTCTTTCAGCTTGCCCACCCATGCTGCACAGAACGAAAGTGTTTCCACTATGGACCCTGGCATTGCTTATTGACTGGGGCTCAACTTCTAGCCCACACACATACCACTATCAAAGGTGTAGCTCAGAGTACAGGGCCCATGTCTGTTATTATTAACTACTCCAGGGGTAGTGCTTAAAAACAAAAGACCCTCCCCAGCATAATACATAACTAGAGGCCTCCCCACTCAGCATATGAAGACTATGTTTAGAAAGCTTAAATCCTAACATTTTAAAAATTAACGATTTTTGTTTTAATCAGATAGTTATTTGATTCTCCATGGAAGAACAGGCTCCTTTGTGTTGTTAGTAATAGGTTGTACTCATATTGATAGTGTTAGTAGAACAGTAGCAGCAATAATAGTAACAACCATAATTTACTAAACATCTACATAGAAGGCATTTATAGCCAGTCTCTTATTTAATCCTAACAAAAATCTTAATGATACGTGTTTTTTCACCTTACTGAGTAAATAAACGAAAGCTCAGAGACATAATTTGCCCAATATGTAAAAAAGTGAGGTCTTATCTTTTTGACAAAAGAGAAGACATGATTTTAAGAAAATATCTCACTATATTAGGTAAAATATTTTTAAGATTTTTAAATGTATGATAGATCTAGCTAGAAAATAATTCCTTGGGCCCCATGAATGATCAGAATGCCCAAATCCAGAGTCATTGTTAAGTGATGGAGTCAGCATTTCCTACACATGAGAGACAAAATCTGAAGCCCAAGGTGAGTGAAATATCAGAATGGATACCCCAAAATAAGCCAATATTATGGAAGGGCAACACTTCATTGAGGGAGCTAGAAAAACATCTATCTATGGAGATACATGACTGACTTGGTCTTGGCTCTGAGTAGAGGGTAAAAAAAAAGGAAAGGAAGGAAAAGAAAAGAAAAAGTCCCCCTCCCTATTTCTAATTACAGATGTATAGATTTATGACTTTGGGCTTGAATATACACAACAAGTGTGGCTAAAATAAAACTCTGAAAAGTTAAATTGATTCCAAGTTGATGATACCTTCAAGCACCTGGTGATACACTCTGGAAGAAAATACTTTTAAATGGAGCCTCAAAGAATCCCTACATATTAAGTTACAAAGACAATGAGCTCTATAGAAAAAAATCAGTAATAAAAAGTAAACAAACCACCCTGAGTGAATGTCAGCAGAAACAATAAACTCTACAATCAGACCCTCCAAGACCACAGATATTGGAATTATTCAAATATAAAATATAAATTTAGTATGTGCAATAGATTTAAAAATATGAGAGGAGATTGAAACTATATCAAAGAAAAAAGAGACTACCATAATTGACCACATTTGAAAAGTACCAAATAAAAATTCAGAAATTAAAAATGTAATAAATGAAATAATTTCAATAAATAGGGTGAACAATAAAATAAATGAATTGTAATACTGAAAAGATTACACAGAATCTAGTAGTAGAAAAGCAATGAGAAATGTGAAAGTGGTGAGGAAACATAAAGAATAGTGTGAGAATGTTCTATAGGAAGCAATAAAGAGAATGGGGAGAAGCAATATTAAAAGAGATAATGGCTAAGAATTCTCCAGAGTTAGTGAAAGACACTAGTCCCCAAACTGAGAGAGCCTAGAGAATCCTGAGCAGGATAAAAGCAGGACAAAGGAAATCCCTTCCTAGATATACCTACCATAGTGAAGCTGCAGAACAAAAAAAGACAAAGAGAAGACCTTAAAAGCAATCAGAGAGAACAGGCGGATTACCTAAAAAAGAATGATAATCTGACAGCTGAGTTCTCAAGAACAGCAGGGAAAATTGAGTGAATTCAGATCAAATAACTATCTAGAATTCTAAAAAAAAAAAGCTATCTTTCCTTAAAAAAAAAAAAAAAAAAAAAAAGGAGGGGTGGTCAAAGAAACACAATTTCAAACTATCACAAATTGAGAGATTTTATTACAAAAATAGTCATTGTAGAAACATCTAAAGGACATTCATCTTAGAAAGAAAGAAATTATCCCAGACAGTAGATCTGAATTGCAAGTGAGTCAAGGACAAAGATAAAAGTAAACATGTGGATAAACCTAAACAAATGCTTATATGTATAAAACAACAATGTCTAGTTTATAAATATTTAAAAATCAAGAGATAATTAAAATCTGGACAATTTCATGTAAAATTTAGAGATGAATAATTGATTTCAAGAGTTCTTTGTTTCTTGTATTTCAGAAAAAGCTTATATTAATTAGTTTTCAGTTAAATTATATTAAAGTTGCATATTAAAATTTTTAGGGTGGAATACATGGGAAAAAAAGGAATTCAGAGTGGAGTGATTCTGAAACAAATAAATGCAAAACAAGGAAGCAAAGGAGAAAAAATAAAATATATATATAGAACAAGAAGGTAAATATTACTATAAAGTACAAAATAAGATGGTAGAAATTAATCTAAACAGTTTGGCTATTACAAATGATATAAATGGACTAAACTCTCCACTTAAAAGACAATGACAATCAGACAACAGCCTGACCTGGAAGGAGTTGTTAGTCCAAGTTGAGAAGTGAGAAAAAGGTTCAAAAGGTAACCCAAGCAGCACCAAGTCATATAATGCTTTTAACCCAAGCAGCACCAAGTCATATAGTGCTATCTAAATTTAGCTGAGGTCTTTGACTTCAAAGCTGTACTGTTGAAGCATGGTGCAGGAGACTGCTGTTTTTCATTATAAGACTTATTATTATTGTTTAAATGAACTTGCATTTAGCATATAGATGAATTACGATGATAAAATATTCAAAGTTAACAAAGAAAAAAATCTCAAAATAGAGAACAATCCTTTGGTTTGAATATATATATATTTATATATGCACACACAACATACATTGCTTAACAATGTGGATATGTTCTAAGATATGCATCATTAGGTGATTTCTTCATTGTGTCAACATCAGAGTGTACTTACACAAACCTAGATGGACTAGCCTACTACACATCTAAGCTATATGGTATAGCCTATTGCTCCTAGGCTACAGACATATACGGCATGTTATTGTACTAAATACTATAGAAAATTATAACATAAAGTTAAGAATCTGTGTATCTAAACATAGAAAGGATAATGTGTTGCACTGTGATGTTATGATGGCTAGGATCTCACTAGGTGATAGGAATTTTTTAGCTCCATTGTAATCTTAGGGGATCACTGTAGTATATGCAGTCCTTCAGTGACTGAATCATCATTTTGTAGTGCATGATTGGGTGTGTGTGTGTATATGTGTGCGTGTGTGTGTGTGTGTGTGTGTATGAGATGGTATACATATATATGAGATAGTTTCCTTTACATATTTATGTATTGTTTGAATTTGGGACAATAAGTAATTTACTTTTTTATAATTTAAAAAATAAAACTAGGGCTGGGTGTGGTGAGTCATGCCTGTAATCCCAACACTGGTGAGATGATTGCTTGAGGCCAGGAGTTCAAAACCATCCTTGGCAACATAGTGAAACCTATGGGTGTGGTGATGCATGCCTGTAATCTTAGCTTCTTAGGAGGCTGAGGCGGGAGGATCACTTAAACCCAGGAGTTCACGACTGCAGTGAGCTATAATCTCACCAATGTACTTCAGCCTAAGACACAAGACTGAGAGACCCTGTCCAAAAAAAAAAAAAAATCTTAAGAACAGGCAATGGGATACTGTAGATGAGATTGTTTTAGGCAGAAGGGCTTGAGAATAAAATATTACATGGGAAGGTGGGAAGTAGAGTGCAAGATGGATTTAGAGATCAAGAGACAAAGACTGGAACCAGAGAAACAAATCAAAACGGCTGAAATAATTGTCTGGGCAAGTGTGATAAATGCAAGGTAGAAGGAATGGATAAATCTAAAAGAAGCAGCAGAACTTCTTGACTGTTCTTGTTCTTGCAAGTCAGTGGTAGGAAGAGCAACTGAGTGAAACTGAAGGAAGAGGCAAAAATGACTTAATGATGATAGCAATGCCTGCTCTCTTCTGCTCCTGCAGGAGGCTCACTTATTGGACACTCTAGAGCCTTCATACAAAATAGCGGCCCCTCCCCAGTATCTTCCCTTGTTTGGCATAACAGAGGATGAAGCACCGCTATGGTCTCGAGAGCCTCCTAAAACACAAGTCAGTTTGATTAGAATGAAAAAAAAAAATCCTTGTTTACAGGTTCTCCAAGGACCCTCCTAATCCCAGTCCACAACATTAGAGGTTCTGGAATGACCTTGGACATTCAAATAAATTGTTGGAAGAAATGGGGAAGTACCCCAACCATGCCATGGGTTCTCAAATGGGGCTGGCAAGTGCACCCTCTGTGCCCTAGACCAGGAACTTCTTGGAGCCACATCGTCCAGTGGTTAGATACAAGATCTTAAGCAACCAAAAGAGAAGGAACCAGTTACCTGGAAATGGAGGCAACTGTATCATCATTTTCAGTGCCTCTAGAATGGTAACCAAACTGGTCATTCTCTAAGCCTTCTTGAGCTCCACTCGTGTGGCCTACATAAGTCACTTAGTGTCTCCGAGATTTAGTTTCCTCCTCTGTACAATGAGGATGGCAATAACAGACATCTAAAGGTTTGCTGGGAGGGTTAAATGAGATGATAATATAGAAATTACCTGGTACAGTGATTGGCCAATCTAATAACTCAATACTTATTTTTAAAAATTAATTCTGTAGAAGTGAAGATAAAGACAACCCTTCCATTTCTGCAGAAATACTAGTGGAAATGTGAAGGAAAGAAGAGAGAGAAAAAATAGAGAAGTAGAATCACTAGGACTGAATAAAAGGGATGAAAGAAATGGGATTTTCATGAATTAGAATGTTAAAGCCTGGCCTATTATGGAAATTATTTTATCAGTGATCAAAATAAAGCTGTCAGAAGGGGAAGACTTGCTTCTGCAGTGAAGCTGTAAGATCTTTAAGGCAAGAAACTTGCTCCTTTGTGCTCACAGCATTGAGCACAGTTCAAACATTTTAGTTCTAGAAAACAAAACATTCACTGCATAAAGAACAATGAATATTTGCTGCATAAATAATTGAAGAGTGAATGAACAAGTGGGGGAAGGGGAAAAGGGGAAAGCAAAAGAGAGTTGGGGAGGGAGGGAAGGAAAGAGAAAACAAACCATAATGTGAGGCAGGTACTGTCTCCTGGAGCTGGGAAAGCAGCTCCTCCATTCTAAGGAGACCATCGCTGTGGCGTCTCCCACCCATTTGGCCTCCTCTTTTTTTTTTTTTTTTTAAGATGAAGTCTCTCTCTATTGCCCAAGCTGGAATAAAGTGGCATAATCTCGGCTCACTACAACCTCCACCTCCAGGGTTCAAGCCGTTTTCCTGCCTCAGTCTGCCAAGTAGCTGGGATAACAGGTGCATGCCACCATGCCCAGCTAATTTTTGTACTTTTAGTATAAGAGAGGGGGTTTCACCATGTTGGTCAGGCTGGTCTCAAACCTTTGACCTCGTGATCCACCCACCTCGGCCTCCCAAAGTGCTGGGATTCCAGGCATGAGCCACCTAAAGCAAGGTATGGGATTCTGAAGCTTGAGGCCACCTGCATATTATCATCCAGAGTCCTTTACAAGTAGCCAGCATTGTTCTTGAGCTTCCTCTGTGCTTCTTCATAGTATTTCCCAAGTCTCAGCTCTGTGAAATGACGAAAAAGCTGGAGGTGTGCCCAAAGAAATGTGCCCTTCACTGGCTTTGCTGGTTACAGGCACTCCGACACGGCCAACCCTGAAGATTCTATGCCTACGCTGCTCCAGACTCAGCTTCCACAGGAAGCCCGTCCACTCCCATGGCATCAGCCGACTCCCAGTTGGCTCTCTCACTGGTAAGGACAGTGGTAGTTGAGAACCTTGTATACAGAGTCAGGAAATGGAAGGAGTTATTTATTTTCCCCAAAGACAGTTTGTTCTTTTGATAAACTACAGTTTTATTTAATTTTATTAATGCCAATAGTAAATTGTGTTTTCTCATGACTAAGCTTCTTCCTCCCACCCTCCCACCCCCTTTAGACTTTGGCTATAAATAGGAACCTCTTTGTTCTGTCTCCTCTAGCAATAATTACAAACATAAACTGGGGAGAAACCCTCACGTCTTTCTACATCTCTTGGTTATTTCTCCACAAGTAGGCAGTCACACAAACAAACAGCCAGCTCTGTTTGTGTTCTCTCTGCAGTCACAATTCTTCCACTGCTTGTTGATGCATTCCAGCATCTCAAGAACTTCAGGACCAAGATTGATGGTATCTTAATATTCGTTTGAACATGTGCACTTAATGTGCTTGGTTAATTGGAGTAATTAGTAGTCTTTTCATTCCAAGGCCATGGCTGAAATTAAAACAGGGCTGTTATTTCTTTTAATGGACTAACCGAAGAATTATTATTTTGAAAGTGAATCAAGACTGATGGATGCGAAGTTCTATGCTCCAACAGAGGAGGAAGGGACAGGAATTCTAAGAATCTGAACATCTTCGGGGACAGCTCCCAGCCTCATTTAGTCCTTCCAGATATCATAATTCCCAGGGTGATATAATTTATTACCCAACCCAGGACACTTTTGAGAATGAAATGGGGCCTGTCTACTGATTTCATTGGGATAACCGTCCTAAACAGAGTCTGTTCTGGCAAACTGGAATATGAGCACTCTACCAACACTTCACATGAGTATGGCCATATACACAGGGGACTAACCATTTGATACCATCTGTTTCTCACACGCGTCCATGAGGCAGGAATCATTCCTGTTTAACAGACAATATAACTGCTGAAAAGCTCAGTGACTTGCCTCAGGCCCACCAGGCAATGGATAAAGCCATGCTCTACCCAGCACTTTTTCAGAGCCTTCTGATTTGTCTGCCACACTGACCCACACTGATTCCTTCTGGTCATCCAGGAACGTCACAGGGGAGGGCTGATGCCATGTGAGTATGTGCAGCTGAACTGGAAGGCGGCCAGGAGCTGAAGGAGCAGAGGGCAGAGCTACATTTCAAGAGGAGGCAGCAGGGCATCCTGGCCAGGAAGGCTCACAGGCAGCCAGAGGGGTTGCCAAAAGAGGCTGCTGCCTTGGTGTTCTGGACCAGCTTCTGTCCCTTAGGCACGGATGTGTCTCAGATAAGCTCCAAAGGTCCTATGTGGCCAACAGAGCTTAATTGCTAAGGCACCAGCTGTTGTGACAAAATTTTTCAGAAGATAACTTTTAACAAGTTCTTGGACTGAGAGGGCTGGCCATAAAGGGCTGGATACGACCCTCTTCTGTGACATATCCAAAGGGCAGTGTTGATGCTCTCATTTCCACCTGTTGCTTCTCCCACCTTCCACCGGTCCTGCCCTCCCATCTTCCCTCCTTGGAAAAGGCACGTGTACACTGCTCTGCTTAACTAATTTCCTTCGGATATTGGCAATTCTATCTTTACAATTTGCATCCCAGTGAGGTTTCCCTTCATACATTTTCCTGTTCCTGTATTCCCATTTTTCAGGTATCATCACTCAATAACCATTCGACAGCAGTAATGCGTTTCACATGGAAAGAATTGGGTTTTTATTGATGGCAAATGTTGTGATGAACTTTCATGCCCACTTGGAGGCGGAGCAGCTTTTTCATAGGATGAACCACAATAAGATGTGGTTCCAAGAAATGTCTACGGAGTGTGGACTGAGATGTACTTTTAGGGACAGGTCCTGTGGCCAGAGTGGGGAGAGAGGAGCCTTCCCACTGTCAAAATCTCATCAATCAAAATGGATAATAGCAACATTATTCATAACCCTATAGTTGTATTGTACTTGGTACTCTTCCAAGCACTTCCCTAGAATCCTAAAATGAAGGCAGGGTAGATATTAGTTCCATGTTTCAGGTTAAACAACATTGTAACGAGACTGACTAACCCCATAAGCGAGGAGTCATTTGATCAATGGATAAGTGTCCTATGAGAAGGAGACTTTTAGCAGCCCTGAAAGCTGTCTTTGGGGGTCATAGATGCTTTCTGTAGGAGTCCTTCCAAGGTTAAACTCTTATCTAGCTCCTTTTTGTCCAGTTCAAATATAAAAGCATGACCACCATGTCCAGGCATGACGCTTCACCTGCAATGCAACTAAGCATCCTGACACCTAATCCAGATACAGTGGGGAACCAGGAATTATTTTACAACACATGCCATTGGCATATGGTATGCCAAACAGAATATGAATGCCATGTATCGACTTCCCAGGCTAGGCTGGAAACACTATAGAAAAAAGACACAGGGCATTCTGCACTGGATCTAACAAAAGAACAGCAAATGCTGGGTGATGGAGGTGGTGATGCTAAAGAATCACATCCGCATCACCCAATAGGCTAGTTTGGGTCCTATTGGATAGGCCACCCTGTACTCCTCAGAAGCCAGTCTTGGCACTTGCCTTTGTGACAAAGAGAATTAAGGAACTAGACAGGAACTTGCAAACCAGGTGGGGCTACGACGGCCACCACTTTGTTAATATGGAAGATAAAGCCTCAAGACTGTGAAGTGACTTGCCCTAGCAGCAGGATTAGCCAGGGCAGAGTGGCGCTAAGAACGCAGGCCCCTGGCACAGAATGTCACCCAGCCTCCCACATTGAATCAGGAGGTTTTCTTTCTTTTTTTTTCTTACTGCATTTTAGGTTTTGGGGTACATGTGAAGAACATGCAAGATTGTTGCATAGGTACACACATGACAGTGTGATTTGCTGCCTTCCTCCCCATCACCTGTATCTGGCATTTCTCCCCATGCTATCTCTCCCCAGCTCCCCAGCCCCCACTGTCCCTTCCCTATTTCCCCCCCGACAGACCCCAGTGTGTGATGCTCCCCTCCCTGTGTCCATGTGTTCTCATTGTTCAACACCCGCCTACGAGTGAGAACATGTGGTGTTTGATTTTCTGTTCTTATGTCTGTTTGCTGAGAATGATGGTTTCCAGGTTCATCCATGTCCCTACAAAGGACACAAACTCATCATTTTTGATGGCTGCGTAATATTCCATGGTGTATATGTGCCACATTTTCCCTGTCCAGTCTGTCATAGATGGGCATTTGAGTTGGTTCCAAGTCTTTGCTATTGTAAACAGTGTTGCAATGAACATTTGTGTGCATGTCCTTATAGTAGAACGATTTATAAAATCAGGAGGTTTTCTAACTCACCATGACGTCTCTTCTTCATCCTTAACCTGGACTTTCCCTAATTAGCAGTCTGCAGTACTCAGAGACTCAGCAGTCGAGTTAAGAAGAGGATGCTTTTCCTACATATTTGGCTTCTCCATGTTCTCCCCACCCTCACTACTATTGCACAATGCGACAGGTGTCCATGCCCTTCATTGTGAGGGAGCACCCATCCCCAGGGCAAAGCTCCCTGAACAGCAGGTTGTGCAAGGAGCACTGGGAGGCTGGTATGAACCCACAGGATGCTGCAACTCAATAGGGGAGTGCCTCCTCCACGTGCACCTGGCGCACCCCAGCTGGCTCACCATGACCTGTGTCCTGACAGCTCATCCTAGTTTTAAGTGCACCAGATTACTCAGGAGCATGCCTAGAGGAAACGTGCTTTTGTTTCTAAGCCACCTGCTTCCAGTACACATGGATGTCCTTCCCCAGGTCCGTAGCCTCACGGCTTCGATCAGGAATTGGTTCAGAATGTAACATTTGGACTCTCTGGAGCTCAGGTCTTTTGTCATTTTAAACGTAACCCTTCCTGGCTCATGTTTCAAGGGATGTTTTTCCTGTCCTGCTTGGTTTTCCTGTCTGCTTTCTGCACTTTGCTTGGCTCATGAAATGTCGTATTTATTCTAAGCCAACATACTTCTCCTATATCAATTCAATTTCAGTCAAAGAATATTGAATAGAGGGCACACCTAGACCATAATTGGCTTCTATAGATCCTAAGATTGTCGAAATGTCATCCAATGCATCTACAGCTAACTGCCCATGCTGCATGCAGTGTTCTTAATTTATATTTTGCTTGGCAAACAAAATAACCCAGGGGACTTTCCTCTTCCTCCTTACTTCCCCTCAGAAGTCAACCATCTCATGCTACCATTACCACAGTTGATGAGGAAGCTGAAGCCACCAGACAGAGCGGCGGCGACCTGCAGGGCCCTGCTTTCACGACCAGACGACGTCTCAGCTGCTGGACCTGCCACACTGTCCCATCCAATACTCTGTCCTTTCAGTATCTGTCGCTGCCAGGCCTTCCTCACATCACCCTGTGAGAAAAAACTGTGTGCATCACTTCTCAACTCTGGTTTTAGTGACATCATATTGATAGTTTGAACTTTGCCATATTTACATCACAGAAATCAGTAAACGCCATTTAAAAGGCTTTTGTTTTCTTCCTTTTATTCTCAGACAGCAGTTATTAAATATATACCAGCATGTGCGAGAACGAGTTTCATAGTGAGAAACAGCAGAAGAGCCGGCTTACCTGGTGTGCCTTGAGTGGTTCCCACAAACTCCAATCTGTTCAAGACTCCTTCACCACATTGTCCCCTCCAGCCAGGGCAATCCCCCCAGCCTGAGCCACTTCCCAGACCAGACCACAGAAGCAAGGCCATGCCCACCGAGCACTCTCCTGGTGAACCAGACTTCCGTCCTGCTCTGCCCTCCAACCTGGTAGCCAGGGTCCCAGGAGGAAATTGCCATCTGAAGCACGGGTGTGCCTAGCGGGCACACAGGAGGACCATGGCACCATGCGGATGAGAATGGCAGCTAAGTCTGAAGCTTTTTATGCTCTAGATTCCTGGTTGGGGGAGGGAGCCTCTAGGAAAGGCGAGAAGAGTGAGAACTTTGCAGAGGCAGGAAGGTGAGTTAAACAGGGAACTACGAAGTTCCTGGGTTCGGGGCTTACCCTTTTTCTCCTCAAAGTTCCGAGAGCAAAGCTTCTGCTCTAACTCAAGAAAACCCGGGCCGGGTGGACTCCGGTATTGTTCTGTGGATTCCCCTGACCAAAACCCCAACTTCCCTCTCACTCAGCTTCCCATTTTAGGTGAAGGATCTGCAAGGAAGAGTGGCGGGAGGCAGGTCAGAAAGAAAGAGGAAGAGGATGATAAACAGGATGGAGGTCAACACAGCCAGAAGCAGAGGAGGAAAGCCTAGGAAACAGGCTTTCCACAGCTTTGCTCTGGAAACCAGAAGGAAGAGAGAGTTGGGTGGAGCTGGGGACAGGGCTAGAGAAGAGGCAAATGCCACCATGTCGCACATTTCCACCACAAAGGCTTTCTCAGTTCGAATCCACTCTGCACCCTGCAGCCAGATGAACACTGCTTTCCCTGGGGCCACTAGAAAAAGAAACTTGCAATGGCTTCCTAAGGCCTAGGTCATTCGCTTCGTACCTAAAATCCCCCTTATCCGGCACCAGTCTCCCTTCTCAAACCTGCTCCTCTTCTGTCCCCTGGGCTCCCCTAAGGGATTCTTTTCTCACACATCCAAACCTTTGCCCTCACTGAGCTGTCTGCAGAGGGCTATTCCAAATTAAAAGGCGTGGCAGCTAATGCAATATGGGATTCTTGATCGAATCATAGAATATTTATTAAAGAGCCATGAAGACTATTCTTGAGCCAATTTGAAAAATGTAATATATTGCTATTTAGTATATTTAATATTATTTTACATATTAATGTGTTTTAATATTGAAATAACAGATATTAATAATAGATAATACTATTTTATTGAAGTTTCCTAGGTATGATGTCATGTTTTGTATACATATATCTATATACACACACATATACATATATGTTTGTAAATAATGAGTATTTATGCCTGAAGTGTCATGATATCTGCAACTTACTTTAAAGTGCTTGAAGGGGAAAAGCAGAAAAAGAAGAGAGAGACAGATGCGGTGAGATGTTAATTGATGAATGAGCCAGATAGACTATTTATTGTAAAGTTCTTTCAACTTTTCTGAAAGCTTAAAAGTATTCTAAATACAAATTTGGATGAAAGGTAATATAACAGGCTGGGCATGGTGACTCGTGTCTGTAATCCCAGCACTTTGGGAGGCCAATGTCGGAGGATCTCGTGAAGCTAGGAATTTGAGATCAGACTGAGCTACAAAGCAAGACCCTATCTCTACAAAAAGCAATTTTAAATGATTTGAAATTAGCTGAGGGTTGTGGCATGTACCTGCTATCCTAGCTACTCGGGAGGCTGAGGTAAGAGGACCACTTGAGCCCAGGAGTTGGAGGCTGCAGTGAGCCAGCATCCTGCCACTGTGCTCACTCCAGCCTGGGTAACAAAGCGAGATCCGCTCTCTTAATTAATAATGATAAGACAAATGAAGCCTAAGATAGTTCGTGGCCTCCATCCACCACCACCATGGCTTCCCCAATTACTCAGAAGAAAATCTGAAGTTCTTCGCGGCCTGCTGGTCCTCCATGTTTCAGCCCCGTGTCCTTCCTGACTTCTCCTACTGCTCCTCACTCTCTCGCTACATTCCAGGGACATAAGCCTCCCAATTGTTTCTAGAGCCAAGTGTGGGCATTATGCCCAGGGAAACAGACAATAAATATATAATCAGACAAAGAACATAAGATTGGTTAGGGTGAGAAGAAAAACAGAGCATGTGGCTGCCCCAGGGCCTTTGCACTTATGGTCCCTATGGCTTGGCCCTGTTTCCCCTAAAGTGATAGCTCACTCTCTCACTTTCTTCAGGTTCCCATTCAAGTGTGTCCACTTCAGAAAGATCTTTCCTAACAGCCCCATCTAAAATAACATCGCCACCCACTCCTTGCCCTGTCTTTGTTTTTTCTTTATGCAAAGCACTTATCGCAACTGGATGCAATGTTGTTTATTTCATTACGGATTTACTGTTCGTCTGCCTTTGTTATAGTCTCCAGTGTCTACAACAGTGAATGGGACATATTTCACATGAAATACATGAGTGAATGAATGAATGACTTTATATATTAATTTGACACATATCGTGCCTGACTAGTATTGTTGGTTACCTTTCCATGTACTGCATATATATCCCCCAGCACACCTCGCTATGGTAAGTTACTTTTGATTTAGGCAGGGTGCGTTGGCTCACTGTGTATAATCCAAGCACTTTGGGAATCTGAGGCAGGTGGATCATTTGAGGTCAGGAGTTCATGACATATCTGGCCAACTTAGTGAAACTTTCTAATAAAAATACAAAAATTAGCCAGGCATGGTGGCGCATGCCTGTAATCCCAGCTACACAGAAGGCTAAGGCACGAGACTCACTTGATCCCAGGAGGCAGAGGTTGCAGTGAGTCGAGATCACACCACTGCACTCCAGCCTCGATGACAGAAGGAGACTCTGTCTCAAAAAAGAAAAAAATTACTTTTAATAATCGCCTGAGAATGGTTTCAGGCATCATATACACAAGTTCTCCCTTTGGAAAGTACACAGCGAGAGAACCTGAAGCCCCAGCTCTATCAATCATTTACTGTTTGTAGAACCTTGGTCAAGCTTCTTCACCTCTCAGAACCTTCGTTTCTTCACTCATAACCTCATTACCTACTCTGCTTTGCAAGTCGATTGTATTAAATAAGATCAAGTCTGTGAATGAAGTTTGTAAACTACGAGGTAATGTTAAAAAAAAAAAAAAAGTCTGTTATTTTACCTCTGAGAAAGGCTTGGAATAAATAAGTACCTTAAATATCATTAAAATTATTAATTAAACTAGCAGTAGAACTCGTTATGAAAATGCTATTCTTCCTCAACTTACTCTCTAAAGCAGCACCGTCCAATAATCCTTACCACAAGGATGGGAGTATCCTAAGCCTGCTCCATCTGATATAGTAGCCATTTGTTGCATGTGGCTCAAGAGCCCCAGTGCGATCAGGGAACTGCATTTTAAGTTTAATTTTGTTAGTTTTATTTAGAGCTGTGTCGCCACACGTGGGCAGAGGCTATCGCATTGGATAGCAGAGCTCTAGGGCATCATTTCTTCAAATACGCTTTGCAGAAAACTTGTTCCTGACTATGAAGGGATTAGGTTTTGCTGGCATCAAGAAGTCTAGTGATGGAAATACTATAGTTCAAAGAAAAGTGTGGAATGGAATGAAGACGGAAAGAGAAGGAGAGCAGGGGGTGGTGTCTTTTTCCCGGACAATGCTGATTTTGGAAAGGCAAATGAAATCTGCCTCTTTGGAATTCCAGCATCCCCTCTTATTGCTGTGTGGCCTTAGAAACGATATTTAACATCTCTGAGCCTCAGTCTCTTCACGGTAAGTTAGGAACCATGATGCCTACCTCATAGGATGACTGTGAGGATTAAATGGGATGGGCTAATGACACAAAGCGCCTATCACAGTGCCCCACACAAAGCAAGCTCTCCGTCCTCTAACTCCCCCCTCCCCACGTGCTTTTGCTACTCTGAGAACACGGGGAGGTCGGGAGCAGCGAGGTGACTTGTGTTTCTTGCCCCAGACCACTTGTTCTGGGGCTGCTGGGCTGAGAGTGGGGCATCCCTCCAGCATGCAGTCTCGAAGCAGCCCGGGCTGGCGCACACCCAGCCTCCCCCGCTCCATCCAGGCCTCCTGAATGCCCTGACCTCACCCGGCACTTTGCTGTGAATATCTCTGAGGGCTTCAAAGGCTCCTCTTTGGATTCAATACAAACAATGTTCCTTCTGGATATGTACACAGGTGGGGGGAGGCTAGCGGGTGGTGCCCAACCACCTCCTCCTAATGAAGCCACTGCTCCCTCTTCTCGGCTCTTAGCGAGAGGTCCCTGCACTGCCATTTCCTTTGCTGTCGGTAGAAAAAAATGCAAAGTCTAGTTCATGCCCACACAGGCTTCTGGGCGAAAGCTTCCCTTGGTTTTGCCCGGGCGGTCCCTCTCCAGTTAAAAAGCAGATGGTGGTGGATCCACTTCTCAGATGTGGCAAATGAAAATCTTAAGCAAACTGCTTCAAACCCTTCACCTCCCTCCCAGGATTACCCAAGATAGTCTCATTTTTAATTATTCTGTCTCTAAAGCTTCAAAAATACCCCTAAAGATCCAACACATCAATGTCCAAGTCTCATCTGTTAGACTGCCTCTCTTCCCTGAAAGCAGCACCAAAATCCTGTCAGGCAGTGATTCTTGTCCTTTGACCAGGCCAGTCAGGCACCCAGCATGTGAGTAAAGAAGCCTCAGAAGATTCTAGCCCCTAGCCTTTTGAGTCACCCCTTGCCCTTTGAGGTGGCCACCTGAGGCCACAAATATTTAGAATGGAGATGAGCCATTCCTAGTGTGCCTCATCCAATTCCTGATCTACAGAGTCTGTGAGCGTAATAAAATGTTGTTCTCCGACACCACTGAGTTTTGGGGTGATTTGTTGTGCAGTGAAACATGACAGCCCTTGGTACAATGGCTTCTCCTGGAACCAAGGCTTTCTGACTCTCATTTCATCTGGAAAACTGATTTCCATCCACTGAAATGCCCTGACTCCTTGTGAGTGGACCACGAAGTTCCCAGTGGTGCTTGTTGATAAGAGGGAGGCCAATCCGGACTTGGGTAAAAGTTGTCTGGTATAGAACCGGCAGGCAAGGGTGGAGTGGGGCACAGCCTGGAAAGAGACATACTCTTTTTAAAAAAATAATTCTGCCTGGGTGCAGTGGACCATGCCTGCAATCCCAGAACTTGCCAAGGTGGGATGATTACCTGAGGCCAGGAGTTAAAAGACCTACCTGGGTAACACAGTGAGACCCCATCTCTACAAAAATTTTTTGCCAGGTGTGGTGACACAAACTTGTAGTCCTAGCTACTCAGGAGGCTAAGGTTGGAGTGTTGCTTGAACTAGGTGATCGAGGCTGCAGTGAGCCATGATCGCG
Organism: Sapajus apella; assembly: GCF_009761245.1. Taxonomy (NCBI): domain Eukaryota; kingdom Metazoa; phylum Chordata; class Mammalia; order Primates; family Cebidae; genus Sapajus; species Sapajus apella. Next base: position 3,619,202 of record NW_022436981.1, on the reverse strand, counting down.
TCACTGCATTTCAGCTTGAGCAGCAGAGTAAGACCCCTTCCCCTAAATAACAGAAACTCTGAACTCTGATCTTTAAAATAATTTTTTGAACTAAAATAGAAATGGATACAAAAAAGAGGAGCAAGGACTTACTAATGTGAATTAAGTGGATGGCAATGGCTTTATTCAAAGATTTTCATGTTAAAATTTGTTGGTGTTTTAATTGGTTTTATTTAGTCATTTGTTTTTTAAGCTAGGATTTTCTCTTTTGGTCACCCCATGTTCTTCGGGGTCATATAAAGTACTCTACTCAAGCACAAAGGCAAAAAGTGACCATTATGAGTTGCAGTGTGGCTCTGATGAAAATGCATTCACAGAGGGGCTTCACAGAGGGGCTTCACAGAGGGGCTTCAACGTCTATGGAGCAGAAGCCAGAGCCCTGGGCAAGAGGAGGAAACGTGGATTCACCAACACGTTGTAAATCATTTTAACATCTCCAGGCCTCGGTGTGGTCATTCACAAACGGAATTCAACAACTTCCAAGACAACACTTCTAACATTTTGGAGAGAAAGACTTTAATGTTCAGTAAGCGCTTACCCTGTGGCAAGCACCATGCAAGTCCCTTTAAATTTTTAATTCTTTATTTAAAAAGTCCTGAGACGCACCACTGTGCATTCCTCAGACCACTAGTGTGAGATGGAGAGTCCCATAGCTGGGAAGCAGAGGGGCAGAATTCTAGAATCAACATTGCCAACCCCAAGAAACGCTGCCTCCCCTCTGCCTCCGCAGCATTTCCCACACCTCATGCCCAGAGGCTTCCGCAGTCTGGTTCTTCAGTCTTTAATCCTTCATAGTTAGGAAGGAGGGTCCTAACTGCATTCCTTTGTACAGTCATCAGCTACTTAAAGTGGCAAGAAACAATAGCTTCTTTCTCTGGAGAGTCCCAGCTCTGCTTTCCTGGAAGGGTGGCTGTTTGGACCCTGCCGGATCTCTGAGTGATGGCCAGGGTAGCCCCCAGGTACGCTGGGAAGTTCAGAGGACTCCTGCCACCCAGAACTTCCCTGCAGACCTTGAAACTGGTAAAGTGATGTGAGCTCCTATTTCCCCCTTACCAGGGTTCCCTCCCCTGCTGGTTATTTGACAAATGCTCAGTCTATTACAAGACTCAAGACAGCATATGACTCCTTTTACAAAACACGAGGGATTCATCTTTTCCTGCCACTCACTCACTTTCTGTATCACCATGGTGCCTCTTATCCTTGCGTCTTGATGAAGAGGTGTCTGCCTGTGCAGGGATGCCTCATGCCCAAAATCTCTTCTCCTTGCACACCTGTTACTGATGCTGGAACTCTGAAATAATCACCAAATGTTCACAAAGTCCCACTGCAACCAGCACTAGAGCGATCATTGAGAACTGTGATATCTAAGAGGAATCATTGCAAAGTGATTAAGATCATGAGCTTCAGAGTCAGTCATGATGGGTTTCAACTATTAATACATGTAGTAGTTTAAAGATAACTCTAAATATGTTATTCCTCTCTCCTTGATTCTGGGCTGGCCCCTGTAACTGGTTTTGACAAAGTGAACACAGTGGGAGTGACCCTGCCCACCCCTCTTCCAAGGCAGACCTTCAAAGACCTGCAGCTTCCACTATTGTGCCTCCTAGAAGCCTGTGCCATTAAGAATTCTAACTACCATGGGAACATCATGCTACGTATAAGGAAGCCCAAGCTAGCCATGTGGGGAGAGAGAAAGGCCACATAGAGAAGCACCAAGAAACTAGACCTGAACATGAAGCCTACTTCAACTTTCCAGCCCAAGCCCAGCTGAATGCAGTCAAGTGAATGGCCCCAGCTAATCCCCTGTGAAGCAGAACTGCCCTGCTGACTCCTGCCTGAATCCCTGATCCACAGAATTGTGAGCAATCATATGACTGTTGCCCTAAATCACAAAGTTGTGGCATCGTTGGTTAGGGACATGGATGAACCTGGAAACCATCATTCTCAGCAAACTGACACAAGAACAGAAAAACAAACACCGCATGTTCTCAATCATAGGTGGGTGTTGAACAATGAGAACACGTGGACACAGGGAGGGGAGCATCACACACTGAGGTCTGTTGGGGGAAAATAGGGGAGGGACAGTGGGGGTTGGAAGTTGGGGAGAGATAGCATGGGGAGAAATGCCAGATACAGGTGATGGGGAGGAAGGCAGCAAATCACACTGCCATGTGTGTACCTATGCAACAATCTTGCATGTTCTTCCCATGTACCCCAAAACCTAAAATGCAATTTAAAAAAATCAGCGATAACTGAAACAGAGTATAAGAGGATTGGAGCACCAAACTCACAGTAGAGGCTACATATACTATCATTGAGCAATTGGGTCAGAATGGCAAGGAAATCTTCCTGGAGGAGGTGGGTAATGGCTTGAAGGAAGGGATGGAGCTGGGTGAATGAAAGGACAAGGTATGGGGGAGAAAATTCTACAGGAGCCAACCACTCCATAGGCCTCTGGGGAAATGCCCTGAACACTGACAGGACTTCACAGTTATTTCTTTTTCTTTTTCTTATTTTTTTTTTTTTTTTTTTTTTGAGATGGATTCTTGCTCTGTAACCAGGTTGGAGTGCAGTGGCACCATCTCAACTCACTGCAACCTCCAACTCTCTGATTCAAGCGATTCTCCTGCTCAGCCTCCCAAGTAACTGGGATTACAGGCGTCTGCCACCTTGCCCAGCTAACTTTTGTATTTTTTAGTAGAGACGGGGTTTCACCATGTTGGTTAGGATGGTCTCCATCTCCTGACCTCATGATCCACCCGCCTCCTCCTCCCAAAGTGCTGGGATTACTGGCGTGAGCCACCGCGCCCGGCCTTCACAATTATTTCTATCACAACCACCTGCTGTCTCAATACTGGGGAGTCTGCCTGAGTTTGGTCCAAAGCAGATTTCTCCAAAGTCCTGCTTTATCTTTACGATTCCTATGAATTTTATACTGCATTCCATAATTTAGTCATCTACATTTTAATTTTAAAAATGGTTGAAATTACTTACCAATTAAATTGCTTAACTTCACCCCACCCATCTCAATCTCTTCAGGAAAACAGATGCCCCATGAAGAAGAGTCATAATCAGACCCTGAGATACTGCGTGCCCAGAACGTGTGACCTCAAGGGGATCAGAGACTTGGGTTTTCCTTTCAGGATCTGCGCACACATCTTCAGCAGCCAGAACTGGCCTCTGGGTTCCCCACTCTGGGTCTCAGACCCAACTTTATGACTTAGGAGAGACCACCTGCTGACCCTGTCCAGAGGCAGCTTAAAAACAACCTAGTTCTTCAGTCTCTGGACCATGCTCCTGGCATCCTCCCACACAGCTTTTGGAAAGCAGCCCCAGGCAATGCTCAGTCTTCCCTGAACATACTGGAATGCTCCTCACACTTCTTTGTTTCTTAAACAGGCAACTTACATGTGCATCTATAACCTGTGTAGATACATTGACACTTGGAAGCAAAATAGAGGAAAGCTTTCATTATATTTAAAAATGATTATATAGGGGGATGATGGGTATTGAAGGAGACAGCTTGCAGTTAGCATCCCAGGGAGACCTCCCTCTCAAGACCTGGGTGAGACTATACTACCTCCCGGCTTTCAGAGTGGGGACTGCCTGGTGCCAGACCTGGATGCCTCCCAACACAAATTAAAGGAATAAGACGCCTCCTAGAAGGGAAGGCAGGACACCCGAGAGTGAGAATGCTGAGAATTTTAAAGGGATCATCACCTCTTCAGAAGACCAAAAATCTGCCCCAGAAAGAACAGCTAACCCAACAGATGGTTCCCTCGCATTCAGAAAATCTTTTGATTCTGTGTTACTGTGAGATTCCAGGCTCTGTCTCTCCTGCATTCCACCCCAATCCCAGGCCAGGACCTCTGCTGCTCCCCATGAGAAGTGCTCCCTCTCTCCTCTCAGTGTTATCCAGAAATATAGCCATGCCTTATTTAAAGTTGTGAATCCCTAACTGGACACTCTGTGGAAACCGAGCTAATCAAGTCAACTTGCATTCAAAAATGGATCTGGAGGTGAGAATAGGAAGCAACTGTTTAATGGGTACAAGGTTTCCTTTCAGAGTGATAAAAATGTTCTAGAACTGGACAGAGGTGGTTGAACAACATTAAGAATGTGCTAAATGCCAATTATTCACTTATTCACTTACAAATGATTCATTTTGGCTGGGTGCGGTGGCTCACTCCTGTAATCCCAGCACTTTGGGAGGCCGGGGCGGGTGGATCACCTGAGGTCAGGAGTTCGAGACCAGCCTGACCAACATGAAGAAACCCCATCTCTGCTAAAGATACAAAAAAATTAGCTGGGTGTGGCGGCACATGCCTGTAATCCCAGCTACTTGCAAGGCTGAGGCAGGAGAATCGCTTGAACCCGGGAGGTAGAGATTGTAGTGAGCCAAGATCGAGACATTGCACTGCAGTCTGGGTGACAAAAGCAAAACTCCGTCTCAAAAAAAAAAAAAGATTAATTTTATGTTTTGTGAAATTTTAACTCCATTTTTTAAAATCTCCCAATAAAGAGTCAATCCTTCTAGAATCCTATTAACTCTGGAGCTTCGTCTCATTTGTTAATGGGAGGTTGTGGGAGAAGAAGGAATTCTGACACCCTATGATTGTTCTGATTCCTGGCAGGACAAGGACTCCAGATGATCCCAGGACAGGGCAGAGAGAAAATAAGATCAGAAAGCTGCCCGTGGGCTAAAATTAACTGACCTCCACGATCTGGACTTGGCAAATGACTGAACCTCTCTTATGTTCCTCTTCTGTGAGCTCAAACATATCATATGAAACTCTTGAGAGCAGTCCATAAAAATGATTCTAAGACCCAGGGCAAATCTGGAAGAGCTATATATTTGAATCCTATAACTTCATTTCTCTCTCAGCCATGAGCTCGCGGTCTGCAAGAAGTCCCAGCATTAGGCAACGCAGGATTTTTCTTAATATGTGATTATAATCATCAAAAGCCCTTGCCAATTCAAAACAAAGAGAAAAGAAGATGCCAGGAGCCGGCACCCTACAGATTTTAAAAGAAAATGAAAGGGGTCCCATCTGGTACTTCAACAAGTTGATCTGATACTTAGAAAATGATTCTTTTGGACAAAGAATATTTTTACTTTGTGTGTCTGTACAAATGCCTTTTTTTTTTTAATAGAAAGTACATCACTAGTCTCTAAAACCAAACATGGTTTTGATTGAACCAGACCTACATTTATATCTGAAGCTCATTTGCTAACAATAGAACTGGCTTTCCCGTTTGCCAAGATCAATGTTGACCTGTTTTCACCTAAATTTTATAGATGTCAGAAAAAGAAACTGTTCGCTATTCAGTGGCATACCCTGGCCTTTTTCAGCCACACTTGCTTGCATTTTTGCAGCTCCTTTAAATTCCCCTTGTCACAAAAACTAACAATAAGGTCAAGTATTTCAGTAAGAAATATTGAATTATTATCTAACGTTGTCAAGCAGCCAAGAACCTACGAGAGCTAACCACGAACTGTAGAAGACAGCAGCTTAACCTCAGGCCTCCCGGACCTGCCTCCATTGCACGGGGAAGGATTTTTGGCAGTGGGGGGCACCCGAAGGGTTGGGGAGGAGGGAGGGAGGGTAGTGGGTGGAATGAGAACTGGACGGCTCACAGTCACGTCCAGGCTCTCGTCCCTCAGGAGTGTCTTGTTGCATTCAGTTGCTGCTGCAAAGAGCCAGCTTTGATTTTTCTTGGAGAGGGTTCCAGGCACCCTCACATCTCAGCTATGCCAACACCATGAAGCTGCCGAGCTCTCCTGATTTCCTGGCCATATCCCTGTCCATCAAGACTAATTTCTGTGACAACATAAACTTCACTGTGTAGCCAATAAACTCAAACCCGATGGAACTTGATGTGGCCAGGAAGGAGAATGACAAACGGGCAAGATGTCAGGGCTGGAAATACAACTCATTTCGCCAGCCAGTGGTTTGGGAGGGCTAGAGCTGAATGAATAATGTGCGTGTGTGTGTTTTATTTGTTCTAATAACTCTAATAAAGATTCCACGAATCGATAAAATGTCTCTCACAGAGACAGAAATCTATGCAAGCTCCCAAAATGGGCCTCTGGTAGAACCAGAACTCTCTCTCATTTTCACCCTAACCCACAGTGGCTACGGGCTCAGATCCTTGCTTACTTCAAGGGATCTAGGCTGGACGCTTGGGCGAGAGAGAGAAGAATGCCTCTCAACTGGGCAGGGACGAGTAGCGTGCAAGGAAGCAGCAGCTCCAGGATGGGAAGTGAGGATGCAGAAAAAGCACCCCGAGGAAAGTTCCTGCCTTTCCAGGAGGCTACGGGGCTTTGAACGTGAGGTTTTCATGGTTCCAGAAGACTTCCCTGGAAATGCAGACTCACTCCTCAAGGGTGAGAGTCAGGACAGGTTCATTTTATAAAAGGGGAGGTCCACGGGAAAGGGTGAGCTGATGTGGGCTTAGAGAGAGAGGAGTCCAGGTGAAGTCCTCTAGGAGCATGGCGCGCCACCAAAGGAGAGATCTGGAGGTGTGAGCAGAGAAGACCCCAAGATCCTGCTTTAAAATGCTACATGGGATCAGTCACAATCATAGCTCTTGTCAAGCTCTCTGAATGTGTGACCATGCAGAGTATAAACTCACCCCAACCGTTTATGCCTGACAACCTTTCCTATTGAAGGCTGAAGGGTCCCTTGTGCCAACATTATCCCTCACTGTTTCATCAAGACTCCAGTTTGCTTGGTAGTAGGTACAAGGTGAGCAGTCAGATAAAATACATCCCTGTTCTGTACTGAAAATTTGATATTTTATGCTGTCATCTCAATTGCTTCATACCTATACCCTCTTTTGTTAAACATTAAAATCTCACATTTTTACATGTTGTCTGTTTTGACAACATAGGTGTTCATCTCAGTTTTTAATTATTAAATTCTGCTATTGAATATGGTTTTCCCAAGTGCGGCTCCTATCCCAGAGATTCTGATACTGCCCACCCTACCCCACCACTCCACCCCCTTTGAGAATGCCCCTTGCTCATCCTAACCATGGACGCGTACCGTGGCATGGTAGAGAACGCTGCAGAGCCTGGGGTCATCAGCTGTCTCTCTACCTCTCTCTCTCTTTCTGAAGAGCTACACATGGGAGCTCCATGCTGGTGGGATTTGCCCACTCCCAGGTGCTGCACTGCACGGAAGATGTGAGCTGACACTAGCTCAGCTTCAGACCCTGAATGGCAAGGAATTACTCAAGCTTCAAGACCCAGCCCAGATGTCACCCTTCCTGCCTTCCCCAGGACTTGCTGCCTCGTTGGGGCCCCCTCTGCCCTTGGTTCAAATGGCACCTGCTGCACCTTACAAGTTTAGGCACAAGTTCATATTTCTTTCTTTTCTCTTTCTCTTTCTCTCTTTCTCTCTTTCTCACTTTCTTTTTTACTTTTCTTTTTTTCTTTTCTTTCTCTTTCTTTCTCTTCTTTCCTTCCTTCCTTCCTTCTTTCCTTCCTTCTTTCCTTCCTTCCTTCCCTCCCTCCCTCCCTCTTTCTTTCTTTCTTTCTTTCTTTCTTTCTTTCTTTCTTTCTTTCTTTCTTTCTTTTTCTTTCTTTCTTTCTTTCTTCTTTCTTTCTTATCTTTCTTTCTCTCTTTCTTTTTTTTTGAGAAGGAGTCTTGCTCTGTCACCCAGGCTGGAATGCAGTGCACTGGTACAACCTTGGCTCACTGCAACCTCCACCTTCCAGATTCCAGTGATTCTCCTGCCTCAGCCTCCCGAGTAGCTGGGACTACAGGCATGCACCACCATACCCAGCTAATTTTTGTATTTTTAGTAGAGACAGGGTTTCACCATGTTGGCCAGACTAATCTCGAACCCCTGACCTCACGTGATCTACCCGCCTTAGCCTCCCAAAGTGCTGGGATTACAGGCATGAGCCACCACACCCAGCCATGAAGTTTATATTTCTGTCTCTCTGAGCAGATGGTGAGCTTCATGAGAGTAAAGGTGTACCTTATTCATTTTCATTTCCATCATGTCTAGTAAGTGTTTAATCAATATTTATTGAATGAATACAAATGCAACCCCTCCCTTAAGATCGGACTAGAGTTGAGGACTGAAATAAAGCAATGACAACTATTTCCTCATGCAAGGGATGGGGTGAAGCCACAGATTTCTCCTTCTCTCAGCTTTCCACCTTCCTCTGCCCTGTAAATGTCTTGGCATTTCTGTCTGATAATCACTTGCCACAATAATAGCTGTGTCTATTATTAAACAGGGGTCAGATGAACTATGCTGTAAGTCTTATTAACACGATACTTCATGCCTGTGTGCTCTATCGTTGTCCAGTTAGAATGGCTTTCCCCTCACTTTGGGAGGCCGAGGCGGGTGGATCACGAGGTCAAGAGATCGAGACCATCCTGGTCAAAATGGTGAAACCCCGTCTCTACTAAAAATACAAAAAATTAGCTGGGCATGGTGGCGCGTGCCTGTAATCCCAGCTACTCAGGAGGTTGAGGCAGGAGAATTGCCTCAACTCAGGAGGCGGAGGCTGCGGTGAGCCGAGATTGCACCACTGCACTCCAGCCTGGGTAACAAGAGCGAAACTCCATCTCAAAAAAAAAAAAAAAAAGAAAAAAGAATGGCTTTCCCCTTCTACTTTTTAAATGGATGGGTGATATGGTTTGGCTCTGTCTCCACCCAAATCTCATCTTGAATTCCCACGTGTTGTGGGAAGGACCCGGTGGAAGATAACTGAATCATGGGGGCAAATCTTTCCCATGCTGTTCTTATGATAGTGAATAAGTCTCATGAGATCTGATGGTTTTAAAAAGAGGAGTCCCCTGCACAAGTTCTCTCTCTTTGCCTGCTGCCATCTGTGTAAGATGTGATTTGCTCCTCCTTGCCTCCCACCATGATTGTGAGGCCTCCCCAGCCACGTGGAACTGTGAGTCCGATTAGACCTCTTTCTTTTGTAGATTGCCCACTCTTGGGCAATCTAGGTTTTTATCAGCAGTGTGAAAATAGACTAATACAAAGGGATACTGGTTATAGGTAACTTAGGTAGCAAGCAGATAAAAGGCACAATTGAGATGGCAAGCCCATAGCTGTTATGTTTTGTTTAGGTGGCTAGGACATCGAGTTAATGAAGTCAAGAGTATGGCCCCATCTCCAGAAGCCAAAGCATGAAACAGCAAAGAGAAAGATCTTTCCAGAGCAAGGCCATTACATCTACCCTTCACATTGATGGCAAGGGGCCTGGAGGAGAAAATCCCTCTTGTCCGCTAAACGGAAATCAACTTCAAGCATGTTACCAACAGATATATCAGCTGTCTCCAGGAAAAAATGGCATGGATGCCCTTAGACTGAATTTCTCATCCATTGTCAGGCCTGGTATGCTAACTTCATCTATGTTTTAAATAAAGTAACATATAACAGGTCTTTAATAAGGTTAGCTGGAGCATGGCATGGAATCAGCATGTTGGAAATTAATTTATACAAGCAAGTTTTAATAAATCAGTTTGCCTAAATTTATAACAAATGAAAATAGGTTCATGAAAACTAGGAAATTAAATAAGTAGTTAATGAAAATGTAATGCATAAGGTCCTGCTATTATGAAGGAAGGAAATGTCTCTTTCAGTGAGTGAGTATAAGAACTGCTTGAAATCAATGTCCTAACCCTTGACATGCAGCCATCTATCTATGGGGTGATCTTACTTAAGTGATTTGCACTCTCTGGGATTCCAGTTCCCCATCATCTACAAAATGGCCTTTTTTGCCAGTTCTGCAGTAAACAACGGACCCCATTCTCTTTCTTAATGTTAGACAGACTAGTCTTTTAAAACTCCCCATAATTTCTCCATTCTGAAAGTGATGCCAAATCCATAGGTAAGAACTCCATGGTCCCTCAGCCGACCATCTGGCTTGCGATATATTATTGCCCACATTTAAAGAGAGGGTCAAGAGAGGGTAAGTGGCTTGTTGAAGGTCACACATCTAGTTAGTAGGGGTTAAGGATCTGGAACTCAGAAATTTTTGTCACTTTCTGATGTCCCCCTTTCAATACACTGCTCAACCCCTTCCTGGAGAGTTGGCTGCACGGTTGCTACAGCAGTGTGGAAAAATGGAAGAGCAGATTTTCCCTCTTCGACTGTATGAAAATCACCCACTTTTAGGACACCAAGCCACCCATACATGTGATGGGAATGAAAGTCTTGTATGACTAAATATAGATGCCAGGTACCTTACAAATACTTGAGTGTTATTTTTAGGAAATGAGAAATGCAAAATGAAACTGGCTATAAACAGAAATCAAAACTGTCTAAATTATCTCTATAAATTAATTACTAACTTTTAATCTCTGTTTTTTGCAACCTGAAGAATTCATGAATGTGCTTAAAGAACGGCATGACAAAAACCTCTTTTACTTAAACGGATTAAGTGGAAGAGACATGCTTTCCAATATGCTTCTAATGATAGCAAGCTTTCCAACATATTGTTCTGCCTATAGTAGGTGTTCAATAAAAACTTTCCAAGAGAAGAAAGAAAAGAAGGCAGAGAGGGTGAAAAGGAGGGAGGTTATTTCTATTATCTGGACTTTCAGCAAAATATGAGATTTTTTCCATACGGATTTAAGAAAATAGTCTGCAAGCTACTTTAAGATACTTGGGGAGAAGCCTACCTATTCATTCAAAGTGATTTAAATCATTTAGGGCAAGAAACAGTGATGCCCCTTCCCTGAACTCCTCCAAGCCTCTGCACACCAACACAAAGCCTTGCCCACATCAGGGATTCCACTTCAGATATGAGGGAATTGGGTACTGCCCCTTTGTCCCATTGCAAGGAGGCCCCTAGAGCCATTCATACAAAGGTAAGGGTTGAAGTGAACAGAAATTTCTTAGCTTGTGGACAGGAATTTCTTGGCTTGAGTCTCTTTCTAGTTAGATGAGGCCAATGCTGCAAATTAGATACAATAGTAACTCAACATACCTACATGGAAAACCTTGGAAGAGACTACAGGCTGAGGATTGGGATGAGGGTAAGGTCAACATTCTTCTTCTGAAGGTGTCAATGTGTTACATTCACAGTTTACATGATATGGTATCTCTGGGTTCCCTAGGGAAGCAGCCTATAGTAAGTCAATTGCCAAACTTAGCTTTGATGTTCAGTAGAAAAAGAGTTTTTAAAATATAGAGAAAAAAACTTCTGTCAAAGAGCAACATTTTTCAAAATGTTAAAATAGTATCTTTTTTTAAAAACCTTCCACTTCTGGCTTCAGCTCTATTGTGATTCAAACTAATTGAAAATTGTATTTACGCTTTGAAAAATAATCTTAATTGTTATCAACAATAATAATACACACCATCTATTTTACAGCAATTATGTGTCAGACACTTTGCTGGGCATTTTTAGATCTCGTTAATTCATTTATTTCTCATAACCTCCATCATACAGATGATAAAGAGATTGTGCCCAAAGTTGGAGCTTAGGAACATAGTCTCTAAGCAGATCTAGGCTTGAGTCTTAATAGCCATATAACCTTGGACAAGTCTGAACCTCAGTTTTCCTATCAGTAAAATGGGGATAAACATAGTACTAACTTCTTCATAGTTGCTGGGAAGATTTGAGATAAGGCCCATGAAACATTAAGAAAAGTGCCAGGTACACGTGTGATCATGCCACTGGTACCAAATCTGACTTTTCCTCCAAAGGAAATTCAAACTATGGCTTTCAGTGCCATCCTAAGTGGGGAAGGAGGAAAATCATCTTTGGCTCCCATTCCTTTCCCCCCAGGATGTTCCTACTAGTGAGATCAGGGCCAAGTGAACTTCAAGGACACCTAGGGAAGAAAAACTAGAAAGGATATTGTGCCCTTTCTGCATTTCATGGGAGGACGCGGCCGTTGGAGAGAAGTATGGGGGTTTAGGAGGATGAGGTGAAGCGGAAAGGTAATGACAGGGGTGTCCGGGGAACTGGTTGCTGCGGCAAGCCTCTCAACCTGGTCCTAACATCCCCTTCTTCTCTCGCTCACTCTCCTGCAGGCCTTGGAAACAAACCCCTGAAATGCCTGCAAGACAACACTCTGCAGACCACAGAGCACCCCTGCTCTCCAGGAAGGGCCTTCAGGGCAGCATTCGGAGGTGGCATGAGCTAGCAGCGGTGTGCAGCCTGGTCACTGTCTGATTTGGTCAGCCCAGCCGCACAGAGCCCCATGCAGGCTCTGGCAGCTCCCTGGGAAAGAAGAAAGCAGCCTCTTGCATGTGTGGCATATTCTGAAAGGAATAATATCTGAGGGATTCTGACAGGGGGAAGAAGGTAGTGAAAAAGATGGAACAAAGATGCCATTTAAAAATAATTGGCTCGTGTTCAGTATTTCACTGTTTTTTACAGCAAGGAGCAAGTAAAAAAAAAAATCCTCCTATTGATGAGTATTTTTCTACAGTCATTAAAAGTCAAAGGGCTCAGGGCTTCCGACTTTCCCTCTTGGGAAACCTGTGAGCTTGTCTTCTGGATAGCTTAGAAAAGGGCTGGATGGTGAAGGCAAGAGGCTCAAAGGCCCCCAGCAAGCAGCTCCGCCAAGGAACGGGTGCAGGGGACGCACTGTGTTTTCAGTTCAGATTCTGTGATCTTTCTGCCAAACAGGGGTTTACAAAGCAAAAACCTCTAGAGAATTCTCATACTTTCTGGCTTATTCTCCCGGTGTTCGTCTTAACAGGAATCAGCTGTTTGCCTTCTCACTTATACAGCATGTTGCTGAGGAGAATTTAGCATCTGGCCTGGCTATTATTAAAAACAAGAACATCCTGCTCTGTTGGGAGAACAGCACCACTGGCAATAAAAAGACAGAGATCATTTGCATTCAGGATTCCAGAGATGTGTTTCAGTTCAATATCTGCGCTCCCTCCTTCCACCCCTCCTTTCATTTTAAAATTTCCAGATGCATCCATCATTTGCAGCGTGATCTACTTTTTTCTGAAACAGGCACAGAGAGACAGAGCATATTTTTTCTTTTCACTGGGAGGCAGGAATGACTGGAGTTGTTCAAACACGGGTCTGTCCGTTCCTGCAGTTCCTATGATAAAGTTGAACTACCAGAGGAATTTTTTTTTTTACAACTGCGGAAATGAAAAAGTAAACAAGACTGGGACTGCATTGGTATTTAGGCTCCAGCTTTTTGTTGTTGTTTTTGTCTTTTCCTTTTTTTTTTTAAGCCATTGGGCTAGGAGCCTGAAGGGACCATATAATATGAAAAACCCTGAGAGGTTTTATTAGCCAATAAAAAAAACTGAGTTCCTATTAACCACTTAATTCCTTGCTGAAGTTCAAACTTGCTTTCTCCTTGGATCTTTCCCCCCATCTCATGCCCAGGAGGAATGACGGTTGGTTTACCAATCTTCCCCTGCACAACCTGAGTTCACAGTTTGTGCTTCGGAAGGTGTGGCTGAGAATTGTATTCAATAATAATCTCTGGATTTCTCATCTGTGAACCCATAAATAATATTTCCGCAGGGAGCCAAACGTTCTGTGCCCCCAAATCTGCACACACAAAGACTCAGCACTCCACTAAAAAGGAGTAAAGTCATTGTGATCTCCAGGATTTTAAATGCTAAATGACGGTGGGGGGAAAACAAAATCAGACTAAAGCATTTCTGGGATAAATAATGATACCACAAAAGGCTCCTCTCATTTGTGGGCAGAAGAATGAAGAGAAACTCACAGAGAAATAGCAAGTGAAACTGGTCTGACTATTTCACTGCTGGAGATAGATGGAGTTAGGAAACATAGGTGACTTGGTTTAGGAAAGAAAGGATGTCAAAGGAGATTTAAATCGTAACACGGTTTTATTAATCATGCCACAATTCTATGTGTCATGGGGTTTTGTTGTTTGCTTTTTGCTGCTTTTAAATGCATTTGTACCTATCAATCCATCTCCAATTGGGTTTTGGGTGTTCTTGGTATTTCCATCTCTCAAAAACACCCTTAATTTCTGCCATTATATATAAACTGTAATTCCACAAAGCCTACTATATCGTAATTCCATTTTCCACATGCGGGCTAACTCTAGTACTTTTGGTCCTCCCGGAGAAATTTCCTAAGGCCACATGAGCCTGTGCCTTTTTGTGTTCTGGTCCCATTTAATGTTGCTGCTGCGAGAGCTACTCCTTGAAGGGCTTATGTGAAAGAATTTTGCCTTTTTGTTAAAAGCATTTTTCTCTATGTCCTTGGTTTCTTTATAAGAATAGCAGGTGGGGAGAATTCTTCCCTTTTTATTGGCTATGGAGTGGGGCAGGATGACCTGGAAAGAACAGATAGCAATCAAGAAGTGAGCTATGTTTGCAACGCTAAAACATGAAGCAAGTTTTGCAGAAAACCCCACTAAGTGGCCTGATATCACTGCAACAAGATAGTAAGAAACGAATTAAAATACATTTTGGTAAAAGTTAAATGTGTTTCCAGAAATTTGATCCCTCTGCTTCCCAAATGGCTGAGCATATCTGAAGAGCAGGGCTGGATTGAGTCACAAGCTTTTCAATAAAAGCTTTGCAAAAATTACTAAAGACTCCTTAAATGTCAGCTTCCCCATGCTCCCTTAACGGACATATCAAGGAGCATCCAGTGTCCCTTGTCCCAGTAACCTATTTGAAAACAAGTAATTGCTTCTTCATTACTTGTGGGATAAAGGCAGTGCTTTTTTTTTTTTTTGAAGAATTTGCAGAAATTAAAAACCGAGGTCAATAAATTCTGTGTCTTCTGAGTACACGTTCAGCGGTGGTGAGCCTCATCTTTCCCTGAATGGCTGGCTCAGGTACCCTTTCCAAACTTCACCCTCCTTCCTCCCTCCCTTCAGGCATGCACATACCTGTGCACACACACCCCCACACACACATGCACACACACCACACATGCATATATTCACACGCCACACACACACATACACCACACGAACATATACACACATACACACACCACACACACATATATACACACACATACACTCACATACATACACCATACACACACCACACACGTATACACATCACACACACACCACACACATATGCACCACACACACATATGCACCACACATACACCACATACACACACTACACCACATACACATACACATACACCATACATACACATGCACATGTGCACACACACACACACATACACCCCTGGTGTATTACCCTTTGCATCTTCAGTGGATTCTTTGCTTTAGTTTTCATGCATAACTTTTTAAAATTTCATTTCCAAGTCCTCCTGATTGAATAGCTACCACTGAGAAGCCCCTAGGAAGATATAAAGGGGCTTATCAGGGTGCACAGGAATGGTGGTAAGAAAGGAAAGACTCCCTTGCCTTTGCTCAGAGCCCACAATTTAAATCAAGAGCATCAGCTCTCCGCATACTGGATCCTACCTGGCCTTTCTTAAGCACCTTTTCCAGGCCAGAAAAGAGAGGCAATGAAGGAAGAGCTGAGATGGGTGGGGAGCAATTTGGAGTATACCCGGGGAACAGAGGCCTAGGGCACAAGCCTGATTCCCAGTACTGATACCTGGATAGCTCAGGTGTTAACTCTTGCATGAAGACGTCCTTCCCAGCCCCACAGAAACTGATTAAGGAGTGAATGCAAGAGGGTTTGCTTGGGATTTCACAGGTGAGCTGGCCCACACTCACTAAAACTGGAGCAGGCAGTTGATTTGTCCTCTGCTTCCCCAGAAAAACTTAGAAATGATGACAGTGTTACGATAAGCATCCCACCTTTTTAGATACCTCCAAATTGTTGCTTCCTAGGACTAGTCTCTAAAATAATTTTCAAATAGGATAGAGAGGCCAACTGATAGGATTGCTTATTGTTAACCTGATAACAATATCAGCAAAGCTATATCAGGCACGCCAGCACCTCCATTTCTGCCATGGCTTTTGGCTAGGTCATTATTCTTCACCAACCATTTCCAGAGGGAATGAAAAATTAACTAATAAAGAGCTGTAGGGCCTGCTCTCACTGACTGTGAATGAAGGCTTCCCTGACATCCTCCCTTGCCTTTCGGACTGTTTGCAAGTCCCATAAATATAAACATGTGGCTCTTCCAGTGCATCTGTAGATAATAACTTCAGGGGGCTTCCTGTTTACGTTGCAATACCCATTTCCCAGCCAAATAAACTTGGTGACAGAGACCTGAGGTGTTTATTGGGCCAGTCCTGGCTGGGATTGAACAGGAAACACCCACTCTTGCAGAAATGCCTGATGATTAAATATTTGGGGGATAGGGGACACCAGGGGTCAAAAACACTGCAGAAATTGCTTTCTTCTTCCGCCTGTCGTTTCAGTGGGAAACAGAAAGGCCATGATAAATATGGCCAACCAATCCAGGCCTAACGAAGTCCCCCAGCTGGGT
Organism: Sapajus apella; assembly: GCF_009761245.1. NCBI lineage: Eukaryota > Metazoa > Chordata > Mammalia > Primates > Cebidae > Sapajus > Sapajus apella. The sequence continues at coordinate 3,602,788 of NW_022436981.1, read as the reverse complement.
TATTCACGGGCTGCACAGCCCACGTTGCAGAGAGGAGTGAAGAAGCGCAGACAAAAAAGCCAGCAATATCCAGCACAATACATCCAAATCTTGGAGTGCCGTCAGGTGAAGGGATGGAAAAGGTTGATGTGTACCCATCACTGGAAAGTCCCTCAGCCTCTGCCTGGCTACTCTGATTTAACAAGCAATGTATTCTCACATGAGCTCTGTCAATAAAGCCTCCAGCTCAGTGGTTCTCAATCAGTGGAGATCTTGCCACCTGGGGAACATGTGGCAATACCTGGGACATTTTTGATTGTCGTAACTAGGGAGGTGGTACTAGCATTTTAGTGGGTAGCGGGTAGGAATGCTGGCAAACATCCTACAATACACAGGACAGCATCCCCGACACACACACACAAAGAATTATCCGGTCTGAAATGTCAATTATGCCAAGATCCAGCCCAGTGCCTTTTCATAAACCAAGAAACTGAGACACAGAGGAGTAAAGTGACTTGCCCCAGAAATTCCTGCTGGAGAAAACTGGAGAGAGAAAGCAAGCCACTGTGACCACCTCCCTTGTGAATGCTCTTTAAAGTCACACAGATGTTTAATTTTTAAAAAATAAATAAATCTACATCCTGAGAGTTGCAGACAAGTTCCCTGGTTTAAGCTCACCCAAGTGCTTTCAGGATGTTTCCTATTCTTGGAATTTAACTGTTTCCAAGATTTCTTAGAAAATAGTGCCAACGTCTTAAGCATGAGCAGATCTTCAAGGTCTCTTAACTCTCCCTATGATGTGGGTCAGCTTGGCCACCGGCTGACCTTCCCTGCACCACGATTTCCTGGGTCCCTCTTTTAGAACTGTGGTGAGCCCAAGCATCCAGAAAGCACAGGACACAGAGAAAGCAACCTCTCTACCCCAGGCCCTCAACCTTATCGCAGGGGGAGGGGGGGACTTACCAGAAATAAACAATGGCCAAGGGAAAAATAAAATCTCCCAACTATAGTTATGTTCACTAGGAGAATTCTTTTGAGGCGATAGCCCTCCAGGCCAAGGTCCATTTTTACTCATCCTTGGGCTTTGGTTGACTTTATTTTTAAGAACCCAAAAGAGATGTGGGAAGGAAAACAGACTAGCCTATGTCTGGGCTGCCTGAGATCTTCTGACGACAACCAGAGGTTCGCTTGCTGGGCCCAGTTCATATTCCGAGATTAGATCGTGAAGCCATCAGGGCTACACCCATACCCCCGATAGGTCCCACAGTTGGAACAGATGGCCTTATTCAAGGATGGATGTGCAGTCCTTCCTTCAGACACAAGCTGATAAGGAAGGGAGTTCACTGCTAGGTTCTTTGTCCACCCCTCCCTAGGAACAGGACTAAACAAGAAGACAAGACTTTTTTTTCCTTCTCCCCAGTAATATAGCATCTTTCCTCTTAACTAGCCCTGGCAAGTCCTAAGACCAAACAGTGCCCAAGTGTAGGCAGGGGTAAACGTCAGACTAGGGAGAAACCGTGAACAAGAAAAGACCCAAGGTACACACATAACAAAACCAAAAAAGCCATTTTATTGAAAATTAAATTCAAACTTCAAATTAATATTACAATCATGAGAAAATGCCAAATAATTCAATTTACAGTTGCAACATACAATACAAATAGTCCCTTTGAAGTTAAGAGTAAACTCATCCACAATCGTGACCTGTGGCACAAAGCGGAATTTTTACAATATGTGCATGGAAAGCAATTCTTGGGCAATAGCAATCGGAAAAAATAAAAATGAAAGCTTGTATTTACACAAAATGCTACAAATATTTTTGTTCCACAGAAACCTAAGAATTGTAAAGCATATCCAGAAGAAATGGAATTTTATTCAGAATACCTAAGAAATTATTGTAAGTTATGGTTTTGGCTGATATATTTCAAAGTACTGCATTAAAAAGCAAACAGTTATTTGTAAACATGAAGTAAACAAACATCTAAAAAGTTCTCACATAGAAAAAATTTTTTAATGCATTAGTTTTCTAAAAACAACAAATTCAAGGTTTGGAAGAATTGTCTTTTATTATTGTTCTTTCAAATACCATGGGTATAATGATTACTTTTGCTAATGCTTCATATTTCCACGTATTAACCAGGATTCTGGGCCAGGCCCTTTCCTCAGAATGGAGGGAATCCATAAAGCTGCACACACCTCTCCTCCCTTCTGAATTTATCATGAATGCTCCCTAGTGGTGTGGATTCCTCTGCTCATTTTTAAAGGGCCCTGGCGGGGGAGAGGCGGTAAGACTGTCTAAAGAGCAAACGATAGTTGATCTGTTGAGTTTCTCAGTTCCAGGCTGAATGTTATTCCACTAACCTAAAACCAAAGCTGTGATACCTTTCCTGGAACTCTGACATGGGTTGAAATTTGTGAGACAAGTGAAATGGATAAATAATGTGGCTGCGCTGATCACACTGTAAATTCCAGCAATGTTTGTGCTACATCAAGAACCACGCTATCTGAATTCCCAGAACTAGAGTGTTGACTAGTACATGGTTCCACAGTAGTAGTAAGATTTTGCTTTGGTCTTGAAATCACAAATCAAACACATGACCCAGTGCAAATTAATGGTTCCGTGGAAAAAAAGAAAAACAAAATTTTAATCCCTACACCAAAAAAGGGCAGAATTTGTTCTAAGAAATGTGAATTACCCCCATTGGGGTGGATGGAGTGAGGGTGGAGGGAAGAAGTGCTTGAATTTTTCCCAAGGAAAAAAAGCTTCTAAAGTGTTTCTGGGTTGCTGCCTGCAGCCACTAGAGTAACATTTCGACACAAAAGCATCCCTAAAGTCACTTGGTAGGTGTACTGTAAACTTTAAAAAGCCCTTTTAGCACTTTTAGCATTAAAACATAATGTACAAATATAGTATTTTTTTAATTAAATAGGATGCAGCTGGCACGGGCAGTAACATTTTTATGTTGATTAATTAAAATTGAAATGTGTAACCAGACACTGGCTTTTTTAAGTGCTGCTGAAACAAACACATATTTTACACTTACAAATAAATGGACAGTGGTGTGCTTCAAGCTACCACACACAAACAATAAATAGTATCAATGACTACTTCCATCTTACTTAAGTAATAGAAAAGTGGCTTATTTATCTAAATATACTTGGTATATGGCCTTTAGAAGGCAAAGTGTTTTGTTTTCCCATCAATTTTTTTTAGAAGGAGTCAGGATGAGTTCCAAGGGAGACTCCCCGGCAGGAAGAACAGGTCCAGCTGCCCCACATGCTGTCCTGCAATGCTGGGTGGCCTACAAAGGTGGGTTTGAGAAGGACCAGAGAATAAGGGGGCCATTAGGGGTTGAAGGCAAATCTCTGCTAAGTTCTGCTCGGGAGGGTGGAGGACTCCAATGACGGGACCCTGACTTTTCGGGGAGGAGAGCAGGGATTGGCCTGGTGGTGTCATTAGATGATCCTAGTTTGGATTAAGGATTTGAACTTGGAAATCTGTCATGTGACTGCCAGGAGTGGTCAAAGTGCATGCCACAGAAGGGCTCTAGCTCAAATTCGTACGCAGTAGTAGACACCAAACTCCACACATCCTTGCCCTCCTTGGCCCTCCATTGTAGGAAATACAAATGTCAAAGGCTGTCTGTAGGTCCCCACAGGCTGTATGTCATCCTCTCAGCTCAGCTGCCTGCTGGAACCTGGCTACCTCTTCAGAGGACCTACTCCCAAAGGACAGTGATGTCATTCTGCTCCTCTAAATGCAAATTCTGTGGAAAGCTGCCAGTGGGGCCTTGGGTAAGGCAGATTGGGGTTCCCCTGATGTGTTGTCTGGTAAGGCTGGTTGGTTAAGAATCCCTGGTGCAACTTTGCTCTCCTGTATTAGATGTCTCATAATTGATCCTCTATCCACATGTGTGGCTTTAAGCTGACTATGTCTTCACTATGAAGCCTGGCGATTTAGAGTTTTGCTTAACTATGAAACCACAGAATATTTTTCTGTAGTTCAATGATTTACTTGTGCTTGTCTTTTTAATATGACAAGAGTCATAATTACCCCAAAGAAATTAAAAAACCACATTGCTCCAGCATTTCATGCTGATAAAGGGCTAAAGGTTGTTTTTAAATCCCTAATTATTGTTCTAAAAGGCAAAGCTGTGTTAGAGGCATTCAAAGATCTGAAAGAACTAAACATAACATTTCCTTCATACATCACCAAAACAAGCTATATCTAAAATATTTGGAGATGAAAGTATTTTTTTAATCACATTGTGCCTGGATGAACTAAAATTGCTTAGCAATATTTCAGATATGGCTCTAGACCATGGAAGAAATTTGTTATTTAATAAAGAGCACTTTTAGAGACCTAAGTCAACATATCAATACACTAAGAAATGTTTCAAGGGTCCAAATGTCATTAAATAATTATAAATATATCTTTAAAGTTATATGACCATTCACGTTAGCAAGTTACCTCAGATTTTACACATATTCATAATTTAAAAAAAAAAGAAAACAAATAACACATAGCCAAACGCAAACACTATCTATACCATTATGGCTATAATAACGTATTGCCATTTTCAGTTTTGCATAAAAGGAGAAGGCAGGTTTTAGGGATTGGATTTCTTTTTGGTTCAATGGGAAAAGGGGAGGAGGAATGTTAAAATGTAAAATAAAATAATCTATCCTGATCAGTTACTTTTGAAGTCACTTTCTTAGAGCAGGAAAAAAAAAAAAAAAAAAAAAAAAACCAACAGTTCAGATGAGGACCTGCAGCATGTCTGAAAGCAGAAATTGGAAGCATTATTCTGAATGATGGTACTGTGATGGAAGCGTCCATTCTACCTCATGTCCCTTTAGTGCACCTCGACTGGTTTTGTCAGCTGTCTGTGGAGGGCACTGGTCCATACACAGCTGCCACCGTGAGGGTGTAAGGTTTCAAAGCACAGAGAGGAAGCGGCTTTGCTCTTCTCCCTCCTGAACCTGGAGTCCACCTCTCTGAATTGGTATATGAACAGGTTATTGATGATAACAGGCCAAACAGCAAAAACAAAAATACCTTTTCCCTTGTTTGTTCCTTTGTAAAAGTGTATCTTAAATAGTAAACAATCTGAAACCCAATTGCAACTGTCTCTCTTGAGCCTTCTGCTTCTCAGTATCTACCCTCTTATGGCTGCAAGATCATGACTAAGTGAGTGAATGAAAAAATCTTCTAAAAAATAGGCACTTTGTAGATAGCTAATCGATATACATATATATGCACTCTCTCTATATATATGTATATATTGATACATGTGGGATGTGACTCCCCAGATACCACTGGGCCACCGCTGAGGAATTTCAATATGGTCGCCAAACAGATTCATCCATTCTGCCACTAGAATTCAAAACAGTTGGGGAACTGCTGTGGCTTCCATCAGCGTCAACACCATCATTCTGGTTAGGCAAATTTGGATTTAATAGCGTGCTGCCATTCGAGGTGGTGGTGCATGGCGGAAGCATTCTGGAAGGAGACCGGTCTCCCCCCGGCACCATGGGAAACTGATAGGATCCTGACGAAGTGCCATAGTAGAGATATGGAGTGCTGCTGGTCTGGAAGGGTCCACTCTGGCTTTGGGAAGAGCCGGGATAGGGTGGTGGCAGGTAGGTGTGGTAGTGAGTGGTGGCGGACATACCGAGGGACATGCCTGAGGTGACTGGCGGGGTGTAAGTAAAGGTGGCTGGATAGTGCATTCGTGGGTTGGAGAAGCGGCTCTCAGTGAGGGATGAAATGCTTGGGAACTGCCTGGGGTCTGAAAAAGGGCCCAGTTCTGAAGCACCTAAAAATTACAACAGAAGACGGGGGAAAAAATCTGTAAATATCAATTAAAATAATGATAGAATGATAGAATTGTTACAAGAAAAAAAAAGTGAAAACTTTAGCTTTCCCAAATAGGAACAGCAAGCCACAAACAGACCTTCAAATGCACCAGTCACTTTACAGTCTTTTTTTCCCCCACTTTGCAGTCTTAACAGCATTGATCCTTAAGCTCTTCACCCCCAGAGCATCCCAGAGGGCTTTAAAAACCCACATGTGTGCCAGGTCAATGTGTAAACCAACCCAACACTCTGATCACATAGGTTCACTCACCAGACTTTAAGACCAAATCCGTATGGATTTTTTTTTTCTCTTTTTGTTTCTTGTTGCACGTTAGATATTTGAAATGAAATTTTTACTAAGTCAGACAAGTTTATTTTTCTCAACTCAATATAAAGAAATTCCAAAATAACGTCTTACTGTTTACTCTTGGCAGACTCCTTAGTCAATGAAGGAGCATCAAAAAGATATCCTATCATGTTCCTATCATTTCCTTTAAAGCCTTAAAAGAATTTAAAATCTTGTCATACACCTCATCTTGTTAACAGTGAAATCAAACCAGAAACTCCTAACTTCTCTGGAGATGGACAGGAAGGGTCATAAGCTACTAGACAAGTCGGTTTTGAAAGTGGGAGTTAGGAGGCACAAGGGGGCTTGGTACCTTAGGAATCATTGCATTTCAAGTCTCGACGGGAGACTTGTGACCTGATTTAGGCCAGGTGCTGACAGTACCTTTTGTGAAAGGCTCGCTGCCTAGGGGAGATCAATGTCTCACAGGCCCCAGCACCACATCCTACAGAAACAGCTTCCGGTCAACTTGAAGCAGTAACCTAGAGGCGAAGATGGTTTTTCCCTAAAATGTCAAGTCCTTTCACATCTAAAGCTAACAGTATGCCTCCTTAATAGACATTTCTGGTGCCTAACTTGTGAAACCACCATTATAAACCATTTAATGTGGAAATTACTTTTCTGAAATGCTAAAATCTTGTAGTTGTGATCTTTAAAGATTGGGCCTATTATTATTTTTCTGGAATTGACAGAATTGTGACAAGCCCTTTTCTAACACCAGTGCCCTTGTTAAGATATTGAACCCTTCTAAAATATCTGGATTATTCTAACCTCATATATTTGTTTTTCCTACAGCTTTTAGCTATAAAGGAAAGCACGAAACAATTCTTGAGGACTTTAGTGAATGGATACTTCTTCGTCTCATTTTTATTCGACCTTGTTCTCGGATATTACAACATTTATTAAAGGAATAATCCGAACACTTTTCTTTAAAGGTGCTGATTGAAGTTTGTTAATTTTTGTTAAAATGCACACTGCTTAGAATCTTCATAAAATGCAAGGTTTAAGTATCATGATGTGCATTTGTAATAAAACGTGACTCTTTGAAAGCAACACATAGTTAACAAAACTCACAAATCGGACAGTAACAACCAGACAGCCCAGCCCAGCCCAGCCCTGCCCAGCCCAGCAATTGTTAAAAGTCTCACCTGCCTGGCTCTTCTTACTGAGAGTGGAAGGCCAGAGGCAGAAGTCAGAGGTGGCAGTGTCATCATCTGTAAAATGAGGGGGATGAGCTCTAAGTTCCCTTCCAGCTCTAATGTTCTATGACCGTGAATTCCAAGAGAGAAAGAGAAGCAACAGCCTTAGGGGAGGGGTAGATAGAGAGGTTACCCCGTCTGTCATTAGTATTTTCCCAGAGTCCGCAGGCCCATAAGCAGATCGTAAAAGCTAGTGAGCAGCTTCTAATGCCAGAAGCACTTTCAAGACAAAGAACCAGAACTGACATATCCCAGGCAGTCACTCTCTGCTTTTTATAAATTCTTCCATCCTCAACTAACTTCTACCTATTCCTCCCCAAATGAAACTCTGACAAGCTTAAGTTTAAAAATGTGGAAGCAGAGATTATGCCAGAATCAGAAATGGGAGCATATGCGCCATAACATCTCCCCGCCCAACACTCATGCCCTGCCTCATACAATAGAGGCCAAATGGAGGCCACAGATGTTCCTCAGGCAGCCTCTGTATTGCAGGGCACCCGGGTGACCCCAAGCTGGCAGAGCTAATAGTGATGGGCAGGTTACTTCTGTATGCACTAAGTTCAATATTTAGATCATATAAGAAAAACCATAATACTGTGAGCAGTGTGCATCAGAAAGAAGTGGCATTTAAAACTCCAATGTGTGCCCCCTGCAGAAGCATGGAGTTCACACAGATAGGCACATTAATGTAAAAACTGCTTCTCAGGTGTATTTGTACTCAAAATACACTGTAGTAATAATTAAAATTCCGTATGGTTTCACTTATTTTGATGCAGAAGCCCCATTAAAACCCTTTATGTGGGGCCCTGGCAGTAAACTCCAATATGGTTTTGAATTTACCCCTCCCCCCACCTTCCTCTCAATTTTACCTGATACGTTTTCCTGATGTTTTTATTGTCCATCACATGCCAGGATCACTGTACCTTTTTGGTTTATAGATGTTAGCTAACACAAACTGACATTTGTTTTTCAATTAATGAGCTCTGGTTATGATTTATAGAAAACAATGCAACAAATCTCCACTAGGTTTACAGTATTTTAACCAATCACTTCTAGGCATTTGAGTCTTAATGTCTTGAGAATTGACTCTTTCTTGACAAAGAGAGCTAATGTTGACTTGAAAGGGATATAGGATGATTTTTCAACTTACAAACAGTAGAATTTTCTGGAATTTGTTTAGTCATTCTATGGTACCAAGAAATGCTCCTGAAACATATTGCAATATGTTCTGTAGAAAGAAATACTAACAATTTGCTCTAGTATGATATGAGATCCCTTATAAAATCATCACGATAGAATGGTGGGAGGAATCCTAAACTTAAAGACTATAAACTCCTTCCTAATCTTCAATTTTAAATAATAATTGTTACAGAAGCAAATAATGTCATTCACTTTTCTTTCATTGAATAAGCTTGTATCTATGCTTCTAATCTCCGTTTTGTACGTGAGCTCAAGTTTTCTTTTAGAACCCCTTCTTGGGTTACTTTGTCATTGTATCCTAAACTAGTCACACCTTGTGTCACTAACCACCTTATAGCCACCAACTTACAAAAATGGAACTGGATATGACATCAACTAAAGTAAGAAAAATGTAAATTTGACTTATTAAGAGTCCACATTATGAAAGCCTAGAGTTCTAAAAGTAGCGCTACCCCAATCTGATTTTATAAATATGAAACCAAAGCTCAGCCACTGCCCCACTGATACACCTGGCACCATCAGAGCTCCCAAGAGCCAGTTTAAAACTCCTGACTACGACCTGCTGGATAAATAAAGCCAAAGGTGGTTTGGGGACCATTTTAAAATAGCAAGGAACAACCTACACACATCCATTCTTTTTGCTGTTATCTATGTTATCTCTTCCATATACAAAGTCCATTCAGCTATTAGGCTTTGCTGAACAGTGGAGAAGTTGAGAGTGCTACGGTCAACACTAGATCACTTGGTGCTAAGAGTTTCAAAATGGTATGTGCCTACATCTGGGGTTTTCAGGGAGACTGCCAGGAGTTACTAGAAGCCCAAGATAATCATCACGCATTTTTCTGATGGGTTGGTATTACTCAACTTGGGGAAAATAATACACTATACAATAAACATGAATATAATGTGGAGGAGAATGCAACATTTATGTGAATTTTTAGATAAATGAAAAATGACTTCAACAAAATTTTGCACTCGTAAAGCTTTAGGCTATGCTCCTAGACCCCCTAAGGTACCCAAATACTCCTTTATTCTGGTTGAGGAACTCTGACAGAAAAGTCTAAACTCCTAATTTACTGCTTAGGTAATGCAAATCTAACCCCTGTTTGACAAATAGGGAAGCTGTTATCTAGAGAAATGAAGCCATTTATTCAATATCACAAAAACACACAGCTTAAGAGGCACAGCCACAGCTAGACAGACCCCTTTGACTTCTAACAAATAATATGCGAACTTAGTTACTCTTAAGGAATTTGGTTAACATGATCAGAGGCCTATCTACACACACACACACACACACACACACTCACACACTCACACCTATCTTAGAAGTTGATTTGCCTAAAAGAAAAATCCTTAAAATTTCTCAAAATACTTAAGTTGACTCTTCTACTGCCTAAGTGTTGCCCCAATGTGAGTTCCTATCTTTAGGATATTATTAACGGCTCTTTTAGGCCTTGTTGATCTAATCTGCTAAATAATGGGCAATTAGTTTAGTTGCTCAGGGCAACATGTGAATGAGACCAAGGTCAAGGGTATGATCCCCTTAGGAGCTGCTGGCTTCCTACAGATACATTTCATTCCAAAACTGCTGTCTACGCCCCCCCAGCCAAAGGCAAACAGCTTGCAAACAAATGTAGCTGTCATAAAGGGAGCTGCAAGAACCTTGCTCATTAAAATAGTAACGGCAGCGGCAGCAGCAATTTTTCACAACCTAATATACACAGGGAAGAATATATTCATAAAATGTCTGCGGTGCGCAAATAAAAATAAAATCAATGGTAAAAGTAAAAACATCTTGTCCCCGCTCCCAACGTCTATGAGGGAAAACGAAATAGCCTCTCTTTACCCAGCTCAGTTTCTTGGGTCTTTGGGTGGAAAGTGAGTGGAACCAAGATAAGGGGGAATAAAAGAGAATGTCTGGTCTTTAATTCTTAGGACCTGCAATCCTCCACGTGGCATCTTTCACACCCTGCTCTCCAATGCTGCCTGTCCTGAGTCATGTTTCGCTCCCACTGAGAGTGAGCTGTTAAGGGCAGAGATGTGTCTGATACCTCTTTGTCTCCCCTTCAGAACTTCATAATAGTCACACCTGTGTTTGACATTTGTAGGCCTTCACCAAGGCCTTTACTTTAACATACATTTTCTCATTGATGAGGCCCTCAATAAATAATGGTTGATTGATGGAAAATGGGTAAGGAGATCTCTTGAACCAAAGGAAATTGGAATTTGAGCAAAATAACTGACTGGGTACTTGCCGTTGGGGCTGTCAGTCGGGCAACGCCATACCCCATGTACCGCACCCCCTATGCAGTACGTTTACACATCCCAGCAGAGGAGGCAGGTCAGGGCAGAAAAAAAGACGAGGGGACTTGAATCCAGGCTGAACAGATGTTGGCATATTCAGAGTCCTCTGCCTACTTTATGTGAGGGCATAAAGGTACAGAATGAAAAGCCATCGTACTTCTCAGCAATGAGGTGTTAACTTCAAAGCTTCATTGGGGCCTTTTAAATGGTAGGAGTTATTGCTTCAGCAAATCTCAAATAAATCCCAAGAACGTTTTATTAACCCCCTCTCAGCGTTCTTTCTATTGGAACAGTTAATACACAAGACCTACATGGAGCTGCTCTCCCCTGGTAACCAAGAATCTTCTCCCCCTTTTAAACATTTTGGCTGTCTTCTTCCTAACTGCTCTATTACATAATTTCCTATTTTACTTCAGTTCCAATAGCATTTATTTTCTGTATCACTCTTTTGGACCCTTACTCACTCCCTTAATGAATTATTAGCTGTTTCTCGGTCAGTTTTCTCCAACTATAAAGTCAGCTTTGGATGGTAAAGAATATGTTTTCCTCTCCTGTCCCTCTCAGAACCTAGTACATTGTAAGAGGCTAAACTGAAAAAAAAAAAATGTGCATGGTTGGATGGATAAATGAATACGTAAATGAGTCTAAGGATCGGGAACTCTGTACAATAACTCTACAGTTTTGACACTAAAGAAAAGGAGATGAAAAGCATTGAGCCATCCTGACATCAAACCTAAAATGTAATTCAAATACACTCCATACCTATAAAACCTTGTAAAACTCTCTTTAAAGACTATTCAAAGCTATTCCTAAGCATTATTGCATCACTTGACCTCACATTGCAGACAGGAGCCCCACAAGCAGCAGTTGACACTAGTAAACAGATGCCTCTGGTTTGCTGCCTCTGTTACTCCCGCTTCACTCCCAGCACCTGTCCTGCCTCCCAGCCAGTATCCGGGTGTAGATCCACACTAGGGAGCCCCGGGGAAACTAGATGAAGGGGAAAGAGGGCCAGGCCAGAAACGCATGGCATGCTGTTAGGTAAGCACATTCGTCTTTCCTCATGATCCTGGGTTAATCGCTGCCACTAAGATCATAATCTTCATTTTGAGTGAGTAGTTTAAAGGAACAGAGAGTGAAACTAGCATCCTGTTTGAATTTTTAGACTAGTATACAGAAGCAGAAGTCAGAGTCATCAAGAATCATAGATGAGTTCTATAGATAAGTTTTATGGACACGGAAGCCTGCTGGCATGTTAGATCTGAGTGGCAACACGAGACTCGGACATGGTTCTCCGTCCCAGCTCCAGCATTCTATTTACCTCTGCACCCTGACAGAGCAAGCAAGGTGTGGAGGAAAATGGAGAGGGTCTGCCTTGAGCTTCCTGAGAACTGCATTCTATGAAAACACACATGAAAAGGGAAATTCTTCATTTACTGCCTTTTCAAGTCACACAGGCAGCAGGGCCTTCAAACAAGAGTGTATTACCCCTCACTCAAGCATAGGCCAGCCACCTTTCAAAAGGCGTATCTGAACAATTCTGTAATGAAGAAGTGAAAAGGAAGGCGGCGATGGGCAGATGCAGAGTCCTCTGCCCTATTTCAAAGTCATATCCCATTGCTTCTCAGCATGGTCCCTCTTCCTGGTGGAGTGACATAGACTCAGGACATTTACGGAAGCTTTGCTCATGCTCTCTCCGCACCCATGGATTTCTCTCTTCTCTCTGCCAGACCAAGGTAAGCAAGCACTGTCTTCAAAGCTCACCACTACACAAGGACTTTCGGGGCATACACATTCTTGCCATAATCTTTTCTTTGCCAGACAAACCTGAGACATTTATATAGATGCATCTTACTGCTGCACACATTCTAAAGTATTATCATTGATTTTAGATAAGAATTTTCATTTTCTAACTAAAGAAAAAGCAAATTAGAGTAAAAACCACATATTCTTCTTTCAGATCCTACCTAATATATAGTATGGTGCTGAGAAGACAGATGCTTCAAAAAATGTTGCTAAGCAGATGAATTACTACCAAAGTCTCAAACAGGCAAACACGACAGGCGTAGAAATGCTATATGAACAGTATCCGAAAGTCAAATGTAGACTATATGCAAAATATCACTTTGCATTTTCCACACCGAGGTTCTAAGGGACCAGTTTTCTACATTTCCCTTTATTTCTCCCCTCACACTAAAATTGATCGAATATTCATCACTAAGTTTTAATTTCACTAGATAATGAGGAAAATATACCACATATGGAAGACATGCAATGAATCATGCTGATGGAGAAGAAACCAGCAAAACAAGATTGTAAAATCAATTTTAGATAATGAAATGACCAGCAAACTCCATCGTTTTGCAAAAGAGAGGGAAAAGTCCTCAACTATCCAGTCTAAATATTTGTTTTCTGTGCTGTAATGAATTGTACTTTTCCACTGCATGCTCACAAATTCTGAAAGAACTAGATGATCCTAAGTCTAAGAAAGTATGTTATGCTGAAAGAAAAAGAGAGAGAGAGGAAAAAAAAAAAAAAACAACTTGGCAATTTTCAGAAAATTCAGCCATTCCTTAAACCCACCCAAATTTCGAGGATATTGTTGGAAGAATATATTTCCTTTTGTAAAGGGAAAGGAGGTAGGCAGTCGATGTGTGAGTGAGTGTGTATGCATACAGGGAGGGAGAGGAAGGGAAGGAAGGAGCCAAAGATGGAGGGGGAGAGAAAAGGGAGGAAAAATGAGAGAGATCTTCCTGCTAGGCCTTGATTAAGAACTTTTTAAATCCTAGGAAGGGTGGATAGTCTTTGAAACCAGATCCGCTTCAGGAAGGAGGCCAGCACCCAGGACACCGTGTCTTTCAGAAGGGGCCACCCACGGTGCCGTGGCGGTCATATGACTGCCCTGTCACATCCTGAAGCCATTTCCAGCCCATGCACACGTCTGTGCTCCCATTTAGAGAGGATGGGATATATTGGGAACACATATGGAAACACTTTCAGAGAATCAGTTTCCATGAAATTCATAATGAGCCAAGTGGCTTCAGATGTGGTTGCGTTCCTCCGATTAGCCAGCAAAAAAAAGGGAAAAAAGGAGGAAAAAAGGGACAAATCCACCCTTTCAGACCTTATTTCAGTTTCAGAAAAATTAAAAACCACTAATGACTTATGGCTACCAAAACATGGAGCCACAATTAGGAGAGGAGGAACTAGGAAAACGAGGGAGAGAGGTTTAAAAGCGATAGCCTTTCCCTCTTAAAAATAACAGCTTCAATATTGGTAATCTTATCTTAAATCAGAGAGAGGCTTTCCTGCGATGGTATCTGCCTGGACTGGCATAATTTTCTGACATCCCGGCAGAAGGTTGTGCGCATGTGCAAATGAGGGTGCGGGAGGCGGCGGCTGGGAGACTTGAAGCGAGGCAGAGGCTGCAAGACCAGCTCTTATTTGATAACATATGTGGTCAATTAAGATTATTTTAAAAATTGCAAACTAAATGATAAATTGTTCCTAAGTAAATCTTTCAAAAAACAGCCTGAATTCAGACGGGACAGCCTGGTATTTTCCTGTAGCCTGCGCTAGTGGTAACTTGGGCTATATTAAAAGCAGAAATTTATGAACTGGTTGAGATGTTATATATTAGACACCAAAGCCTAGTTGATAGGAAGGCATGAAATACAAGAAGTGGACAAATGGAGAAGGGTTTTTAAAGAGGGACATTTAACTGATATTAGTAAGTTAAAACATTATATTAAAACAAAAAGACATATTCTAAAATAAAATTCACATACATTTTCAGATAAAACAAGAGACTTGAAAATATTCTCCTTAGGGGACTTGGGGTTGTTTTGGGTTATTCCAGATCAGGGAGAGCAGGGGTAGTGAAGGAGCCCTTGAGTTTTCTCTGCCCTTTGAGGTGCTCTGCTGGAAAAATCTGTGCAGTGTTTCTTTCAGGCTTGGTAGCAAGCCTAACGCCCTGGTGCAGGAATGTTCTGACTTGAAGCTGCTTGATGATGGGCTGGGAACCAGAACTGCCTATTGCTTAATAGATGAGTTAGCTGCTTTTCCCTAACCATAGGAATCCTTTAAGTGATGGAATAGCCACAGCATCCCATGGTGTTAGCAAAAATTGACTAAGAGGAAAGAGTGGCTAACCAAAGCACTGAGATGCCACGGCTCAGAAGCAGCACTCCCACTGCCGTTTTGTCATGAAATCCTCTGTGAGGTAGCACTGTCACTGACTGTACTTTATGAATGGCAAACTTAAGCTCAAAAAAAGTTAAGTGATTTCATCAAAGTTACAGATCAGTACATGGTGACCCAAGACCTGGCCCCAGACTTGTGAGGGCTCTACTGCGACTGTTTCCCCTAAGGTGCAGACATTTGGGGCCATTTTCACGTGGATTCTAGCAGCCTGGCCACGGCTACCTGGAGGGCAATGATGAAAAGCCTTCTGACCAATTGTCACTGACAGCCCTGGGGATGGAGATGAGCAGGAGGTGGAATGGGAGGCAGATGTGTCCACTTACTTGCCATGCTTGGCCCAGCCCCAGAATTCTGATACTGTCTTTACCACTGGTGTTCTGAATGCTATGAAGCAAATCATGTTTGATATTAGTTAGGTAACCTCATTGCATGAGACTCCTGTAAGCAGGAATTGGTAACAGTACACAACAAATAGCAAACATCTCCATCCTAAAAGGGCCATTCCTCCTTACCCGTACTATTTGAACTAGGAGAGCCAGGGAAGAAGAAACCTGAAATGATTGGGTCTTCAAGGTAGAAAATACATAAATTGAGAAGCAAAATCCTGAAATTCCTGATTAACCCCACACACCCAGCTCCAGGTCCAGCCAAACTCTTCCGTAAAAAAAAAAACCGAAACTGAGAAGAGAGACGCTGGTTGAGGTAGGAAGACCGTGAAATGAATAATCACCACCAAGTCTACTGTTTTCAGATAGAGTTTGAAGAGTTGTAGTCCTACTCTGCTTCTTAAAGACTCAAGCTGCTCCTCTAAATGTAAAACCAACTTAATCTAAAACTCCACCCGAAACGGAGACCAGCGCTGGTCCAGGAGAGACGGCTGGGGACAGGAAGCGTCCACTCCAGGCAGCCACTGCTTTCAAGGCCAAATCATACAAAACTTGAAAAGCTGAGGCCATTATTTTTTAAAATACAATTTCCCAAAATAGACCTCAAAAGGCGTGGTGCCCAGGTGCGGTCAAACAGCCCTGAGGCCATCCTGGACCTTAAAGCACGTGGCTCAAATTACCCGATGCCCCTAGACCTGGGACTTGAACCGGATCACCAAGTGCTGCGCAGTCTTTATAATTCAGCTCCAAAAGATACAGCAATCCATGTTAATCTAGGATCAAAGCCAGAGGCTTTAGTCTCAAACCGTATCCTGAGGCCCTCTGCTTATTTTTGCCCTTTCTCCCTCTACAGTCAGATGCAGCCACTTACCTGTGCCCCCATGGAGGCCTAGGCTGACCATGCCCTGGGAGGGGTTCCTGCCCCTGGAGGAAATACATAAGGGGCTTCCGGGTTGTGACAGAAGCTGGCTTTATATTCAAGGTCCACTTTGTGTGTTGCATCTTCTGCTCGGGTGGTTTATCTGGCTTCCTGAATCTTGTTTGACTTTCTGGTTCCTTGGGCTTTCCTTGTTCATGTCTGCCTATCTGTTCGTGACTTCACATCAGGCTTTTTCACTCGCGTGTGTGTGTTTCTAGATCTCTGTTAAGTGCACACAGACATTTGCAAGAGCAACAGTCTTGTCCCAGCTTACCTTTCCCGTCTTGTCTCTCATTTTAACTCTACAATCCAGTCAAACCAGACCCTTTTCCACCTTCTGTGCTACCGTGCTTTTTCCCACCTTCCTGCCTGGGTTTACATTAATCTCACAGCCCTTAGTAGGCCCCCTAGCCGCCGACCCTATCTCAGCTCCTTGATATTCTAAGCAGCCTTTAAAACTGACCTCACAGTCCCTCTCTGCTGTGAAGCTTCTTCACATATTCTTGCTTTAGCCCAGAGTAACCACCCCTTCCTCTCTGCAGGCAATTAGTTCTTCATTTGTATCTTTCTTGTAAGAGTGCTGGGGGAGCAACAATCACGTGATCACCTCTACTAGCCTTTTTAAAAATTTTTAACTTAAGTTCAAGGGTACATGTGCAGGTTTGTTATATCGGTAAACTTGTAACACGGGTGTTTGTGGTGCAGATTATTTCATCGCCCAGGTATTAGGCCTAGGACCCATGAGCTATTTTTCCTGATCCTCTCACTCCTACCAGCCATCACCATCCAACAGGCCCCCACTGTGTGCTGTTCCCCTCTATGTGTCTGTGTGTTCTCATTATTCAGTTCCCACGTATAAGTGAGAACATGCAGCAATATTTGGTTTTCTGTTCCTGCATCAGTTTGCTAAGGATGATGGCCTCCAGCTCCATCCCTCTTCCTGCAAAGGACATGATGTCTTTCTTTTCATGAAGGCTGCATTCAACTAGCCTTTAAAGTGCTTAAAAATGGGAATGCTGTCCTATTTATCTTTAAATAGGACACCATTTGCCCAAACACCATTGCCCCTCTCAGAGTTACATACCGAAAGTATTTAAATGCGTGTCTAAGGGGAAAATGATGGCAATAGCAGATTTGACCTAAGTCCTTGCTCTCACTGCAACTTGTGTGTGTCATCTGCCTTCTGCCTGTACATCTTCAACCAACTGCCTTTCCTACCTGCTCTACCTGTGTTTACCTGAAAGGGCTCAGGTTAGTTGCAGAGCCACAGCTCTGCCCTGGCCACCAGTTAGTTCTGCGGGGCGTCTCTCACTCTCTCCCCTGTTCCCCGGCTTGCCCCCCTTTATCCTATGAACAAAAACTGTTCCTGAATTTTTCAGTCCCAGCAAACCATCAGGTCCCACATCAACCTAATTCTCAAAAAACGTAATAAAATGATAAGGTAACATCTCAGATTTTGCTTTTTGAGTTTTCACCGTTTTTATAAACATTTGGTTTTACCTTCACAAAGAACCTGAGAGGTAGGCAGGATAGGTACCGATTGATAAGGAAGCCTCACCAGAGAAAGAAGGCACCATCTCGAGGACACAGCTCATTAGTGCAGAGCTGAAATGAACGTGTTGAGTTTCCAATTTGTGTTCTTTTTTTCTCCCAATATAGTTGCCTCATTAGCATCTACTGCTTTTCATCCAAATAGAAGTCTCAACAGGAGAGCTGGGCATGGTGGTTCACGCCTGTAATCCCAGCACTTTGGGAGGTGTAGGCAGGCAGATCACTTGAGGCCAGGAGTTCGAGACCAGCCTGGCCAACATGGTAAAACCCCATGTCTACTAAAAATACAAAAATTAGCCAAGCATGGTGACGCACACCTGTAGTCCCAGCTATTCCAGAGGCCGAGGCATGAGAATCACTTGAACCTGGGAAGTGAAAAGGGGAGGTTGCAGTGAGCTGAGGTGGCGCCACTGTACTCCAGCCTGGGTGACAGAGCAAGACTCTGTCTCAAAAAGAAAAAAAAGAAGTCTTAACAGGGGAAAGGATGGTATTTCTTCAAAAACAGGGCACATTTCAATTGATATTTTTAAAACGTTGACTGGTATGCCTTCTCACATTGGATGTTTATATCCAGTGACATCAGGAACCAAACTACTACCTTTATTTAACTGAAAAACTGACTTTGCAAAGAATTTCTTTCTCTTTGTTGCTAGGATTTAGCCTAAAACCATGTCCAGGAGTCTCTCTGCTATCCTGACACAATGCTTCTTATGTAACTTCCGAATCCAAATGTAGCGTTGTAGTAACTCGTTCCTCTGACAGTCTAAGCGTTTTTTCCACTCAAGCCCTGCACACAGAATTAACTCAAAACTTCTGCAAGAAAAACGTCCCTTTTAGAGTTTGATTTGGCATCAGTTTCAAAGAGCTGTCTGTAT
Source organism: Sapajus apella (assembly GCF_009761245.1). NCBI lineage: Eukaryota > Metazoa > Chordata > Mammalia > Primates > Cebidae > Sapajus > Sapajus apella. The sequence continues at coordinate 3,583,964 of NW_022436981.1, read as the reverse complement.
ATTTTAGAATATGTAGAATTTTCCTTTGATTGAAAACTCTCTTTTAACAATGGACAAGAGATGATTTCTCTTCTGAGTGATTTAAACAAAAACAAACACATCTTAGTTACATAGAGCCTTGTTCTCAAAGTGGTCTCTCTCTGAAAGAAATCAAACCCTACAGATTGTTAAGCATTTGGCAAAAGCCTTCAAACAGGCAAAGCCAAATAGCGAAATTTTCCTTGTTGCAGGAGATAAACAAATACTAGAGCAAATTTTTTAAAGCATAGATCCTCCTTTCACTTTCCACTCTGCTCGATAACATTCCCCTCTCAACACACACACCCACCCCTTTAGAGGGGTTTCATCTTCAATGTTTATTCCCGGTGCTATAGTAATAAACTCGCCACAAATGGACATTTTCAACATCTGTTTGTGGCTGTTCCCAGACGTCTTGTATTTCTTTGGGACACGAAGCCCTCTGTCTCCCAAGTGTAAACAGACACACCTAATTATGTATTAAGGTGTCTGAGAGGAGCTACTTGTTTTGATGACCATAAAAAAAAAAGGGGGGGGGGGGCGGTCTGCTTAGCTGGCTGTGGGATGTGGGACAAATACACAGTAGTCCAGTAGCAGCTCCTCAAACAGTGGAAGTTCTCTGCCTGCCAAGGACAAGATCCAAATCCTATTTTTCTCAGCCTGAGAATAGTGTCCACTGAGTCCACTCCAGATGTGGACGGAAACAGTCAGTGACTGGTCAGGAGAGACAGTAACTCCCACAGGTGGGGGGCAGGGGGCACATCTATTTAATCTTCTCATGAGGACTTAATTTTCGGGTGAAAAGAGGAAAGGTGCAGAGGAGGAAGAGGTCATTTAGGATTCATTTTTTTTCTTCTTCTTGAGATCTCAATGGCCATATATAGCAATGGTAATAAAATGTCAGTAGCATATGAGAAATGTAGCAGAAGAAAACAATTCTAGTGTTGGACTCACAACTGGAGGTGTAGGTTCTGGTCACAGTGCTGTCCCTGGTGGTCACGTGGACTCCCTTTCCCTCCCTGACCCACACATCCCTCATCAGTAAATGAGGGATGGGGACAAAATCATCTCTGTGGGTTTCCCAGCTCTAAAATTCTGATCCTGCTACATACATACTGGACAAGTCTCAGAATTCCAAAAATACCTTCACAAATTCTACTAGAAATACTATTCCTGTAAAGAATGGTCCCCATTCATTAAAAAGCAGTACTAGCTTTCAAAATGAGGTAATAAATCTACACATTCAATGTGTTAAAAAAAAAAAAATCCAGGTTTTCTATGTATATAATGTCAATTCAAAAATGTAGGATCTTTTCTAAAAATTAAAAAAATAATAATAATAATTGTTAACAACAGTTCCCAACACAGGCCAAAAGAAAATGGTAACACTACTAGCTTTTTAAGACAGGCTTTCATCCTTAAAGTTAGCAGTAAAGGTTAAAACTAACTTTAGGCTCACATATTCAATGGAAGATATCATGTAAGCTATTTCTCTTTTTTTTCTGTTCTAGATTCTTTAAGCAAATTGTTTTGATCTGAATTATCTAAAGTTAAAATAAATGATTTTTTGTATCAACCTTTCCAGCTTTCACAGGGTAGAATATACTGTTGTGCATAATTTAAGTAGCTTTAAATTTCCTTACCCCACATATAAAAACATATTTTGAGGATTTTTTTTGGGGGGGGCACAGAGTCTCCCTCTGTCGCCAGGCAGGAGTGCAGTGGCAGGATCTCAGCTCACTGCAACCTCCACCTCCCAGGTTCAAGCGATTCCCCTGCCTCAGCCTCCTGAGTGGCTGGGACTACAGGCATGTGCCACCACACCCAGCTTATTTTTGTATTTTTAGTAGAGCAAGGTTTCACCATGTTAGCCAGGATGGTCTCAATCTTTTGACCTTGTGATCCACCCACCTCAGCCTCCCAAAGTGCTGGGATTACAGGCGTGAGCCACCGCACCCAGCCTATTTTGAGGTTTTAAGATTTCACTAATGTATACATTTTTAATTTCTAGAAAAAAAATTATGTTGACCAAATTGGGAGATACATTTTTCCACTATTATTTCTGGTTAGGGATTTGGTCCATTTTACTTTATTTTGAGTCCTCTGATCTGCATCAAACCATGAATTTTGGCTACTTAGTAAGGATTAATGGTGTTATCCAGGTATGGCCTGGAAAGACCAGTGATATAAATATTTCTCTTAGGAGGATACCCACCAGGCCTTTGTAGCAAAGTCTTATTCTGATATGGAGACTCCTACAGTGACGCAGATTAGGGAAAAGCACATTATGTGGAGCTAAAAGACCTGGAGTTGAGTTTTCACCCTCCTTCCCTTTCACTTGATGGCCCTGAACAAATCTCTGAATGTCTCTGAGCTCTAATTTCCTACTGGCAAACTACTGAGTATAATAGTATTGATACTCCAATGCGTTGTGACAATTAAATGAAATAATGCCTGTGAAAGTGCGTTCTATAAATGTAAAGCACTATCTAAGTATTATTCATACTACGTTTTGCTATGCATTTATTTTTACTCTCACCTTTGGACTCAGTTGCTGAAATTCTTCCCATCTTCCTCTACACTTAATTTGTCTTAGGTTCTAATATGATGTTCTTTATCTGTGTGCTTTAAGTAATTTCTGCCATCAGAAAAGACCTATTACAGAGGACCCAATTGTCCTGATTCTTTTTACTTCTCCCACTCTCTGGAGTTCCTGAAGGAGAGGAGTAGAAGAGTTCAAGGTGCCCTCCAAAGACGCCTCCTCCTTCCTGGAGGAGTCTTCAGCTGGTCTGTACATATTCTGTTGCACCTGCCTGAGTCTCCACTTCTCTTGGATGACCAGCAGCATCCTCTGGAGACAGCAGCTTGATAGGCTGCCAGAGTCCACTTGCCATCTAACTGCACTGGGCCACGGGCCTCTTTATATGCAATATGATACTGTGGGGGAATGCAGCAATCCTAACTCACAGAGTGTACTTATACCAATCCCTTTGTTCTTCCTGTTTCCCTCATTGTTAACCTGTTTGTTACATTTGTTGGAACTTACTTGCCACGTTTTTAGATAACTGAAGGGATTTACCTCCAATTCACCTTCTATATAACCTAGAGTGGTACTGTGTATTTGATTGTAATAAACTTTTACAAAGATTGTTTTCAAACTTCTAACTAGACGTTGTATCATTTGCAGTTTGAGGTGTAACCTGTTTATTAAAATGGTGGTAGGAAGACCCCTGGGAGGGATTCACTTTGGTGAAAGAGTTTTTTTCTCTTAGGTACCAAGGAATGTGGTAAAGTACAGGAAGAGGCAACTCAGCCATCTGCAGAAGCTGTGGCTTTGCAAGTCCAAAGCTGATGCCTCACATACTAGCTTGCAAAGTCTGCAAATAGGCTGAAAGACAACCACATCTCCGTTCTCTAGTTTTAAGGCACTTAACTAAATGTCTAGTTACCTATCTCCTAACCTGCCTGTGTGATGATTTTCAATATGATACCACGGTGTCGTTGTAGTGAAAAAGATCGGTACAAACACCTTGGGACTGGAGGGGCAGGGCATGAGTATAAGCAAGTCCAGCCACTCATCTGAAGAGGAGGGGAATTCATTACACACGTGTATTGTCAGGACTCAGACCTCTTGGCTCATGGGGAGAAAGCAAGCCTCTTTCCAATAAAGTACCCTGCCAATTTTATTCTTTTTTAAAGTGACTGTTTTTTTTCCAGTGGCTGTTATCTGCTGCTTCTCACTCTAGTGAAAAAATTCACATTACATTTTTTCACCTCCATTCTCTTTTACTGCACACTTCTAAATGAAAAAGCCAGGGAGAAAAGTTAAAAACTAGGTTTGACAGCCGGAAAAACAGCCAATCCATCATCCGAAGCTCCAGTCTATGAAGATTTTGGAGTTCTGAGTATGATTCTGGATTCTTCATGCTGACACCCTTTGAATTGTATCTTCTTCTGAGTCCTTGAGCTTCCAAATCTCAAAATAAATCCATCAAATACATTTTAAATAGCTTTGGTCACAGAGAAACGTGCTCTCCAGATCCTAATTTTACTACTTTCCTTTCCTTTAAAACAAACTAAGAAATGGCTGTAATGGTTTTAAGTACCTACACCTCTGCACTTCGGGATTCCAGGAAGAAAAGAAAGCTGTGTCTACATTTTCAATAGGAAATGTAAGAAAAATTGCTCATATCTGCATGAGATCTTGAAGCTAACTTCCAAAACCCCAATTTTAGAGTTTCAAGAGGAAGAATCTCCTTTTAGGGCATGTTTGAAGGATCTGAGAAAGGAGGGACAGCTTACTACAACTGTAACACCAACAGGCTTACCTGTTTAAAGCCTTCTCCTTTAAGTTTGGCTTGTGGTTATGAGATTCTGCTTAGAACACGTTCCTCATATTATTTGTCCCTTATCAATTCAAGTTCCTTGCTATTTAAGGTAAGCCCCAGTTTCTCAGTCCTCTGAAGCAGGTGTTCTGGGTACTGACTCCACAGGGAGGACAAGTGCTGGTGTCTCACCTGGACTGACTTTTCTCAATGGCTGGATATTAGCTCGCCAACCTGAAGGAACTGCTAGCCCCTTGCCCAGGTGTTTCCTCACCTCAGAGTTGTTGCCACACACTCCCCAGTGTGATCGTTCAATGACTGCCTGCAAAGCTGGCCTGGTCACACCTGCATGCATGATGGTTTCCATTGAAGTGCATCTTTTTTTTTTTTGAGACGGAGTCTTGCTCTGTCACCCAGGCTGGAGTGCAGCAGCACAAGATAGGCTCACTACAACCTCTGCCTTCCAGGTTCATGCAATTCTCCTGCCTCAGCCTCCTGAGTAGCTGGGATTAAAGGTGCACGTGCCACCATACCCGACTAATTTTTTTGTGTTTAGTAGAGACAGGGTTTTGCTATGCTGGCCAGGCTTGTCTCAAACTCATGACCTCAAATGATCCACCTGCCTCGGCTTCCCACAGAGCTGGGATTACAGGCTTGAGCCACCACACCCAACCTGAAGTGCATCTTAAAAGCAGGGGAAGGAACTGGTGTGTATAAAGGATATAGAAGACAACATTTTGAGGGTGAGAAGAACTTTAATATAGATCGGCTACGTCCCCATTCAGCTCTTGTCTTGCATTGTAGCTCACATAATCCTCACATGGCATGGGAGGGACCTGGTGAGAGGTAACTGGGGGGCAAGTCTTTTCCATACTGTTCTCATGATAGCGAATAAGTCTCATGAGATCTGATGGTTTTATACAGAAGTGTTCCCCTGCCCCTTGCACATGTTCTCTTGCCTGCCACCATGTAAGATGTGTCTTTCTCCTCTGTTGCCTTCTGCCATGATTGTGAGGCTTCCCCAGCCATGTGGAACTGTGAGTCCATTAAATCTACTTTTTTTTTTTTTTTTTTGAGACAGAGTTTCGCTTTTGTTGCCCAGGCTGGAGTGCAATGGCACGATCTCGGCTCACCGCAACCTCCGCCTCCTGGGTTCAGGCAATTCTCCTGCCTCAGCCTCCTGAGTAGCTGGGATTACAGGCACGTGCCACCATGCCCAGCTAATTTTTTGTAGTTTTAGTAGAGACGGGGTTTCACTATGTTGACCAGGATGGTCTCGATCTCTTGACCTCGTGATCCACCCACCTCGGCCTCCCAAAGTGCTGGGATTACAGGCGTGAGCCACCGCGCCTGGCAAATCTACCTTTCTTTATATATTACCCAGTTCTTGGGTATGTCTTTATTAGCAGCATGAGGACAGACTAATATAAACACATAATGTTGTTTCAGTCCCCGGAATTCATCTCATCATTGTACATCATTGCACTAAAATCTGGATTTGCACAGTGCCAAGGAAAGAGAGCTATTGGAAATCAGCAGATTAACAAAATGTGACTACTGAAAATTAATAATTTTCAGCCAGACAAAACATTTCAGCTCTCAAAATGGATTTCTGGCCTGAAATTTCCAGGTTGGTAGTTCTGTATTCGTTTAATAAATCAAGTAACTCCTGAATTACCACTTCACTTAGGGTATATAAATAGTGTCTAAACATGAATTAAAGTTGTATAAGATGTAATATTATTCCTTTTAAAGTAAACTAACAATTGGGAGAAAACATTACTAAAGCATTTTGATGATACCAGCAAAATGCTCTCTCTAAACCAGTGTCCCTATCCCCACCACTTCCAGGCAAGCCCAAGTCACTGCCTTTTCGCTAGAGTGACTGCCACAGCCTCCTAACCACACTCTTCCCTCCTCCCTAGCCCTCTTACAATTCTCCACTCAACAGCCAGAGTGACCTTCGCAAAACATAAATCGGTGTATATAAGACCCCGCTTAAAATCTACCAAATGGCTTAGCGCTGCACACAACAGCAAATCCAAACCTCTGATCTTGCCCTGCAGTGGCCTTGCATAACTTGGACCCGGCCTATCTCTCTAACTTCATGTCCTCTACACACTCCAGCCACTGAGCATTCTCAAACCCCCACAGTCTTCCCACCTCTGGGCCCTTGCACTAGCTTTTCCCACTGCCGAGAATGCCCTCCCTTCCTCCTGATCTTCACAGGGCTAACTCTTTTTGGTTATTTAGACCTCAGCTGAACTACTGTCTCCTCATCACCTCACCCTATTTTACTTTTTCCATAGTACATACCCTTAGATGATATTTTATTATTTTAAATTGCCCACCCCTTGGTAATGATAGCTAACATGTATTGTGTGTCAGGCATTATTCTACAGGGTTTACATATATTAACTATCCTTTAGTCCTGATAACAACCTATTACAGCAAGTGTTATTATTATTATCATCATATGGTCATTTAACTGACGCAAAAATTGAGGTACAAACAAGCTGAGTTGCCTCCGCAAAGGCACAAAGCTAGTGAGTGAAGAAGCCTGAATTCAGACCTGGCTTCAAAGACTGTTTAGTCGCTATGCCACATGCCAGAGAAAAAGTTCCAAGAGCCTTTCTGTCTTGTTCATCAGAGTATCTCCAGTGGGTAGAATAGCGCTCAATAAATGAGTAAATTTTATGTTGGCAATAACTTGTATTAATAAATATTTTTATCATGCGGTTATAAAACACTATGACAGCAATGTTTCATTAAGAGAAAGCTCGTTATGATTCAAATCATATTTTCTTTAAATAGATATAACTTATTTAATATAGAAAGCCTGGTCCTGTGATCACATTTATTCTATTATTAACAGAATTCATCTGTTTTAGTAACCCTTAGCTTATAAGGTTCTCATTTCTCCAGTAAGATAAATTACCGCTTATAAATGTACCATTCTCAGGTAAAGAGGGTTAACAGATAAATTACATAAAACCACACAAGGGTATGAGCGATGTCAATAAAATTCCTCAATTTTACATTAAATCTGGAATTTCAAAAACTGTCTATGGATACTGACACATATGTACATATATAAGGCTTCCCCTTAAAGACAGGTTCAGCTGTGGTCAGGTAACAAGATCTAAATGTTCTTTTGGCATTAAATAACCTGATCTTAGGTTGCTTCTCAGCAGAATCTCTTAATTGAAACAAAACTTTTCCTGACATCTATCATAGTTGCTCCTGTTAATTTAGTTCTTCAATCAAATGCTATATTAGCCCTCAGTGCTATTATTGATAGTGGTATTTCATTTTCTTTTCTTTCTTTTGGAGACAGAGTCTTACTCTGTCACCCAGGCTGGGGTGCAATAGCACCATCACAGCTCACTGCAGCCTCAGCCTCCCTGGCTCAAGCAATCCTCCCACTTCAGTCTCCCAAGTAGCTGGGACTACAGGCATGCATCACCACCCCAGCTAATTTTTATATTTTCTGTGGGGATGGGGTTTCATCATGTTGCTGAGGCTGGTCTCCAACTCCTGGGCTCAAGCAAACTGTCCGCCTCAGCCTCCCAAAGTGCTAGGATTACAGGTGTGAGCCACTGCACCCAGCAGGTATTTAGTTTTCTTATGTGATGATTACTAAATCTCTCCTGTAAGAAAACCTACCCTTTCAGGCCTTAATTTAGAACCACAGACATCAAAAGCTTTATGATGTACCTTGGGGAAAAACTAGCCAAACTAGCAGTTCACACTTGAGGAAACTAAGACCTACAGAAGTTAGTGACCTGCTCAAGAACTTAGAGGCACATCCAAAATTAAAAGATAGGCTCCTCCATTCTCAGCCAAATCCTATTTTTAATACATTCTCAGCGATGCTATGAATGTTTAATCACCACTCTACATGCTTGAGTCATGGAAAAAATGTTTTCCTGATAAACCAAATCAATTCAACATAATTCTATTGAGCAACTGCTATTTTATCAGCATTTAACTCAATTCTTCTTTGGGAGGCAAGACCCAAATCAAAAGTTTCAATCACCTGCTGGATTAAAAGGGCTTATGTGGGGTTTTATTACCCCTTCAAAAAGTATCTGTGGCACCTGGCACCTGCCAACTTCTAAAGTCAGAGAACAACTTTAACTTTCTTTGTTATCTGCCCTGGGGGCCAAATTGTTTCCTTTTTAGACTCTTTTAGGTCAGTTCCCTACCATATATATATATATATATATATATATATATATATATATATAAATAAAAATACATTTTTTTTTTTTTTTTTTGAGAGGAGTTTCTCTCTGTCACCCAGGCTGGAGTGCAATGATGCAATCTTGGCTCACTGCAACCTCTGCCTCCCAGGTTCAAGTAACTCTCCTGCATCAGCCTCCCGAGTTGCTGGGACTACAGGTACATGCCACCACACCTGGCTAATTTTTGTATTTTTTGTAGAGATGGGGTTTCACCATGTTGGCCAGGCTGGTCTCAAACTCCTGATCTGCCCACCTTGGCCTCCCAAAGTGCTAGGATTACAGGCGTGGGCCACCGGGCCTGGCCTCTACCATAACTTTAGAAGCCACACTGAGAATGTACTGTTTTCCTAAGGTGTAGTTTGGGAGCTTACAAGTTTGTTTTCTTTACTGATGAATACCATAACGCTATTATTAGACTTTTCCAAACCTGTTTTTATTTCCTTTGTAGCTTTTATTTAGAAAGGGTTCTTCTTGATTATGTATGGATTTATCGTCACCACATCAATGGGTTTATTTATTGATTTTTCATGAATCACTGCTCTCCTTGGCACAGGTCAGGGTGTGTTTGAAACCATCATTATATGTGTTATTTTTATTCCATTAACTATAGCACTGTTGCTAATTACCACAGAGAACTGGAATGGTGACCATTTTGGATAGAGCATGAGACGGTGATAAGCTTTAGATACAAAAGCAGTGGGCTTCTCCTAGTCTCTCATGCTTGGCTGCATAGTTATGGGTTGGTCACTTAAGGCCACAGTCTCTCTGGAAAATAGATGACATGTTTCTGCTTAGAAAAATCCTTTGGGATATTTAGAAACAATGTTGTCTGGGCAGCCCTTTATTTTTATTTACATTACTTTCATGGATTTGAGATTCACTAATTTATTGAGTCATATAAAAAAATTTAGACAGTATAGTCAAATGGGGTCCTAGATTTGCCTCAGACCACGTTACTTAAATTCAGACCCAGTTCCATAAAATATGTCTTCCTGTTTGCATTTAAGGAACACAAAAAAAGAAGTCTGAAAATGACTTTGAACTATTTGAAACCAAGTGTTGCCCACAAATGACTTTGAACAATTCAAATTAAAGTGTTCTCTTTTGCATTTTATCATATAGGATATTTCAATTAGAAGAAAGCTTTTTATTTGTTTACTTATCTCTTTTCTAAGTAACTGTTCTGCATATTCCCTTGTAACTATTTCTGCATATTAGCAAACCTAAGAGCTAATTTAAAATAATCATGCCGGCTGGGCACGGTGGCTCACACCTGTAATCCCAGCACTTTGGGAGACTGAGATGGGTGGATCACGAGGTCAGGAGTTCAAGACCAGACTAGCCAACATGGTGAAACCCTGTCTCTACTAATAATACAGAAATTAGCCAGGCATGGTCGCAGGCGCCTGTAAGCCCAGCTACTTGGGAGGCTGAGGCAGGAGAATTGCTTTAACCTGGGAGGTGGAGGTTGCAGTAAGCTGAGATCACACCACTGCACTCCAGCCTGGGCAAAAAGAGCAAAACTCCATCTCAAAAAAATAATAATAATAATTTTTTAAAAAGTAATGATAATAATGCAGTTCCTCTGTCCCTTTTCTACCAATAGTGATCAGTTTATGTTTTCTGAGAAATCAATACTCAATGAAGTTAGCAAATATTAAGACATAGGGATGTCAGTGGTCCTATTTTTCCTGAAAAAAGTATTAGCTTGGCTGATATTTATTAATATTACAAATAATAGACCTGTCAAGACTATGTATATGTATATTCATTCTAAATGTAATGAGTAGGTGAGTTCATGCATATGGGATGTATATGCTAAAGCAGAGCTAACTATGTTGTTTTATTTTATCAGAGTTGCTGAGCATATTCCATAACACATTGCATGGTGAGACCATATTTGCATTTATACAACATGAACTTAAATAGAAATTGTCTTGGTCTCCTATAGAATCCCACTTCTAGATCTATTAGCCAATTTCTAATAATAGTCACAGCATAAGAACCCTGAAGCATGCGGCACCGACTTCTGGGTGGACTTTTCTACTGAATGCTAGTACTTCCCATGACATTATGCATGCAGAGCATCAGAGCAGGAATTAGAGATAGAAGGGGATTAGAAGACCAGGCCCTGGGCCAATGGGAGTCTTCAATCTAGCAAGAGCTCTGGAGAGATGGCAAAGAATTAGAAGACTAGGCCCCTGAATTAGGAGAGCTTTCAGTCTAGCTAGGAAAAGACAAGATCCTCCATATCCTTGTCACATCTTAAGAAACATGAAGCCACACACATCAAACATATGTTATTTTTAAAAGCTGAAAATGTAATTGTTGAAGTGATTCAGAGTGGAAATATAATCTGAGCCGAATGGGATTGATTTTTTTTTTTTAATTTCCTAAAGGAGATAGCTTTAAGTTGGTTATGGATGGGAATTATTATAATAGAGCAAAGGGACAAAATAGGTCTCCTTTCCTAAAACCCTGAGCATTCTTTGCATATTTTTAGCATCTACATGGGTTGGTACCATAATGTAACCATCACATTTGCTTTATGTTATATCCTAAATGAGACTGAAAGCTTCTTGAAGGCAGAGTCTATGTCTTCTATTTCCTTTTTACTCCTTACCTGTGTAAGCACATTTTAAGCATATGCCAAATATTTGTTGAGCTGACTTGAAATGAATCAAAGAAAAGCATTCCAAACAGGAGGGAATGCTAGGGGCTACTAATATGTCAGATGACATTATTAAAATCTAAAATGTTCCAGACAGGCAGAAATGATTACCTGAATCAAATAAGGTAAAACCTAACAGGGATAACTGTAAAATATCATATTTGGATCTACAGAAGAAAAAACAACTCTAAAAGTAAATAACTGGAGAAATGCAGCTTGACAAAAGTGGCAAATAGGAGAAAACAGTGTAATGCGGTCACCAAAAGAACAAAGTCCACTTTAGCCCACACTACCAAAAGCTGAGAAGACAGGAAGAAATTTGCTTCTGGGTATGAGGCATTAAGATGGATGACCTGTGTCCGAGACCACTGACCAGATCAGTAGGATGACCTGCAACTATACTATACAGAAAGGGTTAAAAAAACAGGCGGAGGTGGGACACACACAGAAAAAAATTCAGCGTGAAGAAGATAAGACTTTGAGAAATGATAGTTGTCAAAATCCTATCCTTTGCTTTATTCTAGAGGAACAGCTGTGCTTCAGTTTACAGCTTAGTTAATATAATTTCTATCATTTTCTCAGAAAAGAGCTTTGACACTTTATTACACGATGGCTATAATTAATGTCAGACTCTAAAGTAGAAATCAAAAATTCTATTTGATCATTTTTCAAGCTGGACTTAAAATATGTTTTGGCATTGTTACTAACTGTTAGCAGCAAGTTCTGGAAACAGATACAGTCTTGATATGTGTTCTAAATACGAAACACATTGCAAAAAGACTTGGAGATAAAAATATATACTGCTTATGCACACTCTTACTGCGCTATTTCCTGTCCTTATCAGCAATGAAAGTTTCTCTTGTTTTGCCCTTTCTTTGTTGTTCCAGGTGAACAAAACCTTTTTCCTTCCCGTTTTTCTCCTACATATCTTTCTCTCTCTTTTTTTTTTTTTTTTTCTATTTTCTTTCCCACTAATACTTGTTTCATTAAACATTCCTAAGGGCCCACTATGTGCCAAAAACAGTGCAAGGTATAAGGATTCAAGAATATGCAAAACATAGCCACTGCCCTTAAGAGGCTCATAAAAAAAAGAATGGCATGCAATTAAATTTTTATGCTAAAGGAAGATATGGGCTGGGTGCGGTGGCTCACACCTGTAATCCCAGCACGTTGGGAGCAGAGGTGGGTGGATCACCTGAGGTCAGGAGTTGGAGAATAGCCTGGCCAACATGAAGAAATCCCGTCTCTATTAAAACTACAAAAATTAGCTGGGTGTCGTGTTGAAGTGCATGCCTGTAATCCCAGCTACTCAGGAGGCTGAGGCAGGAGAATCGTGTGAACCTGGGAGGCGGAGGCTGCAGTGAGTCGAGATCATACACTGCACTCCACCCTGGGCAACAGAGTAAGGCTCCACCTCAAACAGAAAAGAAAGAAAGAAAAGAAAGAGGAAGATATGCATATATTAGAGGGTGTGTCCAAAGTCCAAAAATGACATACAAATAGGTGTAGATGAGACAGCAATTCACTTTGAAGAAAGTGGTGGTTGGGAAAGGGATCCTCAAGAGGGAGCAGCAGGCTCCTGCCCACCAGTGCAAAGAAATGGGTGACATGGAAGTGAGAAATAGCACAGAAAACTTAAGGAATGCCAGGCATTTTATAAGAGAAAAGGTCCCCCTTTACCTGGGAGAGTCAAATATTTTGGAGGCAGCTAAGCAGTCACATAACTGGATTGTTATTTTTAACTAGGTATGTTCTGTATTTTAATTGGTATGCATGACCACCAAAAAGTAAATGTTCAGGAATTTATCTATGGGCAAAATTAGGAAAAAATAAATTTAATTTAAAAATGCACCCAAGATGCTCTGGTGACAATTGCTGTGATAGAGAACGTGCTTCTCCAAGAAGAAATGTGTGAAATGCTTTCTAATAAGAAAAATCACTGACAAAGTCAGCAACAAAACGGAAAGGGAAGATAGAACAGTATCCTCAGGTTCAGGTAGAGCACCCTTGACGATTTTTAAAATGTAATAGCATCCGGCCAGGCACGGTGGCTCATGTCTGTAATCCCAGCACTTTGGGAGGCTGAGGCAGGAGAATGACCTGAGGTCAGGAGTTTGAGACCAGTCTAGCCAACATAGTGAAACCCATCTCTACTAAAAATACAAAATAATTAGCTGAATGTGGTGGTGGGTGCCTGTAATCCCAGCTACTCAGGAGGGTGAGGCATGAGAATCACTTGAATCTGAGAGGTGGGGATTGCAGTGAGCCGAGATCCTGCCATTGCACTCCACCCAGGCAACAAGAGCGAAACTCCATCTCAAAATATATATATATATTAGGGTCCTTCCAATGCAATGCAATTCAGGGGTAGAATGAAATGCACTACTAAGTCATGAAAAGACATGGAGGAACCTTAGATGCATATCACCAAGTGAAAGAAGCCAGTCTGTAAAAGTTACTTATTGTATGATTCCAACTATATGTCACTGGAAAAGACAAAACTATAAAAACAATAAAAAAAAAAAAAAATCTGTGGTTGCCAGGAGCTGAGGGAAAGAGAGATGAACAGGTGGTGTACAGGAAATCTTTAGGGTGATGAAGCTACTCCTTATGATTCTGTCACGATGGATGCATGACATTATGGTAAAACCCATAGAACTGCACAACACAAAGAGTGAGCCCCATGTAAACTATGGACTCTATTTCATAACAATGTGTCAATATTGGTTCATCCATTACATCAAATATCACACAAATGCAAAATGTAAATAATAAGAGAAAGAGGGACATAGCGAGGATAGAATATAAGAAACTGTACATTCTTCTCATTTTTTCTGTAAATTTAAAATTGCTCAAAAGAATAAAGTATTAATTTTAAGACATATACATAAAAGTAATGTCGCACACATTTCTACTCTTGAAGATAATAATGTGACCTACTTTTTCCACTAGCATTTATCTGGTAAGGGAAATTTTCTTTACTAAAAGTCCTAAGAACATCAAATCCCTAAACAGATAGCATCTTACTCCTTGCAGAGCCTCTTAAGACATGTGATTCAGCAATTTCTAGTAATTCATTAACAGGACCACTGAGGCACAACAAATTAACTGTATCTGAGAATGATGCAAAGACGTTTTGGTGACAATGAAATGAAGACTCAGGTGTCCTAAGTTAAAGTGCCTCCCCTCTCTCCTCAGACCCCAGTGCACTACAGAAGCCATTGTACCTATCAATAGAAAATTAATACTTTGGGTGAAATGAGTTTCATATACTCAAGTTTTCCTTGATGGAAAGGAGACTTCAGCAAATCTTTCAATAAAGTGTATAACCATGTGTTTGCCATCCCTGCAAAAGCATGATTCCTTTCATTACTAAATCTTTTCCCTATGTGTGGGTAGTTGTACATGTGTCAGAAATGAATCCCCACAGAAACAACTGAGAAAAACCATGTCCAAAATCAGACTCAAACCATGTACACAGGTTTCATTCTGAGCTTTAGTATCTCCGTGTGCTACGAATAACAGTAATTAGTCATACAAGCAAGCTTAGTCAACTTTGTGAGCTGGACCAACCAACTATCTCCAAATGATCTAGCAGGAATGAAAACCACTTCTTTGGGCCTCAGCAGCAGTAAATCAAAAACTAGAGTAAATGGAGGTCCAGGTAAGATTAGAACACCATCTGCTTATGTCAAAAGATAGGCTATTTTTAGGGACAGCAAGATGAATTTCAACTTCTGGAATGCAAAAGTAATCCATTCAATCAGTGGCGATATAATGAAGAATACTGAACATTCAATTGTTGACACAGGCCTTGCCTTTGTTTAGGGTCCATTAAATTTAATAACTTCCCCCTCTGTGGCTTTAAACAGAGAACTTCTTCAAAATAAGAGGCACTCCTATTAAACTTAATTATTTGCCCGTGGCTGCTGTGGCAGAGTATGTCTACCTAACAGGTGGCTCTTAATAAAGGAATGGTTCTGTAGTAAAAAGTAGATGCTCTAGTGTTTTATTATGGTTGCTTTAACTTTCTGGTTTATTAGTACTAATTGCTGAAGTTTTCCTTTTAACCTTTCTTAAGGCCTTGCTCCCTCCTGTGAGTTAAGAGCTGCTCTGCTAAAATAAATGTTCACATATAATCGGCACATTACTGAAGCTGCTAGTTTCAAGAACTTGACTCAGGGGGCTTGATAGAAACTTGGTTATACAGAACATTTTTAAATGAACTACATCAAGCACTACTGGGTTTGAATACTCCTGATAGAGCCTGAGTGATAAAATGGGGTTTTTCCTCTGGCAATTTCTAGAGTTTGTAGTAGTGAAAACATAATTTTTAATAATTTTATTATTAGACTAATGCTTATTCTCCTAACCTTTGGAATATTGTAGTTTAGCAACTGAGAGTCATAAAAATGGAGACATCTTCAATAGTCCTGTGCAGCTGAGTAAGTGAAAAGTGTTAATATTTACATATTTTGAAAGAAGAGATTCAAGACTATTTTCTTAAGCAGAAAAAATAAAATAATAACCTTCAGAAAGATTACAGGTCTTAACTCTGTCCTGTGTTAACAACAGCAGTAACAACAAAAACCCACAAATGCAAAGAAAAATCTTCCATACAATCTATAGTGGCAAGGAGGGCAAGGTGGCTCACCTCTGTAATCCCAGCACTTTGGGAGGCCAAGGCAAGAGGATCATTTGAGGCCAGGAGTTCAAGACCAGCCTGGGCAACATAGTGAGATCCTGTCCCTACAAAAAATATTAGCCTGGCGCATGCCTTTAGTCCCAGCTACTCAGGACGCTGAGATGGGGGAATTGCTTAAGCTTAGGAATTCAGGGCTGCAGTGAGCTATGCTCACACCACTGCACCCCACCCTGGATAACAGAGCAAGACCCTGTCTCTTAAAAAAAAAATCTGTAGTGACGTCTCCCAGAGTAACTGAGTCAGCCAACATCTGTGACTAAGATGCATCTTACCTGTTCATCTTTAATTAACATACCCTAAGTCTCTAAGAAACCTCCAGAAAGCAACAGAAAGGTATAAATCCCTTCTACCTCATATATGCCAAAGAGTAGTACAGATGTAGTATAATCTAAGCTACTTCACTCAAATGAGTGGGATAGTGGAGGAGTTCTGTGCAGTGGAAAAAACACAAATCAAACAATCAGCCTCAATAAACAGTTGTGCTTCTTTCTATAGCAGGATAATTGTATAAAATATATTTTGAAAGTCACCAATTATTTATTTACATAGTATTTTGTAATGACTTCTAGAAATGTAATTATAATCTTTGTGTGAAGCCTCACAAGTGCTTTGAAGATCAAAGCTGCCATGGGTGACAAGATTGCAATTATAAAGACATGCAGTGGTTTGGGTCATGTACGCCTTGCTGGTCCCTCCTTGCCTTGTCATACCTTGCCCTTCACTAGAATTAATGAGAAATAGTTTTGGCCACCTCTGTGTAGCGAAAATCTTTTAGAACCATGTAGGATGAAGTGAGATAATGTATAAAATCATTTGGGGGTAGGAGTGCTACTTAAATAAAGATTATTATATAACGAGGCCATACTTATCAAAGTAAGTATGGTGGGGAAGAAGGTGGCTTCTGCACTGTAACATCACTAGACTGGTTCCTGAGAGTAGTGCTTGACTTTTATAATTCAACTGAATATGATTCAAACTTATTACCATAACGTACACCTGTTAGTCAATTGCATGGCAATAACTTCTCATTCGGTTATAAACCTTTAAGTGCTCTTGTTCCACTACAATATTTAAGGCTACCCAATGTCAAGGAAATATTTCCTGAATCATTGTATTATACCTCTGAACTTGAAGACATCTAGTATTATATCTTTCTCTAAAGTAAAGTAAGGATTATAGGCAACCTACCTTTATCATTTTATTTTAGCTTATTTTGTTTATACCTTGCTTCCAAAAATGGTCTGAGGAAAACTACAGGACTGTCTAATATATCACTGTCATTATTGTCATTTATTAACTTCTAGAATTGCAGCCATGCTTGAAAATTACTCAGAAGAAAGGATGCTAATAAGATGAAATAGCGGAAGGTCTTTAGGTAGATTAAATCATGGTCTTTCTTTGGAATGGTCTTTTAGGAGAAAATGGAATTTCTTTAGGAACAGTTCTTTCCGGAGGATCTTTCTGGTTGCTTTTATTCCTATGATCCCTTAGAATACAGCATTAGCATACCTAGTTAATTTAGGTGTACATCAACACTTTCTATTGTCTAACATCATTGAATCATTATTTTCTCTTAACACTTTATTGGCTTTTTTGTGAATGGTTCCCCATTGCTTTTTGCTCTATAAATATTTACTTTAAATCTATGGAATAATACTAATGGGAAACATTTGAGTATTTCTGTGTGCTAAGTACTGCATTAAGTGCTTTGTGAATGCCATATGGGTATTAACTTATTTAAATATTTAGATAATCTAAGGGCTTTGTTTTAAATATGCTCTGTGGTGATTCATTTTGAAAAGGAAAGTCCCCTTTAAAAATTTAGATTTTTATTTAATCTAACTTGACTCACTTAACAAGGCTTGCCTGCAAATTATATATGGATATATAATTTTTACAAAACAATTTTAGCTTCATAATATCAGCTACAGTCTATTTGGTACATATCATGTGCCAGGCCTGTCCTAAGCACTTTATATAAAGTACCTCATTTAATCCTCACACCAACCCTGAAGATAAGTATTATATGCCTGTTCTACAAATAATAAAACTAAATTTCAGAGAAGTAAGAAGTCGCCTGATATGTGTATGAGCTGGGATTCAAACCTGGGTCTGAACATCCAATCCTACTGTGAAGTGAGGAGTTTTATTCTTTCTCACCCAAAATCACACGAGGATATATGGTGTTTCTCTTTAGACATGAAGATGAAAATTGATCGATGTACATGAAAACATAAACTGTTCTGGAAAGCCTCTCAAAAAGAGCCCGCAGGACTGCCTGCAGACAGGGACAGAGGTGAATATTTTAGCTGTGCGTGTTATGTGGAAACAGCATTATTTGGCACAGAGCAGTATGAAGACTAAAGGCACAGGAATGGACTCAATCCAAAGGGTTTATTTACTAAAGCACAAAAAAAAAACCCAAATTTTAAAACCCTCATATGCTTAAGTCTCACATGTAGGAGCCTCTAGGTCATGGACTTAGACATTAGCTTTAGATGTTGAGGGAACTCCTAAGATATAAATTGTCTAACTGGGTACCTGGGAACCTGTGAGACAGGCTTCCCCAAGAAGGCTCCCAGGACTAGTCCCGAGGGAAATTAGAAATGGTGCACACTCCGATGACATGGTCCCCGAGTCCACCAGGACATGCTCGGGTGTGCAGGCACAGCCCCGCAGCCCAGAGCAAGGTCAGGTAAGTCAGTGCTTCTCCAGTTCCCTGACAGTCCACGTCTAGTTGTTTCTTCCTGTTTCCCTACCTACATGCTGACAAGAGGGATTTTCTGTTCTCTTTACTGTTTATACAGAACCTCCCACCCTGGCACCAGGTTACTTTACCAGAAACAACTCCAGAAAGGTTAGGGGTAGGAGGAAAAAACTGGACTAAACTCAGTATAAACCAGTTTAAAGCAGAAGCTCACTCCTACCTTTAACCTATGATTGACATATGGCTGAAAAATTAACCAGTTTCTGCTCCTGCCTCCTTCTCTGTGAAATGGAAAAGGCACTGTTTTGTGAAAATGTTTTAAGTAATCCTCAGTAAACTAACTTGAAATAATGTCTGTTTTCCATTACACGTGTACATGATAAACAATGATGACTGACTTCTCGTTTAGGCAGGATTTTTCCAATGTTATTTTCAATGATTTTGCTGGTGAACTCACAGGAATATACCTCGGTAGGAAAATGCTTTAGATAAGTGTCTCCAATTCTACCATCACTCCCTGAGGTTTTTTTCCCCTAGATACTGATAGAGAAAAAAATAGCAAAATCTACTTCAGCCACAGTGGGTTGGGCAGATGGAAGCACCAGGGGACCCCAACAGAAGCAAGTTTGCATGAGTCTATTCTGTTAAAGTGTCCTTTTGGCCCTATGTAAAGCAAAACAGATTCTCAGTTATGAAATGAGGAAGGAATAACCAGAACTAACTCAACACCATCAACCCTGTGCCTTTAATCCCATGTCAGCCTGTGTTATCCCCACTGTACCTTACTCATCCTTTTGTGTATCGTTAATTAGCGTTTGCCTAAAGGCGACGGTGATTCCAGGCAAGGGAAATAACTAAAATTCTATACACTATACACTTTCCCAATACATACTACGTGATTCGTAAAAATGATAACAGCAGTCATAACGAAAAGTGGTAACACGGTTTTCCAAAAAAAACTTGCAGTTCTCCCTCCACCCCTCTTCTTTCCCTACTCACCCCCATGGGAGTCCATCTGCTGCAGAAAATATGAGGCATTAGGACCAGAGAGCCCTTTCCTGCTATTTGCTTGAGAAACAAAGCCTTCCCTCCTCCCAAGTTGAAAGAAATAAAGGAGTCTGAACTAATCAAAACCCGCAAGCCTGCTGGTGGAGCTTCAGCTTGTCAGTGATGCAACTCAGCGGAGAGAGTAACGGCTTCGAGCTTTGCGGAAAATGAGAGAGGGAGAGAAACAGAGACAGAAACACAAAGAGAAAGAAAGAAAGGCATTAACCTGGCCAGGAGTCAAACACGTGCAGGGGCCCGAACGCTGAGAAGAGTATCTGGCAAACGTGGGATCCAATGGGGTGTGTGCCTCCATGGACATACGTCTTTGAGGGGGGACAATGTTTCCAGTTCGTATGTCACGGTGGACCGAGAAGTTTATTTTCTTATGCACGGGACTCATACGGGCAGGTAAGGGCCTTTAACTTTTCTCTACTTGTCAGTTTGTAGTCTTCACGAATACTTTCTGGCTCTCTGTGATGAATTCTCCAGGACAGAGGGGCAGCCAGGTCATTTATCACACACACTCCCACCATGGGCCACACACTTCTGGGGTGTCTTTGGAACAAAGAATTGTGAGCACTGGGCTGCCAGGCTGCCAGTGACAGCGGCATGCATTATGCTTCACGGAAAGGCTGTTTCCTTCTTGAGTTAGCCACTCAGAGGCCATGCATTGCCTTTTAAGACTCTTCCAGGCCTCACTGCTCTTCCAATGACTAGTTTCTGACTCAGATCCTAAGTTTGCAGGTGCTCTTTCTTGAAATTGACTAGCTTGGATTCCTGGGACTTACAAGCCTTTAGGAATGGAGGGTTGTGCCATCAATTTGGTTTATAGGCAGATGTTAGGAAAAGAAAGGAACATAAGCAGAGGAAGGCCTGGCATAAGACCCTCAGGAAAAGGCCCGAGTTATGAGACAGTGCCCACCAAATGGGATACAATTCAGCAGGACACTAACTGAGTGGCATTAAATGCCATGTTAAAAGTTGCCATCTCTGGCGGATTTTCAGTCTCTTGGCTTAAAATGTTCCAGTGTTTGATAACCCCATAATTCAGAAGATTTAATTTGCCTGTTGTCATTCCCTTGCCCACATGCCTCTAATAGAGAGTTACTGTGACTATGGATGAGACAGGCTCAGCCCATCCCACTCCCCCCACCGACCCCTGCGCGGGGATGGATTTTTAGTTAAAGCGCGGTCTTTACCTGAAATGCGCCTAGGCACATCGGTGATGGCGGGAAGCCCAGTGCCCCGTGTGGAAGACAGCGGGGTGGTAGAGTGGATGGACGGGGACGTCATCTGGCTCAGGTAGGAGGGGTAAGACTGGTCATAGGACCACGGCGGGGAAGACTGTGCCTGCCTGGGGTCTGGGAAAAAGAAGAAGAAAAATCTTTAGTATAGCAACCATTGCCGACTTAGAAACATGTAATCCAAAACTTAGACAGGAAAAAGCAGAAAAAGAGAGAGAGGATAAAAAATGGCTTATATATGTAAGATATATAAGGAATGGCTATTGACCTCTTATAACCCCATCCTTGCCGGCCTTGAATAGTACAAAGCTTTCTAGACTTTGAGTCTTAATGAAAGCAACAAAATGGGTGATGCATAAGGACTATTTGTCTTTCTCTTCTAAATATTTCTATTTGGAAAGTCTAACAGTCATTTCAAAAACAATCTGCTTTGGTTATCTTTACAAAGGGGAATTATATTTATTTTTCATATTCTCTAAAATTCCTCCAGTGAGCATGGATTACTTTTTTTTTTAAGCTAGAATACTTTCTGAACAATTAACTTGGTTAAGGAATATGCAGACTGTGTCTTTCACTGCTGCATATCCAGCTACTTACTATCTTTCAGGCATGCTTTTTGGTTTTAAAGTGAACGATTCCATAATTTCATCTCAGGGCACTTTCTTTCCAGGCAGGTCAATGGAATGGCCCTTTCTAGCATGGGGTGAAGGGAATAAGGGCAGGAATGAGAATGTAGGGGCAGATGAACAGGAAGGAGGGGAATCAGTTACGTTACTCTCAGGCTAAAACTAAACCAGAAAATAACCCGGAAGAAAAAGACAAAATTTAATTTCAAAGTCAACTACCATTAAGAACTGACAAGCTTCATCACCCGCCGATTTCAATGTCAAGTACAAGAGTTTCTGACAGTAAGAAAATGGCCCAAAACAGGAGTGCGGGAAAACATTTTTAATCCTATTAGAATCAGTTTGAAAGATGTCACATGTCTGGAATTTGGCCTAGTGTCACCTACAGTCACTATAATAATAAAAGTAATGGGCAGTCAATTGGTTAGGGTTAATTACTGAACATTGACAATATTTTTTGATGTATCTCTAGGAGTTTCTTGGAAGTACAAACTCAAGGCCACATAGATTTCTTAAAAGACCTTCTGCTTACATACAGAAAAAAAAAAAAAAGGTAAATGTGCTGTATGTTTCCCAAGCAAAAAAAGTATGTATTTCAAACTCTTTGGCTCTTACTTGAGGGCCAATCAAACAAAATCATAAGCAAATTTCTCTTAACACATGTGTTAATTCTAATTTTTAAATTATGTTACTTTTTAAAATTCTAATAGACCAGGCTGTTCACAAGAATAGCTTGGTATCTTAGAATATGCATGGACCTTGGAATATCCAGAATTAGGTTCAAGTTTTGAGACTTCTACTTTCTGTGTAACCTTGGCTTAATTACTCAGTCACTCTGAGCCTCAGTTTCCATCTGTAAAAAGGAGGAAGGAGGAGCAGCAATAATACCTGAATCATAAGCATGTGAAAATTACATGAGAAAACTAGCATAGAAGGCAGTTAATAGGCATTAATTCATATATATATATATATATATTCTGGGTGGCACAGGGATAGTTCCATGTTTCAAACATATCTGAACTGGAGTTAATACATTTGGAATCGGTTTCAAATCATCCCCACACATCACCTATTACTTTCTGAAAAAGTTTAATTTTCAAAAACCATTAATATACTTGAACAGTTAATTCAGGTTTATCTCTAAAAGTAAAAATGAGTATAATAAGATGTGAGTTTTTGAGCTGATTCCTCTGTTAAAACCTCTCGGTTTTTCTATACCGTCAAAGCAGTTTAGTTCAGCTATTTCTTGTTTATTTGTTCAATTCAGAAACAATTTATTTAAAGGCTTTCTAAATAGGACATACTTCCTTGAGTTAAAATAATTAAACGCATCTGGACATGTATCTGATGTTTACTGACATTGACAGATATATAGAAAAATGTCATCCAATTCAATTTTAAGGAACATTTACCTGAGTTTGAGTTGAAATAAAAGAGTAGTACTATAAATGGTTAACAAACTTTTCCTTCAGACATCTAAATGATACTTGATCATTAAAGGACTTCTGTGCCTTAAAATTCTCAAGGCTGAGATTGTAGAGATTGGCAACAATTCAAATCTGAGTGACTGGTCCTTGTTATGTATCTGATATTGACATACTTCCTTGCCTTACACCATTAATGTAATTCGCTATTCAGAGAAACGGTAAATGATCTTCAGATGGAAAAAGATTCATTCCTTACAGCACAGAAAAGCAATCTCATGAGGGCAAGGCCTTCTCTCAAGCAACATTTTCAAAAGACAAAAAGGTTGAGAATCACATAGCTAAATAAGTTGGGTACACAGGACTCAAATTTGGATTTGGGTTCCCATCTAACTTCACCAGATGACTTCCTGAGCAAGTAGTCTAACGTACACCATTCCTCTCCTACAACAAGTCATCTGTCTAGGGCTCCCTGCCTAAAAATGAGAACAAATACAAAGAAATGTAAAAAAAAAATGAGTAAGTGGAATTAGGGTACTCAACTTGAATGTATGATACAGTCTTACAGTTCTCCTTGTGCAGAAAGGTGACTCAGTCCAGTGGGAGACAAGTGGGCTTTCTAGTGAGAGGGTCTGAGTTGGAGTGCCAGCTCTGCTACTGATAAGCTGTATGACCTCATCTGGGTTAGCTAACTCTGAATCTCAGTTTCCTCATCTGGAAAATGAGGCAGCATACACAGAAAACTGAATACAGCGAAGTGGTCATGCATCCTGGCTGTGCAGAAAAGCCTAGGCTCCAATGATACCTCCCTGCTGTGCTGAGCAAATCACTTAAATTTTTAGGCCTCAGTGGTTCATCTATAAAATAAGTAATGATACTTACTAGGATTTTTGTGAGCATTACATGAACTAGGCTATATCTAATATGGTACCTGGCACTCTTAGCACATATTAAGTATATAACCAATGCAAGTGCTATCTATACAATGAGCATTATAATAACTACTAACATTTTTGAAAAAAGAAATGAGATAATGCAAGTAAAAGCATTTTGATAACCATAAAATGCTATAGGAAACCTGTTTTGACTCTCTTTAGGAGCTCACATGGTAAAGGCCTGCCTGGCCTTGTAACCTGGGCTGTGTTTCTCAGTGTTACTGAGCTTTAAGTTCCTCATCTGCAAAATGAAGATGATAATACCACCTCAAAGAGTTGACTCCTCAGAGTGAAGATTAAATAATATGCAGTAAATGGCAAATCATCATCATTATCAAAAATAAATATTAAAATATGGCTCTATGCCATCTAGAGTAGGGTAGGGTTTGTCTCATGTTGTTATTCTTAATGACTTCCAAAATCAGATTCAGCATAATGAAGTACAATGCCTGGAACACAATACTCAATAAACAACTACTGAATGAACCTCCCAGGGTGGCGTGAGTGAATAATAAAATATTAAAATTAAGTCATAATTAGTAATTCTCTAATTTTCCCTTTGACTATCAAAGAGGTTTATTTCAGCGAGGTTTTAGGTTTTACATCATGACTACTAGAAAATTCTATTAAAGGATAGTTTTGCTTTTAGTGGAGGCCTTTCCAGATATCCAAGATGAGGAAAAATAACTTCTCACTATCCCTAAACAAGTGAAAAGATTTATCTTTTTTGTTTCTCAAAGGATAGGCTAGAGTCAAGCCAGTCTCTTTCAAGGTCAGTGTCCTGAGTCTATGACATGGCTTAAAGAGAGAAAGAGTTACTAAAGAAAAATAAAATATAAGAACTGCCATATGAGGTTCACTAGATCTGGTATAAAATTTTTTAAAAAAGGATAGCAACCTTTAAAAAAAAAAAAGAAAGCAATGGTCTCCAAACACCCCCATGCCTTCTCTAACACCCTGAGTGAGTGAGTGAATACCAATCCAAGCTCCAACATTTCTGGACAGTGTGATTGGACAAATTATATGACATATCTAAGATTAAAGTTTCCTCATCTATAAAATGGGAGTAAATAAGAATACTTCCCTCATAAAGTTGTCTGATGATTAAATGAGATAATATAAAGAGTTTAGCAGATGGAAAGACCCCAATAGATGTTTTTCACAGTTAAAGACTCTACTTTTACTGAACCTTCATTCTGTATTTGTTTCTAGCCCTTGACCTCTTTTTCTGGCAGAGTACAATTTTTAGGAGAGCTTCCTGTAGTGTGTAGTTCACAATTTGGAGCATATATGACTGTGTTAGTCATGTTGATATGTTTTTACGATGGCTTAACCTTAATCATGTTTCTTCTTAAATTTTAGTTTCTTCCCAGAGAAATACTAATTTTCTAAGTGTATTTTCAAATACCGTGTACTTTAACCTTTTCAATCTTTTAGTGAGGAAAAGAATAGCTGTAAAATATCTTCACTTCCTAAATGCTCAGTCACCAAGAAAATAAAATCCTGTCATAAATACATGATTACAACATATTTGCTTTCTTATGGACAACTTTAGTGCTGATAGTAGAGGAAAGTCACCTTAACCTGATCTCATAAACAATTTCTGAACTCAACTTCCTGAAGAAACCTGAGATTTCTGAGATTTACTCTCAAATTGGATGAGTCAGAACAGGTGATAGATGTTTCTTAGGCATCACCAGTCAATCCTAAAATTACTGATAGGAAAGATACAAGGCCTAGCTCTAGGACAAACCTACTGATAAACCACTGACAAACGAGAAACTGTCTTTATCTCAGCCTCAGGTCCCACAGAGCAAGGATAATTCATCCATCACTCTGCCCACCCACGGTTGCATTGGATGGGTGTCTTTTCGAGTCTGCACGGAGGGAAGAGCCATGTCCTAACACTCCAGCATAAACACAAATGTCCTTGACTTTTAATCATGGCCTTGAGGTGACTCCCTGGCTGACTGCAATTACAGGTCAGCGAGGGCGTCACCTCAAGGCCATAAACTACCTACAAGTTTTCAGGGGCTAACTCAACGCTATCTCACAGAAAGTTTAAAAAAAATGAAAACCATTGCCAGGCACAGTGTCTCAGGCCTGGAATCCCAGCACTTTGGAAGACCAAGGTGGGCAGATCACTTGAGCCCAGAAGTTGGAGACCAGCCTGGGTAACAAGCTTTTGCAGAGATGGTGAAACCCCGCCTCTACAAAAAAATACAAAAAGTATCCAGATGTGGTGACACACCTTTGGTCCCAGCTACTCCAGAGGCTGAGCTGGGAGGATCACTTGAGCCTGGGGAGCATTGAGTCGTGCCATGCATTCCAGTCTGGGTGACAGAGTGAGACCTTGTCTCAACAACAACGACAACAAACCTGTTGTTGAACTTTAAATATGTTTATGTTTTTTAAAAAACGATAATTCATTCTTTTTATATGGCAATCTTCAGAAACAGTATCATTTTAGTTACTATATTAGAGAAATTCAACAAACTGACATACGTTTTTATATGAATATGACATATAAACAACCCTGTGGTGTTGGGTTTTTATGCACACACTCGAGTGCTTGGGAAATCTGAAGCATTAAATACCACAAGAGCATTTAAAGAAGACTCCACTCCCACTTTTCACCAACTTCTCTCCTGCCACCTAAAATGAGGGTCTTAGAGGGAAGTGGTAACCAAATCTGCACTGTAACAAACTTGAGAGAGAAAATCAGGTCTTTCCTATCTGATGGGTCTGCTGTACTCACAGGCAGGATGTGATTAATCAAAATGACCACATGCGAGAAAAAAGAACGAAGCAGAGCACCGGGGCTGCTCCTGCAGACCATGAGGATAAACCCAGGGAGAAAGGGGTCCCCAGGGCTGAGAAAGCACGCTAAGAACCACCACCAGGAATAAAGGGAAGGCTATTTATTGGACCCCTCAAATCTGCAACAACACACTGTCAGAAGCCATCATGGTTTCCTCTGTGAGAATAAACCAAATCTAGCTATTAAGAATTCAGGTTAATTTCCCATTTTCTGTCTGAGTTAGAAGCCGTTGAAAGCCACAAAAAGGAACCAGTCATCTGACATAAGGAATCCCTTCAGCATTTGTTCCAACCAAGGCAAAGTCTGTCACTAGCATGGAATTGGGTTTTTAAAAACGCTCTAAAGATGGAAAGGAACCATGGAGCACCAACGTCAGAGCCGATTTTATAAGTTCTCCTTCTAGGGTGCTGTTCCTTCAGCTTAGACTTTCTAGAGAGTGGTTGCATCTGCTTTTCATTCTATAAACCACAAAACATAAAAGTACAGAAGGCAACCGTACCCAGGGGGTGCTCAAAAATGCTAATTGGGAGTGGTTCATATGCCTCGAGTTGTCTTTCATCAGGCAAAAATGGAGACAACCATTTATGTAAAACTGTGGAGATGAAGAAAGCAAACTGTCTTTTTTGAGCAGGACCACAGCTTCTGAAGTACAATCACCGGTACGGGGAACAAGAAGGGGTGGGTGTGCACTTCCTACAGTGATATATAAAGAGCCGTGGGCTCTAAGTCTCCAGACTTCCAAATAACTGAAAAGCCAAATTTCGCATCTGCATAATTGAACTCTGAACACTTGGAGTCATATTGAGAAGGGCGGAGAGCAGGCAAGAAAAAAAAGGCACCCCACAAAAATAAACTGACTCTGGGAAAACATGTCCAATTCTCTTTTGAATGAGTACATTTCAGTGGGGGCAGCAGAGCAGGCAGGGAGCTTTCTGAAAGCCCCAAGGTACGCTGGAAACAAGGCAGCTGCATTAGCAAGGCTCCTTTTGTAAACACTTTGGTTAAACATGTGTGGGTGTGAAGGAGGATCTGCTTTCCTAGGAATCAATCGCTCACAATAAGGCACACCAGGGGCAGGGTGCTGAACTTCATGCAGACGGGAGGAAACAAGTCAACGGGAGCAGAACCTGAACCCGCACGCAAAAGGCTACTTCCTACAAGTCAACAGGAGCAAAGCCTGAACCTGCACACAAAAGGCTATTTCCTGTTCCTGCGGCCAGCAGGCTTCGTGTAACAAGACACCGCCACAGCTAGTGATTCTGCTAAAGCCGTCTGCAGTGAGTACCTGCCCTGTTGGGGCAGCAGGGTGCAATCAAAGATCCCCACAATCCCACCCTTTATTCTCCACCCATTTTCCCCCTAATCAGTACTCAGATCAGCCTGCATAAACCTCAAATATTTCTTGAGAAAACTGGGGTGTTGAAAATGATGTACAGAGTCTACTAGCTTAGAACTATGCATCTTAATTGCAGGGGCAATCATCTTAACGCAGAGGGGCAGATTTACCATTTTCTATCTGAAACTATTTCTGTCATTACTGTCATTCAAAATACAGATATACTCACACTCACACATACACACATTCATACATACAGAGATTCCCATTTCAAAACAATCTACACTAAATACGAAATGTTAAATTCTATGTCTTTTCTAATAACCCTTTTAGCTAGACTGGAGTTTTAGAATGAGCTTTCTCCACTCACTTCTGGTTCTCTTGACTAATAGGAAACCATTTGAAAACAAATGGCGTCCTCCAAGCATAGGAAGAGCCCTGGACTGGAGGCTCTGGCACTAACTGCAGCCATAGACCAGTAATTTACAGTCTGTCTCACTGTTTTCACATGTAACATGGGAATGGGTGGCTTTTCGCGAAGATGTTTTCCAGCTAAAAAATGCTATGATGCTAACCACTCAGAAGCATGAGCTCCCATCCCTTGGTCTTTTCTGGAGACAGTAACTGCATCAGAAATGCTTGAAGCCATGCAAAGCTGACTCAGGATGGTTATGAAAGGTAGCTGGCAGCGCAGCACCTCCCATCACAGAGCATCTGGCTCATGTCTGCTGAGAAGCCCCGAGAGCAGGGTGTGGTCTCCCCCAACCAAGGGTCTTCTCCAACTGATCTGGTGGCTACCAGAATCATCTGGTAGGAGACAGACCTCAGTAACAGAGCCTAAAAATGCAATCTGAGGGGAAAAAAAGAAAAAAAAGCAGCAAACTGGTTAAAACTGGATGCTATGTAGGGTACACCAGGCATGACCATAGGTTATATTACAACACAAACAATGGGAGAAGAGAGAATTAGTAAACTTAGGAGACAATAAGCAGGGAAGAGAATGAAAAATGATATGTATAGCCTAAGATACCATATCCTGCAACAAAATGTTCAAAGAAAAACCAGAAGGAAGTTGCATCATTAAGACAATATGATGAGAGGCGCCTCCTGTTATCACCAACTTTTGCTGGATAGGGGTCATAACTGTCTTACAGAAAAGGAAGAGCATTTCTTTTTTTTTGAGACAGTCTCACTCTGTCGCCCAGGCTGGAGTGCAACAGCATGCTCTCAGCTCACCGCAACCTCCACCTCCTGGGTTCAAGCAATTCTCATGCCTCAGCCTCCCAAGTAGCTGGGATTACAGGTGCGCGCCACCACGCCCAGCTAAGTTTTGTATTTTTTTTAAGTAGAGACAGGGTTTCACCATGTTGGTCAGGCTGGTCTCGAACCCCTGACCTTGTGATCCACCCGCCTCATTGAACCCCTGACCTTGTGATCCACCCGCCTCAGCCTCCCAAAGTGCTGGGATTACAGGCGTGAGCCAACGTGCCCAGCTCATTTCTTCTTTTTCAAAAAATCTAATAGAAGAAGAAAGAGGCTATACCACATGTCACACTTGTCCTGGCCTCTAAGCCTTGGCATATCCTGAATCTCAAAGGTAAAGCCAGAAGAGGGAAGGAAACAAGAAACAAAATGGTGGGACAAGAACTTGAAATATTACTGAGATGTGATGCTGGTGAGGGAGGGTGACCCCTAATTTGAATCATAGCATTGAACTGGGTGCGGCAAATTCAGGTTCAAATCAGGCTGATGTCAACATCTAGGGAATTAGATACAGCAGTTGAGGTATTACAGAAGATCCCCAGGCATGGTGATACCTGTCCTCACATGGATGATTATATCCATTGTTCTAGTAATTGTCTCTTAAGCATTCATTCATTCAAAAAAAAAATGTATTGGGTATCTACAGTGGTATGGTGCTAGCCACTTGGGATATTTATGTTGAGTAAAAATAGACCTACTCCCTTTTCCTATGGAGTTTTATGACCTAATCCCTGGTCCCATGGAGTTTCACAGTTGGGTAGGAGAGACTGACATTAATCAAGTAATCATATAACTATGATAAGTGCTGAAAAAGAGATGTTCACGGTACCATAAGAATGTACAGTAGGGGAACTCCAACCACACTGAGCATCAGGGAAAGCTTCTCTAAGGTAGTAAAGATTAAGTCAAGACCTGGATGACAAGCAGAAGTCTAGAAGTTGAGTAGGGGACGATAAGAGGACTTTAGG
This sequence comes from Sapajus apella, assembly GCF_009761245.1. NCBI lineage: Eukaryota > Metazoa > Chordata > Mammalia > Primates > Cebidae > Sapajus > Sapajus apella. The sequence continues at coordinate 3,553,627 of NW_022436981.1, read as the reverse complement.
CCTGTGTCCAGTTCCTGGGAAGAAGGCAGTCTCATTTTTTTTATGGACTTGATAGAAAGCCAGTGTGTCTGGAGCACTGTGGAAAAGGTTCAAAATAGTGTGAGATGAGAATGGAAAGCAGGCAGGGAGGAGCCAGGCTGTGCCTACCCTGCTGGGCCATGCTAGACATTTTACTCTTATCCTAAGTGCAAGAGGTCACCTTAGAAGGTGTTTAGGTATAAAGTGACAAAATCAGACATGCATTTTTAAAATTTCCCTCTGGCAGCATCACAACAGAAGCACAGCAGAAGTCCAGTCTAGGACCGGTCTAAGACCAGGAAAGGGTATGGAGAGAAAACAGCAGCTGGAATGGACACACAGGTGGGTCCAGGGGCTGCACTAAGTCTTCGGGGTCTTAGCTGCCTCCGCACGTCATCTGATCGTGGGGGTGAGCCTCCTGAGATGACCTCAGGCTGGATCAGGATGAGTTCTGGATGGGTAAGGTGAGCCTTGGATAACAGGCCTGCCTTGGGCCTACAGCTGAGAGTGATTTGGGCCGGCTCCACCTCATACCTTCTAATTCAGGAGTAGCGCCTGAGCGTCTGTACGTTTAACGAGCGCCCCAGGTAATATGATTACATAGCAAAGTTTGAGAACGATGGGCATAATTTTTATTAACAAAAGTTAGAAAGGAAAATTACCAAACCCTATTTTGATTTAATCTTCTCTATCAAGAAGGATGATCTTACATAGAAAGAGCAAAACAAACATGCATAAGAGGAAATTAAGGCCTAAGAGAAAGGAAGAGATAAGGGAGAGCAGTGTGCTGCTTTAGATGAATTCAAGTCTCCGTTCCAAGATAAATGATGTCCCACAACATGGCAAAAACGTACGTAACTAGTACTCAAGGGGCTGCTTCTTGACAGAGCAGGGTCTAAAAATTTCTTCCTTAAATTAAGTGAAATATATCTCCCTATAACTCCACTCATTACTAATGGTAGTTTTGCTCTCCGGGATTACTCTCTCCACATGAGAGCTGTTAAATTACTTGAAGATAATGCCTTTAAAGTTTATGACACAAAATATACTAGGTTTTACATTCCCTTATTCCATTTATCTTATTCTAAAAACAGCATTGCTATTGGTAAAATCTAAATTGCTGAAACTAAATTGTCTTGGAGGCACTGTTGGTGTTGACTTGCTTGCAGTCTACTAAAAACACTTTCAATAGAACTTTTCACACTTGATCCCACAGTGACTATCAGAAAGCAGAATGGGTTCACTAAAAAAGTGTCTCCTAGAATTACTAGAGCAATCAATTAGAAGGCAGCTCATCTGTCTATTGCATATCTGATCTCAGCAAGATATATGCCTTATCCTTAAGTGATTTAGAGCTAGTTAAAAGGCCTACCAGAAAGTGGTCATTACTATATAGATCATGGTCAGTTTAACAGAGGCAGATAGTGGCATAATCCAGGGCACAGTAGTCTTTCTGTCCAGCATCTTCACCAAAGTCTTGAAGGATTACAAGTGACCTTTCCAAGCTTCAAGGTGAGACAAAGTTGTGAGGAATCATCCAACCCAACAGAAGAAGAATCAGAACTATAAAATAACCCTACAGGATGGAAAGAGGAGGTGAAAGCAAGATGATAATATGAAATAAGAGCAAAAGCACAGTGCTGCATTTTGTCAACTACGTACAAGACAGACGGGGGCGCCTGCTCCAAGAGCAGAGTTTTTCATGGACTGAAAGCCGCAGTGTGATGGGATAACAAAAAGTTAACACAAACTTGGGATATATTAACAGAATATGAGTAGGCTCCTACGACCTGGTCAGGCATAGCTAGAGGACTGTGTTCTCAAGAGGCGGTGTCGGGCTGCAGCACTGGAGAAGACAGGGCAAGGTGTGGGACCTCCAACATCATATGAGGAATGGCTGAAGGAAGGCTAAGAGCACCCACCTACCTTCAGCCTCTCCAGATGACGCTCCTTCTCCTTCCCACCTGAACCAACACTCGGATTTCCCCAGATAGTCCCTCTTAACCTTCCCACTAGTCTGCTGCTCATTTTCCCTGTCAAGATGGGTCAAGTCCTCTTTGGAAGTTCTTCCACCTTTACTATAATCTACCAACCTGCAGGAGGTTTCCCCGCATAGGAAACTGGCTTAACATCTTTATACCCCTGTCTCGTACTGAGTCTTACCCAGTCCTAGGAGAGAGATGGACCCCCACAGCCTAGCCCACTCCTAGTCACAAAGTGTAACCACTGCAGGAGAGAATCACATAATCGTGCCATTGGCTCTTCCCATGATCTCTGCTCTCAATTGGGTCCTCAAAGATGCTCATCCAAAGTCATTTTCCATTCCCACCATTCACCCTGGCAACAGCTCCAGATGTTTTTCATTCTAAATCTTTCCCCCTACACCCTCACCCACTCCCAACCTAAAACCATCTGTCAGGTTTCATCTTCCTAAGACACAGATTTCCAATTTCACCTGCGAGGATTTCAGAAGTCTCTTAGGGCCTAGGTTTTCTTATTCACTATATGGCTCATAATCTGACTCTTCTGTTAAATCTTGTCTTTTAAAGTCTGTTAAAACCAATTGTTTTAAACCCTTAAAAAGCAAGTCTTCGTCACAATAAACAAAGCCCTGAAAAGAATCTGATGCCCATAACTGGGAGTAGTGCCATACAGTTCTATTCCTGAAATACTTTTGCATATATTAAAATGAAAACACTTTTTAGACTGATCATATTTATAATATATTATTGTTGCTACTAATACTGCATAGTCAATGTACACCAACTTTCTGTGTGAAGCCCCAAGCACCTCTCTATTATTTAATGTCAAAATGCATCACCAGGACATCCTTTGTACCAAGTGCATGCCTAACTTGCCCCTCTCCTGGGTTACCCTATAAGCTAATATTTCCTTCTATGTTAATCTCCTATTCTGATCTTTTTACCCACAGTCCATCATAAAAGGTAAAGCAGGGCAAAAATGTCCCTAAACAAATACTAAAGGGGACAGGTATGCATACATGTGGGTGTACACATATATGTACCTATACATATACACGTAAAACTAAAACTAAATATAAAGCTAAAAGAGAAAGATGATGTATTGAAAAAGAACAGAAGAATGAAATGAAGACTTCCTCTGCATGGAGATCTAAAGACAGACTAGAAATGGAACTGTTTCGGGGAAGAAGGATAAAACAAGGCATTACATAGGAGATGAACTCTTCCTTTCACAGCTAAGTATTAACTATACATCTTTAATTCCCAGTTAGGAGAAAATTACAAAGACAAGTTTTTGAAACAATAAGTTAATTTTTCCTGGAACATCACCCTCTCTACTTTTCTAAAAGCACAATAAAGTCAGATCATCTTCAGTTAATAAGGGAATGCCAACTGACAGAAATCCAAACAGAGCAGCTTTAAGAGGCTAATCTGTGGACACTGCTAACAGGCTAAGCAACAACATAACAGGTTGACCACCAACCCCTCACAGAGTCCTAGGGAGCTTCATTCTTTAAAGCCAGCATAGGCTGCACCTAAAGTCTACTCTTCCTCATAAGGTGGCCACCAGAGCAGAATAGATGTGAAGCTGTTTACACACAAGATTTGAGCCCTTTTTCAAAATAAGGATTGTGACTAGCAACCTCCTGTACAGAGATTCCCTGCTCACACATGTGCAAGGCAGCAGCAAATTTACCCAGCAGCCCCACCTGAAAGATCTCAAAGGAAGAAGACAGGGCAAGACTTCCCAGGAACTTCAGAAATTACAACTCTGCACCGCTAAAGTAAAAGAGAACCACTTCTAACAATCTGTCTTTGAGTGCGGTGACTTCAGTTCCTTGACACAAGTTGCCTCCAAGTGAGCAGGACCACAGCGGTTGTGAAGCCTGAGAATTCACTTGACCCCCACTCTCCTCCACACCCATACTGCTGGTACCCTGCCACCATTCTTCCTGCCCACCCCAACAGTCCCTGCGCCTCTTGTGGGTCCGTCCGCCCTCACACTCACAGCCACCGTCACCCCAGGCCCACTTTACCTCCCAACTTGTTTCACATTAAAGAATCATGTGGTCACTCAGCACTTGAACAGAACAGTAACTTGAGACACATGCAGCTCAGCTGAGCTTTCTGATTTCTGAAAGGATTACACTAGTCAATGTTTTGGGACAAGCACAGTGGAATCCTAGGACAGCCAAATATATACACTGCCTAATCCCAATGGCCTAATTGGCTGAGGTCCTCTTAATTTTTAAAGGAGCTCTGTTTTCTGAGGAAATACAGAATCAGGCTGAAGTTAGGTGCAAACCACTTCAGTCACAGTAACTGCTGCTAAGATTATCATTAGACAGGATGTCTGGCAGGTGGATTTTACCTTAAATACGTGCCTTCTATAATTGGAATTTAATCATTTAAATGATTATATTGCATTTTAAAGTATAATTTAGATATTCCTAATGCTAACTCCCTTTTATGAAAATACTCTAAGTATCCTAAATAATGTCCAATGGACAGAAGAAAAAGAAATTAGTCCTGCAGGACACATGTCACTTAGACTGTTGGCAACAAGCCCAACAGGAATGAAGGTGACTGCCTGCTAAGAATCTGGAACTCACAGTCAACTGGAATGGCTGAAGTGGCCTCCCGCAAGTCATTTCTCCAGAATCGGTTTCTCCCATCTGTAAAATATGTACTTCTAGAATTGTTTTAAGCCTTTGGTTTGTAAATGGTAAAGAACTGCATAAATGAAAGTGAGGTACAGAAATGGGAGGAAGCTGAGCCATGATAAAAGTACATTTCAGCTTCCCAAGAGTACTTGGTGGTAAGTACACAGGGCCATGGCGCTATGGAGATCTGCCTTTAATTTCTATATTTACCACTTATGAGTAGTAAGTGAGACTCTGGGTGGGTTATTCCACCTCTCTACCATCAGTTTCCATATTAATACCACCTATCTCAGAGAGCTCTTGTGAGGAACGTATGAGTTAAACTCATTAGAACAATGCCTGGCACATGGTAAGTATTTAATAAATGATAACTAATAGTAATTCAATCAAACAGACACTAGAAAAATACTAAGGCTAGGATAATCGTGGGTCACACTTCCTGAAGAAGTCCGTGACCCATTTATTCACTGATCACCAAAGCAAAAGTCACGTAGTAAGCACGTACTGTTTAAGACAATGGGGGACACAAAGATGAACAAAATATGGCCCTAGACTTTAAGAAGTCCAAAATCTGATGGAGGAGACAGACATGTGAACAGCAGTCATCAACACATGGAACAAGATATAATCGAGGGTTGTACGAGGTGGCAGGGGAGCCTGACTCGACTCTGCCTGGGTAGGTTGGAAGAGGCTCAGCAGAGGTGGCAGCATTTGATCTGAGTTTTGAAGAAACAATAAAAATCTGTTTGGAAAAACAAGATAAGGACAAGTGTCTAGGGAAAGACAAAAGCATGAAATATAGTAACACATTAATCTAAAATTTAAAAAAACAGTAGTGAAACTTCAAATGAATTGCTTTTCCATTACAAAGGAGAAAGTCACAATAAATAACATGATAGAATATCTAGCAGCCTATGCAGAAATGTCCAGAATCTACTCCTGGGTGAAGGGCAAATAAGAGTCCGAACCAAGGAAAAAAATGTCCCATCTACTTCCTTCTAGCATTTACATGCAGGGAAAATCAACTTCCATTGACTGCTTACAAGAACAACCAAGACTCAAAAGAATCAAGACTGCTTTTAAAGGAGAAAGTAAATCACGAAAGGGAACCCTGCAACCTAGGAAGAATCATGAGAAGGGAAATCCTTTGGGTATCTGCAGAGGTAGTTTTATGAGCCACTGTAGGCATGAGAATGCCCAGCCTCTTCTTTCTTAGCATCTTCTTTCCTCCACCTGACTGCTTCTCTGAGCTCCTCAGCCCCACTCCACCTTATCCTCCCTGAGTCTTCCCCACATCAGTAAATGTGCTCTACCATCCTTCAATTGCCCAGGCCAAAACTCTGAAGTCCTATTTTCCCCTCACCATCAGTGAGACTTGTGAACTCCCTATTTAAAAAATGAGAGTATTTAGGGCCAGGCACGGTGGCTCACACCTGTAATCCCAGCACTTTGGGAGGCCGAGGCAGGTGGATTTCTTAAGGCTAAGAGTTCGAGACCAGCCTGGCCAACATGGTGAAACCTCGTCTGTACTAAAAGTATAAAAACTAGCCAGGCATGGCAGAGGGTGCCTGTAATCCCACTACTCAGGAGGCTGAGGCACGAGAATCACTTAAACCTGGGAGGTAGAGGTTGCAGTGAGCCAAGATCATGCCACTGCACTCCAGCCTGGTTAATAGAGCAAGACTCAGTCTCAAAAAAATAAAAGAGAGTATTCAGAATCCTTCCATGTCCTTCCATCCCAATTGCTATGACCATTAACTGTCTTGGGCTACTGCAGCATCTTCCTTAACATAATTCTGCTTCATTCTTTAGCCCCTCGTAGTCCCCTCACACAGCATCCAAACAGGTTTTATTTATGCATGTAAGTGACATAACGTCATTCCCTTGCTTCACATCCCCCACCACACTAGCACCCCACTGCAATCAGAACTAAACCTAAGAAACTATTGTGGCCCCCACTAAGACTCCCCATAATCTAGCCTTTGCATGAGTTTTCTACTGCCTTAAATGTCAGTCCTCACAGATCTTCAAAGCTTTTCAAAGGACCCTTTCTCAACTTTCCAATCAAAATTAGCCCCTTCCCTCCCCAAGTTGTTCTCTATCAATTATCCTATTTCATTTTCTCACCAGCATTTATTATTATCAGAGATTGTCCTGTATGTATACATATTTAACTATTTATTGACTACATCTGACACTAAAATATAAGCTCCTTGTGAGCAGAAGCTGTGTCTCTCTCACTCACTTGCATCAGTGCCTGGCAGACAGTAAGCACTCATTAAGTATTTTTTGAATAAATGAATAACAGAATAGCAGCACATTCCCCCACCCTAAAAGTAGATGAATGTCCCAATCCACCAAACCCAAGGCCCCGAATCAGCATTATATTTTAGGTGTAGCTGACCCATCTAGAGGATAACAAGTTTAAAGCTATCTTAAGTGATATCTCCTTACATCATATCCTTAGTCTACTGCTATCACCGCTTTCTGAATCAAAAGAAGTGAACATTTGTGACAGACTGGTGTTTCCTGGCCCCTAGAGACAAGCAGCAGATGTCTGAATGATAAGAAGAGGTCTAGAGGAAGCACCTTCCCCAGGAAGCTGTGGGGAGGCCCTGGGCCTTCAGCTGAATATCAGCCATTAAAGACTTGCAGCAAGTATCACCATCAGACTGGCACTGCAAAGACACCAGGAAGGGAATATAGAATCAGACTGAAGTCAGGTGGGAACCACTTCAGTCAGGTTCTAGCCACTACATGGCTACAACTTTTGGCCCTCGGAATTGCAAGAGACATGGGAGAAGGCTAACATGAAATGCTAAATGCTTGTAACTTCTTCAATTCATGGTTGTGAATTTCATTTCACTCTTCTAGCAGTTTAAAGACGTCTTCTGCCTTTTATGTTGGCAAGTAGGAGAACCAGAAGGGACTATATGACCATGATGATTATCTACAGTTGTGGGGTAAGAGCTTGAGATATCAAGAGTGGCAAGCCAATCAGTGAGAGGTAACTGGGCCCTTCCTGTTACAAATGTCTTGTCCAAAGGATTACATGAACTAAAATGCAGATATGGCATATTGCAAAGAAGTTACAAAATCCATTACAGGCAAGAATTTAAATTTAATCATGCAATTACATTGACCCTAAACTGGAATAAAACTGAATGGTTTAACTATGTAAATATTTTGTTGAAATGTGATGTAAGCTGCTGTCCATCACTGAGGAACAATGACACCCCAGGACAGGAAATCAGAAAGAAGAGTTAATGCTACTAAGGTGGACATGATATCCTCTCAACCCTTCTTGTACTGATTTCCTCTCATCTGAACTTTCAATAAGTCACATTTAATGAGAAACTGTCACTGGGCTAGTCACAAAAGAAAACAAATCCCTGTAATAAATCCCTCAAAGAATTTACAGTCCAGCAGGGTAGAAAAGGTGAATACACGGTGTCCTTAAAATAAGGCAATCTTAACTAAAGCTTAGAGGGTGGATACACCACCTTTGGATGAAGGTTCCAGAACCTCTTTTCCTGAAGAAGACAACATAGTGGGCTTGCAGGGTGGGTGGACTCTTGTCAGCAGACAGCAATACTGTAGATGGGCTAGCTGAGTAAAGGGGTGCAGAGAGAAGCATGTGTACTCAGGAATGGTATTACAGCTGGGGCACAGGATGTGGTGTGCCAGGGCTGGGGAGGATAACTATCTCTTCAACTAGAACTCAAGAGCAGCGCTTTTCTCTCTCTCCATATTACCTAAGACCCCACTTGTTCCATGTGGTAGGCCCCAAATCATACTTATTGAATAAACAAGGATATCAATCCAGAGATTAAAAAATTAAATCTATTCAATTCATTTTCACGTTGCTGCTGTTCCAGATGTTCCTGGGTTTTCCTTTAAAAATTGGGTCACAGTAGAACACTGCACCCCCTTGGTTATAGACAGATACAGGCATTATGTCACTCACGATATGAAAACATTTCAAGAAAGCTCACGTGGTCAAGAGTGGATAGGGGTGACAAGTACATATGCGGACATCTAGAAATTTTGAAAGTTTCAAAAAGTTGTTGGGTCCAATACCTACTGGATGTTGAAAAAGAAAAAGACTAGTCTATAAATCAATTCTATTACTACTATAACCCCAAAATGAAGGGAACTAATACTCATAAAAATTCCAAGAAGCTACCAGTACCTAGAACGTCACTTGTTTTGTATTTTCGTTTTCAGAAATGTATCCAGTGGATGTGTTCTCTGCCCTGCCAGTAACTGGCTGTGCAACTACAGACAAGAAGCTTAACTTCCTGAGCCCCCCAACAGGGAAAACGGTGAAGAGAAGCTGACAACAGGAGGAGGGCCAGGCCTGCAGAGGTGGCCACACTCCCCATCTGCTCAGATGCACTTGTGGTACAGGCAAGCCCCACACCTCCTCGGAGCCTCACTCTCTGCACACGTATCTGCTAGCAGGGGATGCTGCAAAAACATAGACCTTCTTCATAATTTTCCCAGCCATTGGTTTCACGATATCTAAGGTACCTTTAGGTTCTAAAATGTCCTCTAGATCTATCTTATGATCTCATCTTTAGATTTCAAGACAAAGCCTTGAGAGAAGCAACTTCTTAAGTGACTCTAGCAACACGCAGGCTCCAAAGGCCATTTCTAAAGCATTAGTCATTAACAGCATAAATAGCAAACAGTTAAAGATTAGAATACAGAAATTAAACATTTAAAAAGCCAGTGGTTGCCAAATCATAGAACATATGTTTATATATATTTTTTTATTAGTCATCGTAAATCCATTACAAATCATATATAAACAGGTATATATACACATATACTTCTACAAACACACACACACACACACACGCACACACACAGTTTAAAGATTACTATAAAGACAAAAAGGAAAGCTATTATGTGCCTTAATGAATAGTCTATTACTTTATTTTTTTACATATATTTAGGGGGTATAAATACGGATTTCTTACATGCATATAGTGCATAGAGGTGAAGTCTGGGCTTTTAGTGTACCCATCACCCAAACAGCAATCATTGTGCCCAATGGGTAATTTTTCAACTCTCACCACACCTCCCACTCTCCCATCTTTTGTAGTCTCCAACTCCAGCACCCATAGCTACAAGCTTCAAATTCACAACTTAGTGTGAATTTTAACCTTGTATTTTTATCAAAGACTGGCTGTGTCTCGTGAACACATTTACCTTTTAACTCCCACATATCAATGTTTAAAGTTTTATATCATCTAAAACATGGCCATTCTTCAAAGAGCAATAATGTTCTTCCTTAATGCAGATGTCTGCTTATCTTTAGTGTTTAGATATTTGATTTTTATAATTCCATATTTTTTAAAAAATACACACTCATGCAAACTCATACATTCACACTAAAATACATACATTCACAGAAAGTGAAACCTGCTCTAGGTAACTATCCAAGAATACACTTATATAATATGGGCAGGAGAGAAGGAGAGCTAGGTCATTTCGTTTATAAACAATTATGTTTTGAGACCATTAAGAACATTCAAGCCTAACCACTATAGACAAAAATCTAACCATAAAAACGATCCCTGTCAAGGGTTTATTATACATTTTGTTTTGACTTACTTTCCCTCTATTCTAGTCCACCTCTACCAATGATAGCAACTAGATGACATGTAAACTTCCTTTCAGCTCTCAATAATTTTATCTGCAAATTAAAGATTTATAATAATTAATACACTCTCTTGTCATCGTGACCTTAAAGCTTTCAAACTAGTCATTAAATAAAATCTGTTTTTGCACAAATGAGGCAAAAAGAAAAGAGTTGGGGATCTCAATGCACTATGTGAATGATTAGTCGGTAATGTAATGCCGATGTTAATTTCTCAGAAGAAAGGTAAAGTAAGTAGCTGACTAGAATTTATAAAGAGAAATGTCGAATGAGGAACCAGAGCTAAATGTGAATCAGAAGTGAATTCTGTATGCCCGATGAGCCACTCATTGACCTTGCCTTATAACTACCAATCAAGGCTTCCTGTTTGCCCTGGGCAATTTTCAAGCAGACTTAATGAAATAGTTATACATGTAAGAAATGTAAGCCCAAATCTGAGACGGTAACACTAATTTTCTAATAGTAAAGGTGTGATGTTATCCCCTGCACCACCTGGATACAATAGAGAAACTTATAACAAACATTCTCCCAAAGTGCATTATTACCATTCCACCAGGGTACAGACTGACATTGCTGCAGAGTAGAGCATTCTTAGAAATATAACCCAAAATTTTATCCCCAAGTTATTGAATGTTAAAATTTTTTAACAAAAAAAGAAGAAATCAATGTCTTCAAGTCTTAATTCTTTAATAATAAGCCACTTCACAGCTCCAGGAGTTTTGAAGAGAACACATCTCCTCTGGTAGCCCCTCACCCCCAGCCTGCCGGCATCTATGCAAGTGAAACCTATGAATCTGTCTTACCTGTAATCTGACTCTGTCCTTGTGGATTAAAAGGACTTGGTGCAGAGTTCAGGGAGGGCCGTGGGTTCTGAGGCGGGACACCTACTCTCATACTGGGATGAGGAATGCGCCCTAAATCACTGAGGCGGTCAGAGAACAAACTAGGTTTAGAGTCATCAAGCTTCTGTCTGTGCCCTGGAAATAGCAAATCATAAAATAAAAGCATATTAATTAGCTGAACAATTGACCATGCTAAATAGATATGTGAACATACAAACTGGGAGTTTAAGCCAAGGAATTATCAATACTAATATATAATGACATGTCTACACAATGCCTTCCATTTCAAATTGCTTTATAAGCAGTAACTGGTGGCCAGCATTCCTAGCTCTGTTTCATAAATGGAGAGCTGAGGTCTCAGAGGACAACTTGGAGTCAAGCATCAGTAGAGAGGCCGGATACTAGGCGCCTTCTCTGGCCCTCTCAGTGAAAAAACAGGAGAGGTGTGTACTGGGGGTATTTGCTTGTTTCAAGATGGAGGAAAACCCCTCTGAAAGTTCAGAGAGTCCAAGTGTGTAAGCCACAATGTCACAAAGCTGGAGCAGAGACACAGACAAACACATTTGTCAAAAAGAAATTTCCACAATGACCATAGTGACTTTTCTTTAATGTTACAACTACTCTTTTCTGGAAATTAAAACTCAAACCTAAACCCCTTTTAGAAATAGAAAAACAGAAATGTAAGCAGGGAAACTCAAATTCTCAAGAGGAATCTGGATATTTTGTGATATGCCAAAGCTGGAAAGCATATAATAAACTCTGTTAAATCAGAGAGAATGCTTTCTTATTTTAAATCCACTACTGTGGTTTTAGAAAAGAAGCTGAAATATACTCTTTGAGTAAACATGTGACTGTGACAATCCATTATTTGGAGGAAAAAAAAAAAACTTTCTATCGCTCTTCTAGTTTATTCGAGCCTAAAGCCTAAGGAAATTCTGAGTATTAGAGAAATACGCAAAATTAAAATAAACCCAAGGTACTAAGACCTTTTAAAAATCATCAAATCATTCTTAACAAAAGACATGCTAGTGTCTTGGTGCAAGTATAACGGAAAAGCATCTGAATCTGGGTGTGCCATAGTAGAGGAAATCTATAGGGGGGTGCTATTGGGGACAAATTCAATGCCCATTAGAAAAACGGAAATGGACTGTGGATTCCTTCCTCCAGATTCTGTGCCAGTGAGGCCCTGGGGTGCTGCCCCAACATTTTAGTATAAATATTAAGTGACTGAAGCTGATTCGAGGAAGAGCCATTAAGATGATGATGGGATTAAGAGTTTGCCCTTTGAAGAGAAACCAAGGGAATTAGAATATTGTTCATAAAAGAAAAAACCTTGAGGAAGGTTTATGAGAAGGCTTCAAGCATGGGAGTTTTTCACTACTCCATGGGTAGCGCAAACGCCTTAGCTTCCACTTAATACAGAACAAGAGGAATGCATCAGGATAGGGTTAAATTGAACACTAGAATTTCCCAACCATAAGCTGTCTTCATAAGACAAATTCCTTATTTTATTTGCCCCAAAATGTATTTTCCTGTCTCCTTTTTCATTGCCTACCCAGCCCAAAGAAAACAGATAGGAAGCCAGGGCTTGGTAATATGAGTGTAGCTGTCTCCACGGCCAAACGTGTTTCAACTAGGCCCATTAACTGAAACGCACCCACCACCCTATTTCCTGCCAGTGCAAGTTTTTGGGCATCTGCTATAACAGAGTGACTAGACCTAGGAGAAAAATAATGGAAAAATGAGAGAAATTCATTGTTAACGGTTGTTTTCCCCACCATTAATGTGTTGTATCCAGATTACAAATAGATTTTAGATCCCTAGAGGACTTTTATAGGTGACCCAAAACAGGTCCTAGAGCCTGGCAAGCAATGTGTTCACCTAGGAAGTGACTGAGGCGTGTAGAGGTAGAACAACTAGCTTATGGTCCTCAGCTGCTGACTAGCTCAGCTTCAACAAGGACATAGCCCTCGTCCGAGTTGACTGAATTTCCATTCATCATGAGGCACCATCAGTGCTGATATTCTAGCTTTCTCTTCCCTTCCTCTTCCAGCTGCTATAGAGGGCTGAAAATATTCAGATAACATAGAGTGAGACGGCTAAGAACTCAGCCCAGTGAGGTGCCAAGGCTGGCTTTCAACATAAGCAGAAGTAGCAACAAGGATTCAATTACAAAGTTAAGAATTCACCGCTTATCCTAAACAAATGGCTGTAACCTAACTCACCAAACTTCCAGCCATACATCTTGCTGGGTCTAACTCGTTTCACAATAGGGAATTATATAGTACTTGTCACAGATCCATGGAGTCTGTCCCTCATACTCACACACACACGCACACACACACATAGCATTGGTGTGGTGTTGATACAGCTGTAAACATTAACAAGAAAGCTTACGGAATTGTCCTGGAAGTTATTTTTCTTAATAGGCCATATTTTTGGCATGGCAGGATCCCTGAGGGCTAAGGGGAGGGTTACATGATCTTGCATGGTTCCTTTATACACTGGGACTTTACGTGGGCCACGGGTCACAAGAAAATTTAATAAGCTTTGCCTCTGCTTTCTATAGCCTTTTCATTAGGCTTTCCTAGAGGCTGTGTGAGATGTGAGCTCAGGCTGTACATGTGTGAGTGCATTTTCACTCTCTCTTAGCCCAGTGCTTTCAGGAGCAATGAGAGATTACAGACAAGAATAAAGGACTTAAACTAGCACTGGTCAGTGTGAAAAATTTTAAAGCCGGTGAAATTTTAAAAGCCTCCATGACCTTTTGGAGATTATGTTCAAAGAGCGCTTCCAAGTATCTACAGGCACCCTAGAATAATTCAGGAAACATTTATCTGCAGATGCATGTATACAAAAACATGTGCATTTTTCTTTGTAGATATCTGCCCCTTCACAGCCACCACTGCAACCACAACAAAATCTCCTCTTCATAATATAAGAAGTACATTGAAGAGCAAAAGTCAAACAGGTTCTTCACATTCCAACTATGACAAATACCTGTTACCACTAAACCACATCAGGGCAACACTCGAATGACGGGCTGAAAGAAGGAGTACTTAAATCCTCAGCACCCAAGCCATTCCTTCAGAAATCAAGAACATGGATGACCAAGGACACACTGACTAAGGCAAGGACAGGGTACTCTGTCATAGTGCCATGAGGACCAAACCTCATCCCAAGGAACAAAGAGTAGATCTTCCAAGCAGGAGGAGGGCATGAAGAACGGAAAACTCTTGTATTTCACACTGCCATGTGTGTACCTATGCAACAATCTTGCATATTCTTCACATGTACCCCAAAACCTAAAATGCAATTTAAAAAAAAGAAAAGAAAGAAATATGGAGCATATCAAAATACCTAATTAATTCTTGCATCCTTCTTCTGAGCAACACATCATGTGTTATAATATGAGAGATTGAAATGCTAAATCCTCAGTATTTTAGCCATCTAAGAAGCACCAACTATGGTTTGACATGTAAAATCACATGTTAAAAAAAAAAAAAAAAGAATGGAAAACTCCTGTATTATACTTGAGACTCTATGCAAAACCTCAGTCCTGGATCCCTTCTCTAGCTGCACTTTCTCCCCAAGTCCTTCCATCCTTGCTGAATAAGACAATTCCCTGAAACAGATGGATGTCCAGGCCTGACATCAGATCAATTAAATCAGAATTTCTGAAAATGGGACCTGGGGAAAAGGTCTTCTTCTTTTTTTAAGGGCTCACCCCATGATCCAGTGTGCAGCCAGGATTGAGAACCACAGCCCAAGATGATCTCAATTTCATGCACTAAATACCACTAAATATTTATACCAATGACTCCCCCTTTGCTGGGTCGAGCCCTGACCTCTGTCTTGAGTTCCAGGTTTGTGTGTTCCACTGCCTACTTGACACCTTCCCTGGGGTGTTCCAAAGGCATCTTAAATGCAGTATATTCAAAACAGAATTTTTTTTATTCTCCCCTCCAAAAACATCCTGTTCCTCTCCAGTAGTTCCGCATCTCAGTAAATGGCACGAGCCACTTAGTTTCCTAAGCCAAAGGCATAGACGTGTTCCTTGATTTCTCCTTCTGTCTCACTTTCCACATGCAATCCATTACCAAGTCCTGTCATTTCTATCTCAATACTATATGTCAAATCCATTCAGTTCTCTCCATTTCTACTGGTACAACCTTGGCCAAAGACCCTAACATCTCTCTCTGGGCAGCTGAAAAACTGTCTCCTATTCAGTTTCCCATCTCAAGACCTTTCCATATTCCTGAAATGCTCTTCCCCGATTCCTTATAAGGCCCATTCCTTCTTATGCCTTATACCTCACAATGAACACCAGCTCCAATAAGAGGCCTTGATTGTCTCCCATAACCAAAGTAGGTTCCCACCGTCTTGAGCACACCCTCTCTTTATTTTCTTTACGGCAGTCACCACAATCTGTAATTATCTTGTGTATTTATTTTTGTCTCTCCTGTAAGACTGTAAGTCTCATGAGAATGAGCGCTCTGTCTTGTTTACAGCTGTAATCTCACAACCTAGTTCAGTGCCTGCTACACAGTTGGCGCTCAGTAAATATTTATGCAGTAAGTGAGTGAATGAATATTCTCCTCTTTTACATAAATTCCTTGATTGAAAGAAAATTTTCTGGCCCAGGATAGCATATTGTACCACCATTTTTCACCAAAAAAGTTCTTGTTTGGCAATCTAGTGAATCTAGTGGACAAAACCCATCTCTAGAGACAAGCCCTTATTGGTGCTTCCTACAAAATTTTACTAAAGGACATTCATTTAAGTGAAAACTTGCTTTCTTTCTGGAAAACCTATTTGCTTTCACTGTAATTCTTAAGCATTGCTGAAAGTCACTGAAAATTAGAGCGATGAAAAAGGACAATAGAATTCATTTAGACGCTAAAGTGTAGAGCAATGTACTTCTTTTATGGATGAGGATCCTGAGTCCCTGAGAAAAGAAGTGCCTTACCCAAAGCCATATACTTAATGGCAGGACCAGAACTCAGTTTTCCTGATTGCTGGTCTAGGTTGTTTTCTTTCCCTTGCCAACCAGCTTATTTCAGATCATAAGAATTCAACAGCAGTCATTCAGGGGAACTCAGGATCAAAAATCAATTGAAAATTAAAAGCAAAAAAAAAAGTAGTTTTCAGAAAACATTTCTTTTAAAAAGTTGAGTATGTTTAGCTGAATATGACTTTTGTTGCAATAAATTCAGGGGCACAAGAAGAAATCATAATCAAAAGGTCACGGCATTCACACATCCTTAGAGCAAAGACAAATGAGAAACAACAGTTAAGTCCCTAAGCCGTAGTCTAGCTAATCACCCTACTGTGGCCTACCCACAGTGAGTTAGTAATACTGCCATTATAACTTCTGCTTTCAAAAATCACACATCTGAAACTGGCACACAAAGACTCTGAAATGTGGTCTGTGAACTAGAAAAGTAAACTGTGTGAGTGCAACCCATTTTGCCCATTTTTATGAAAGTTGATTGAGAAATGTTTAACAATTTTAGAAAGCAACATGGCTCCCTAGCCAGAACCTAGTATATTCTCTGTACTATATCCACAACCTGACACACTGCACCAGTCAGAGCGCCCCGAAGAATGTCAAAATGCACTTAGAGAAAACAAAGTATCTTTCATGAAGAGTGTGCCATGTGATGCCCAGTCTACCCCAATGTGGCACAGCAGAGACATTTTGCTGATCACTAGGGCGTGACGTTTGGCAGCTCATCTTTTTGTAGTATTTTAACTTGATATTAAACATTTCCTAGGTATCTACTTGTATTCTAAGTATCATTAAAACATAATTTTTAAATAAAGTTTAAAAGAAGATCTGTAATAGAGCATCAATAAGGAATCAGTACCATGTCCATATTTGGGTCAGTTAGTGCAGCTAATGTGCACTGGGTATCTACTACATGCAAGCCTCACTAGGGTATTGTGAGAAGGAGGGCATAGAAGAATATATAAGATAACATCCTTGTCCTCAAGGAGTTCACAGTCTAGTGGGGGAGAAAGCAATTAAATATAACTGAAGAAAGGCTGTGGTGGGGGCAATCACGAAAATGCCATGATTGGGAATCAGTTGAGAAAATCTGAATATGGACTATTTTTAACATAATATAGTCCAAGAATATAAAGTTTAAGGAAGTGGTACTTTCTGTGATCATGCAGAAAAATGTCCCTCTTATTTAGAAGGGCTAACACATATGTAGGGATTAAAGACAGCTCTCGACTGGGCACAGTGGCTCACGCCTATAATCCCAGCACTTTGGGAGGCCAAGGTGGGTGGATCACCTGAGGTTGGGAGTTCAAGACCATCCTGACCAACACGGAGAAACCCAGTCTCTATTAAAAATCCAAAATTAGCCGGGCGTGGTGGCACATGCCTGTAATCCCAGCTACTCAGGAGGCTGAGATAGGAGAATCACTAGAGCCCAGGAGGTGGAGGTTGTGGTGAGCCGAGATTGTGCCATTGTACTCTAGCCTGGTCAACAAGTGTGAAACTCCATCTCAAAAAAAAAAAAAAAGACAGCTCACTTGATTAATAAAACCATACTTTGGCAGTCCATGAGCCTCATCCACCATGCATTCAGACTTCAGTGGAAGAGAGGGTTGCCTGGGGAGACATGAGCTAATTTTGCTGTCACCAAGTATGTGATTAAATAAAGTCTGGTCCAATGCTCTAGGGCTCAGGCCACAGGATGTAACAGTTTCAGAATGTTGTGACAATGATCCTTGGAGTAAAAAGGAAGAGAAGAGAGGACTTGCATCAGAATTACTATTTCTCGGAGAAAATCAGTCATATGTCCACAGAGCTGCTATTCCACAGCAGTTTTGGAAAAAAATAATGAGGCTCTTCACTTCTCATCTATCTTAAAAGTGCTACATGAAGCACTGTGTGTGTAGGAAAGGGTTAGGGAACCAGTTGACTAATTTTAAAGTCACGATTCCATTCCACATGTAATTACTAGAATTCTGCTACTAAGGATGAGCCTTATTGTATCTTATGGAGTTTAGTTGATGGTTTCCAGCAAAAGCAATAGCACAGATTACACGGACTCAAGTATGTTCTTAGGGAAGCCACACAAAGTTCTTATCCACATACTTTATAACTATTGAGGCTCTAGATTAAAACCTTTGATTTTCTGCATTCCTACACACATGTAAAAATGAAAATACTATTGAGAAAAGTGAAAGTCTGCTCCTCTGTTTACTTTCAGATGACTACATTTCACTGCTGGTTTGTGAATGTCTGGAAATCAAAGACCTATACTCTTGTAATGTTTAGTTAAGCCCTTTGCCCATCCCTGCCTCCTCGAGCTGTCCCAACCAGCGTCTCCTCTGATTTCCTTATTTCCATCATCACCACCTTCTAGTCTCCCAGACTCAGAATCCAGCTTAGGCATATCTTTGTTGCCTCCTTTCTTAGACCCCCATCATCCACTTAAGCCCACTTTTATAGTTTCTTCAGGAATGGGCCCCTACTAGAACCCTCCTACCCTCTGACCTGTGGCTAATAGAGCAGAGGAGCAGCCTGGCATATTTGGAAAGGCGTCAAAATGGAATCCTGTTGGTCTCAGCTTCCTCATCTACCAAAAATGAAGAGTTCATTTCCATAATTTCTAAAATTCTCTATGCCCCCAAGTCCTAACATTCACATCACTTACCTGCTCAAAACTTTTCAACTGTCTTCCATTGTCTATTGAATTAAATAGAGCCCCCTGAGCCCAGCAAACAAGGACCTGGAAAATATGTTCGCAATATGCGTTGTCACTCTCATTTCCAGTGGCTACAACTGTACAGTTCCTGGCCTGTGCTCTACTCACACTGGTCTATTCACAGTCCAAAGACACCCCGTGCCTTTGCCCAAGCTGTCCCCTCCACTTGGAACAACCACTCGCCATCAACTCCATTTGGCAAAATCCCTTCCAAGCTCAACTTGGTCATCACATTATTCTGATGTTTCCTGTCTCAAGAGCCTTCATGATCCCTCTGATTTCCATCCCAGCAAGCTGAGAGCAGCTACGACTGTTTTTTGTCTACCACATGTGGTTATGCTTAGGTGCAGTAGGCATTCAGTAAGCATTAACTTACTATGAATTGACATAAAATATTTATACAAAATTTCAAACTCTATTATCTTAGATTTTCCTAGACTTGACTGAGAACCCCTTAAGGATGGGTGTCACGTTTTATATCTAGCACAAACTTAGAGCCTAGGAAAAGAGAAGTCACACAATATAAATGATTGCTGAGTTAATAAATAAGAACATGGATAAATTTAAAATTATCTGTACTTTTGTACAGTGAAGACAAAGAGGACAGAAAAAAAAAAAGCTGGTTATTGGGAAATATTTCCCACAGTAAAATTGATGAGTCTATAATCTTTGCTGGGAAAGGCTGCTGAGTCATCTTTTTTCCTAAGAGTACACTGTCTGATTCAGGTCAAAAACTATTTCTGGACTAGTATAAAGAAATGGACTAAGAAATTGTCTTCATGTTTAAGGCCTCTAGCCCTTTGAGCCACTGGAAATTAATAGCCATGCAATATGACACAGGATAGCTCGTGAGTTAAGATAGCCCTAGGGCAGTGCTAGTGTGTGGCTTCAGAGGACCACAGATCATAAACAAATCTGCTTCCAGAATATTCTTCTCTGATGGCATTTCAAAAATGAGCTAACAGAGCTTCTCTCTAAGGGCCCCTCTTAATATATAAACCAATTTCTAAAGTTAAAAAAAAAAACCGTAATCACTACCACATATCTTTGAGAGTCCTTTTTCGGCTCTTAAACAGAGTCAGGCAGGTAGGATTCGGCATTTATCAAGAGAGAAGAGAGGAAGAACAATTTCACCCAAGAGAGGTCTGAAGCCTTTCCAGTCTCTTGGGGGAAACATAATTATGGGAAGAAAAATATAATCTACTCGAGAGACATAATTATATGGTTAAGCCATAGACTCCATAGAAATGTTCTAGGGAGTCCTGTTCATAGAAAAAAATGTTAAACGCTGAATTTGCTTTCTTTTAATACTAAAAGGCACCCATTTAGGTCAGTGACATAAAGTTCACTATCTCAGCCTTATAAGTAGTCATTTTCAAATACAATTAGACGTGTGCAAGAGAGAAGTAAAGGCCTGTTCCTTTCAAAATTTAGGCTTCTAAGGGTTAAAGAATTTGAGATCTTTGAATAAATACATAAATAAAAGAACTGTATGTTATTAATTTGAATGTCTATAAATGCAAGTTCCTTTATAACTTTTAGATTTTAGGCTGTGGTGAATCACAACAATCAAAGGATACAGTGTCTGGGAGAAAGGACAGTTATCAGAGTGTGCCAATATCAGTCACACTTCAGAGAATAAATTATAATAAACACGTGCTTAGAGTATAATCCCTTTTCTTGAGATAATGGACTCAAAAAACTTGAGACATCTGAAGAAAAAGAAACTTTATAGGAGGTAGGAAGCAAAAAAGGATTTAAAAAAAATTTTTTTTAAGACCAGATGAAAGCATCATGGAGATATACAAGAGAAGTAATACTTTTTGCAGGCAGAAAAAAAGAGCTAACCAGGTCCCTAGCTAACTTTGCCACAGCTCCTCTCCCATGTCCTCATACACCTCTAACCTACTATGTTTCTTTATTACAAATCTACTGATATTTTCTCATTTCAAAGCTACTACTCAAATTTGTCTGCCTGTTGTTTCCAAGGGATGCTTCCATCCCTCCTTATTCCAATTCAAAGTAAAATTATATGAATTAGGAGTTTTCAGAGTTGTAAGAGAATATGGATTTCATCAGACCAGATTCTTCATTTTAGAAAAATAATTAATGGCCAGGAAAAGACTGAGACTAGCTTTGAAGTTACGGAACAAGGCAGTGACACTGGGAGGCAGTTCCCTAAACTGCCTGAGCCTCCTTTTTTTCCTACCAGACTGCCACTGAGGGAAAGAAGAAGAAAACCTGAAGCAAAGAGAACAGAAGGACACATTAAGAAAAAGTGCAGAAGTTTACTTCAAAGATGTTATTACATTATGCCCCGTCTCTCCGACTCCGTTTTATCACAACACATCTTGTTCTCCTACTAATTACAGCTCAACGTCCACACCATCCTGGGCCACGTGAATCTTCATCTCTCCCTTGACTATGGGAAATGAACAAAACATCTCTTTTTCTACGTCTACACCTTAGTTCCAAAACGTAGTAAAACTTGAGTGTTTTGGTTCCGAAAACATTTTCTTTGCCTTCTTTTTCTATAATACGTTCATACATACTACAGTTCTTTGTGTTTCTAACACTTATAGAGACCCCACTGAGAGATGTAAAGAATTTTTTAGCGGTAACATTTTCAGCAATGGAAATAGCAGTTTTCATAGTTGAACAAAAAGCATCACTGTTTATTTGCCAATCCAGCTAAACATGGATGGGATTATTCTTCAAAGAATGCAGTGACAACTAGCCTACAAACAGACTGTCACGCAATTCCTGGATCCTGGCTCAATTTCCTTAGCATGCAGTCCTTTCTGTTTCTCTTTCATTATTACGGTTTTGTGCATATTTTATGTGAGACAGACGAGAGTGAGACAGAGACAGAGAAACAGAGAGACAGAGTGTGTTTTAAGCAAAGAGAAACACTACACAGATGTAATTAAAAAGTGCAAAGGGCTCCTCTCTTGACATTCACTACTGCAGCAGCAAAGCATCATTCTCAATTTTCTCATTTCTGTAACAGGAAGAAAATGTTAAAAAGTAATAACCAAGGAAAAAGTCAGCCAACTCCCACAGCCTGGTCTTGCTGTGCTGAATGGCAGAGAAGATCACAGAGGAAGAAAAAAGAAAAAGACAGAAAGAAGGAGGGGGAGAATTTCTTGCTTAAACTGGACCTAGTCCAGCTGGCAAGAAGAGGTGATTTTCTTAACGCCTGCAAAACCTGATTACTTTTTTTAAAGGAATGAAGAAGAAGGAGATGTAAACACAGCCATTAAAACAGATTTAAGGTACTTAGTTTTAATCTAGTCTAAGACCTCTTCAATTGTATGCTGCTCTGCAATTCTCGGCTTGCTAGACATTAATACAGCACATAGGCACATGTCAGTGTCTTCTAACCCGTGAACGCTTTCAGTTGAGCTCTGTGGTTACCCTCTCAGGTCAGGCATGGAAGGAACGGCAGCTTAAGCAATAATGGATGGATGTCTGTTATGTGCAATGTCTGTCAGAAGTCTGTTTTATGACATTAAAGGACTATTGTGTTTATATCTACACAACAGGTCTTAAACAGACTGTTTAAACATGATTAAACAAGAGATGTCTTTGAAATAACCCCCCTAATAAAACTCAGATGGGTAAGAAACTGAAAAATGCAGTCAACAATATTTTGAAAAATCATTTCTCTCTAGGCTGCAAGGGTAACATGATATAAACTCCAAAATAAAACAGTTTTTATAAGTTAAACTCAAAGGATTACCTCATATATCAGCACTGCTTTCCAATGGAATAGCGTTTATCCACCTATCCATCCACCCTTTCTTAATGCTGTTGTACAAGTTGCTAGTCTTGATAGACAGATAATTGCTTTATTCAGCCATGTGTAATGAAGGGAGCCTATTGTGTTAATCCCAGTATTCTTATCTTCCGTGAACTCTGTAAAAGGAACTGAAAACCCTACCTCTTCATTTTAGAACTACTGGAGTTGACTCACATTCAGATCTGTTAAAGTGTTCTTACATTCCACTCTGTCACTAAAGGTGCCAAGTATTTTGAGTAGGATCAAGTTATTGTTATATAAAAAGGAATCTAAAGTAGTCTTAAATGGAGTTAGAAGATAGCAAATTTTACTTTTTTTCAAGGCACAACAGATATTTTAAAGTATATTATTCTTAACTCAAAGGAAGCAGGTTGGTGTGGGTTAATAGTAAAAAACAACCTTTGAGTGATGATATTTAAAGCCTTTTTTGTTTTTCAAAAGCAAGAGTAGCATTAAGTTTTGTGGATATCTGCCTGCTGGCTTCATGCTGAATTATTTAACCACTAATGACATTTTGGTGAAATGGTTTTTTTTGTTCCCTATGAAATATATTGACATTTCCACATATATGTACATATATGTGGTTATAAAATTATATTATTGCTATTATATGTATACATATGTGTACAGAGAGGAAGAGTCCAGCCAAAGGGACAGTGTTACTACTAACATGAGTTTCATGTCTCTATCCAGGTAATTCGGGATGCTGTCCTCTCAAGGCCCAATACGCTTTATACTCTATTTTTACCATGACATCAAAAACACTTCCGATCACGAACATACCTTTCTTTGCAATAGAAATAAACTTTTCTTTGCAATAGGAAGTTCTCATCCTTCAGACTAATTAGATGCCTTCATTTTATTTCAAAATGATACATACTGAAGAACTTATGAAGCTCACTGGAAAAGAAGTAATGCAATCTGGAAGAGTGGGATAATCCCTGAAAGGACATCATCATTTGATTCTTTCTCTTCTGGGTCCTATCTCTTTCATGCGCCTTTCATTGAGAATGTTCTCAGGAATGGCATTCTTTCTGCTCAAAGGATGGGCTCTTTTCAAGATTTAACTTGCCTACTGTCTCAACAAATCCTACTAACAACTCTTGCAATTCAACACACAAAGTCTGTCCTATGGTGGGCACCTATAATCTCAGCCACTTGGGAGTCTGAGGCAGGAGAATCGCTTGAACCCAGGAGGTGGAGGTTGCAGTGAGCCAAGATCGCACCACTGCACTCCAGCCTGGGTGACAGAGCAACACTCCGTCAAAAAAAAAAAAAAAAAAAAAAAAAAAAAAAGGCTGTCCTATGGAATTGATGACTGCCCAAAATGCAGTAAGAAAGAGAACATGTGGCTGAAAGGAGACATGATCGCTACTAATAGCAAGTGGAGAACTTCTCAGGTACAGAATTTTCTCATCTGTAAAATAACAAATGACCTAATTTGCAATCCTAAGAATCAATAATGCTATCGATTCCTCACCTGTCACTATGAGTTCCACAAACACACACACACATACACACACATTTCCACATAATTAGTGAACTTAATGGAATAGTTAAAAGACCAAGGCAGCGTGACTGAAAAGGAGAATCGCATATCTAATTCCAGGCCTGACTATACAAGAAGCAGGAAAACTTGGGAGTCTATTCCTAGCTCTGCTACTAAGTTAGTTGTGAGGCTGTAGGCAAATAATCTATCATCTCTATGACTCAATTTCCTCCTATGACTCAACTTCCTCATCTGTCAGAAAAAACAAAGTATCTGCATCACAGGGATGTCATCAGGACAAAATGTAATAAGAGGTGAAAATGTCCTACACAGGTAAAACCACAAGGCAAGTGTAAAGTTTATTCACTTATCAATTAAAATGTCCTAAGCATTATTATGTTCCATGAACTATGCTAAACTAGGGGGCTCACAGTATACTGGAAGGCATCATAAAAACAAATAATTACAGCAGTGTGATAAATAATGTAATTAAAGTATCAAGAGGAAACCAAAGAGGAACCAAAGATTAAATACTTGACTTTCAAGAACAATCAGGAAGGGTTCCCAGAGGAGATGGCGTTTGAGTAGACTTAAAGACTGAGCAGAATTCAGTCAAGAAAGTGCAGAAGAAACTGACCTTCCCAAACCAGAAGGAACAGCAGGTGCAAAGACACTGAGATGAGAAAGCAGAGAGTGAAGCAATCTGGCATAGCTGGAGCTCAGCCAGAGGTGCGTGGGTGGAAGGCAGTTGGGCAGAGCAGATACTGAAAAGC
The DNA here is from genome assembly GCF_009761245.1 of Sapajus apella. Classification (NCBI taxonomy): domain Eukaryota; kingdom Metazoa; phylum Chordata; class Mammalia; order Primates; family Cebidae; genus Sapajus; species Sapajus apella. The sequence goes on along the minus strand of NW_022436981.1, from coordinate 3,528,663 downwards.
CTTGTTGGTGTGCCACCAAGTCTGAACTTCATCCTGCAAATAACAGGGAGACACTGAAGTATTTTAAGCAAGGGTGTGCCATGAATTGGTGTACATTTTAGGAAGATTGCCTTACTTATGAGGGAAGATAGATTTAGAAAGGAGTGCAGTTAGAGACATAAAACCAGTTAGGAAATTATTTTTATGTTATAGGTCAAAGATAAATACTGAGAGACTGAACTAAACTAAAGCAGCGCTAACAGATATGAGGGAATGAATGTGAGACATAGAATAGAGGTACAGACAACTGTACGGTGGAATAATTAGATGTCAGAAGTAAGGCAGGGAAGGTGAGTATCAGGTTCCTGGTTTGGTCACCTGGGTGAACTGCAGGGCACTCAAAACTGGTAAAACTGGAGGAGGTTCACATTTGGGCAGAGAAGTTCGGTTGAAGTAGAGGTGGAAAATCCCTAATGCTGTGTTGGCCATGAGTTTGAAGTACCCATGGGACATATTCAGGTGCAGACACCCAGGAAGCAATCTAGAAATACCAGTCCGAAGTTCAGAAGAGGCTGCAGATGCATTGTCAGTGGTCAGGGGAAACTGAAGTTAATTGTGTCAATGAGGACACTCAGGGAATGGGTACAAAATAAGTGGAGAAAAGTATCTAAAAGGGAATCCTGAGAAGCACAAATACATAGGGTGGTTAGGCAGGGAAGAGGAGCCCAAAAAGTGATCTAGGAAAGAGAAGAATGAGGAGCCAGCAGTCTAGACAACACATGCAATGGCCACGGAAATGGTTCTGAATCTGCCCTTCTGCTGCTTCAGGGACCCAGGGGAGCTTAGCAAGAAAACCTTCCATTCCAAGAAAAGGACACAAAGTTAGATCACAATGGTAAAAAGGATACCTCTCTTCCGTTCATTCCATACCCATTTCCTATGCAACCTCATCAATCCCAATGGCTTCAGGCTCCTATGACTATGGAAAATGCACCTCCAGTCTCTACCAAGCTTCAGATTCATATTTCTAAACGCTTCCTGTACATCCTTGTGTAAGAATACCTCTAACGGTATTCATTATTTAAAGGGAAAGATAGATTTAGAAGAGAGAAACGTCTAAATACTATCAGAGGTATTCTTATACAAGATGTACTACTTCCTAGTATTGCAAAATGGAGCCCTAGACTGGTCTATAGTTTTATGTATCAGGCCACAGTATAAATTTTTATTTTTTTAACACTCATTTGAAAAGAAATGCATGCACAGTGTCTTCTGAGTTCAATCTTAGTCATGTTATTTTAAATGGGAGAATTTTGTACCCCATCTAAAAGTCCTCCCAACTGCATAGCAATCAGCCCTTTCTGGGCCAAATCACAGGTCAGACTATGGTTCTGTACCTACCACTTGCACAGGCCAGAGAGCAGGCAAAATCTGCTCTTGTCCAGATATTGCACAGGGAATGCCAACATCGGAGTCAGCATCAAAGATGTGGGAAATCAAAAGAAAACATGAAACAACCACAAAAATAGCCAAAATTAACCATCCTCCCCAGCCTATCTTCTGAGCAAGATTTCTTCCCAAAGGCTCCTTGAATCTCATGGGGCAGTATAGCTCACCACTTCTTATCCTACCATTTGCCACTCCAGTAAGCTTAAGAGAAATATGGTAACAAAATATAAGAGACTCACTCCCTCTTTTCCACCCTCTCTCTGCATTCTCATTTCTGTTGTCTATCAGAAAGTAACAAACCCTGAACAACGTATAGTGGAATGGAAGAAAAGAATCCATCTGTTACGAATGGAGGAATGGCAAGGGTCCAATGCAAATAGTACAAGTGATATCATTTATAGAGCTGCAAACTTAACTAATAAACACATATAAAAGGGCTTGGGAAAGAAAGTCTGAGCCACCAAGTTGGCCTGAAGATTTTTGGACCTCTTACTTTTCCCCATATAAAAACTGAACACCAGAGGTTGCTAAAATCTAGAACACTTTAGAATGTCCCTTGAAGAAAACATGATTATCATTGTTTTGTAATGGGCTTATTTTCTAGTATTTCAAGATCAGGCCCTAGGTCTATAATTTTATGTACCAGTTCACAGTATAAATTGTTATTCCTTAACACTAATCTGAAAACAAACTTCAATATATATTTAAAAGACTAATTCAGTTACTGATCTACTTTGTTCAACAGAGTCATATTCAATTGACTATCTACAATGTGCGAAATATTATCACATTGTAGTGGTACAGCTCTAGTAGAGGAGATCAATAAATACAGAACTTAAAAATGACAGAATTGCTAAAGTACTAGAGAAGGTGGCATTTAAAATTAGCTCTGAATGTTGATTAGGCCCTAGGTTAATACAGAGAGCATATGGCCACTGAGGTGGAAGGAACCACCCAAGCTAAAGCACTAAGGCATGTGATTTATGTCTCCATGCCATAACTTCCATCAGTATACCTGCAAATGGAGCCAGGGACAAGACAGTAAAAGACGTATAGATAGTGTTAGTCTTCTAAAAGCCACCATCTATCTACCAAGAATTTTATAACCAAGAATTTCTGCCAATAAGCCTAATTACTAATCTTCAAGATTCAGCTCAAGTATCTTGACTTCAGTAAAACCTTCCCTCCACTCCCAAATAGAAGTAAAATGGTTTCTGAACTTCCATGCCACTCCAGTTGCCACTTTCTTATGCCTTTTCTCATTTTCCATCACTTCCTGTCATCATAGTCATTAATACCCACGCCTTACCTCCTAAAACAGATTCAGCTTCTTTCTAGGCTATGTGATGGGCCAGAGATGGATCCGAATTCAATCATCATCTCTCAATTCTCACAGTCCTTTTTTAAAGTGCCTATGGTAGGCACCCAATAAGTGTTTGTTGAATATATAAATGATTGAATTCAGAGTGTGGTTCAGTGACCAAAGGATTTATATGCTAGCAACCATTCTACTTGATAAAAAACAGTTCTCACTTCAAAAACACATAAGGCAATAGAAAAAGCCTTCTCCGCCATTCACAGTCATAGATTACTTTGCCTTCTTCCTCTAGGATAGGAATTAAAAAGCCGGAGTCAATGTCTGTTAAGTACTCACTGAGAGTCTGATGTTCAAAGGGACATTTCAACTCTCCAGCATTACCAACAGCCAGACTAAGCTCTACAGATTCTGATAAGATCCCAGGCTTATTAACAGATGTCAACAAATATCGACGGCTTATTTATATTCCATCTATAGCAAAGACTAACCAGGAAGACTGCCCACTCCTCCCCCGAAAAAAGATGAAATCCACAATGATTCATCACAATATACACACTGTATTGTCTACAGAAATACATATATTTAAAAAACATAAAAATATGGTGGGCATTATTTAATATATTTTCCTAACTTAGTTTATCCCCAAATATTCCCTAGCCATTATACAAACTATAATCTTATTTGCTTTACCATTAACTCTACTATAGCTGTCTCCAGGGCACACTAGCATTGTGACAAACAACAAGTTCAGAGAAAAGATTTATAGCCACTGGTGCTGGGCAAAGAGAAAGAAAAAACAGCAAAGCCAGCTAAATCTACACCAAGGGTTTGGACAGACAGAATGCAATTATCCTGACCTTAAGATGTATTTTCAGTGTGACCAATCACATTTCATTGGATTAAGAGCAATTTTTCTTTTAAGGACAAAATCATTTGGCGCAGATAATAATTCAGACATTTACACCTGAAGTGGTAGCGCCGTGGCAGCTCGGGCTGCTTCTTCCCAGGACCTGGTGACCGTGGTGGCATTTGTGAAAAAGGAAAGAAAACATCTGACTTTCACAACTACGACTGAGGAAGAAAACCTGACGTTCATTCTCACGTATGTGACTCCTTTCAAGAACTCCTGACTCAAAATTTCAGAGGGAAGTGGCCCTGTAACAACATCTCTTCTGAGAATAGTGCCATATGGTTTTAACAGAGGTTTATTTCCTGAACCCAAAGAGGGCTGCTGATTCTCAATCCAATGAAAATAATTATGCAGACAATTTCACTCTATTACTTTCAGTGAAACCCATTCTGTGTGGTCCACACATGCCTGCTGACACCTTCAAAGAGACATTAAGCCATTTTTATGTACCGTACCCTTAATGGGTGGAAGGCAAGGTAAATTTCCTTGAAGGTTAGCACCTGTCGTCATGCATAAGGCACTGCCACCCCCCACCTCTGAGTACCACATGTTAATTCTCAGAGTGGGTCAAAGAAAAGGAGAGCGATGGACAGGACTTCCAAGCTAAATAACAACTTATTATCAGTTAGATATGCTATTAAGGCAAACATAGACACAAACACTACACACGCGCGCGCGCACACACACACACACACACACACACACACACACACACACACACAAGAACCAGAAATACTACATCTCCCAAAGTCAACAGTACTGCTGGGAAATTATTTCAGACACAATTGGCAGGTGGGAGGAAAGGGGGAGGGTGGAGCTGGGGGGAGTGGGGAACCACTCCCTTGTGTAAATTCTAGCAACATTCAACTGCTAACCTTAAAATAATCAAGAGAATAGGAAAATAAAATCCCTTCAGCACAAGGGCCGAACAACACAAATGCTATAAAAATATAAAGATTTAAACCAAGGAATAAAACTATTAAATACTTCTTTTAAAGAAGACCACCCTTTAAGCCTAAGAATATTCCCTTAAGAACAGAATATGCTAACTCGCACCAGGTTGCCCCTGAATCTCAATTTTATGATACTAGTTGGGTATGAAATGAACCGGTTCTCCTTTTCAGACTAGTAAAGATCATTGAGCTTGAAAATGAACTGGTGAAAACAGGCTTTTATTTTGCCAACATACTTGGCGCGTTGCAGAAAGATCCCCTTTTCCTCCCATAAGATCTTTGCTGTCTAATACCCACCCGCCTCTCTTTGAATCAGTACAGAAACAACCAAAAGAAAATACAGTTTCCCTACATGTCCACAAGTGTTTCACTAAATCGAACCAAAATCACGAATAGTCTTTAAAAGAGAGACGGAGACAAAGATTATAAGAAAAGCAGTGTCCAGGACACAAGGTCAGAGCAGGAACCAGATACAAGCAGGCATAGTATTTACCACAAGGCAGGCCCAAAGGCTGCTCCGGGACTGTTTTCTTTAGACTGCCTAAAAGTGCTGCCAAGAAACAGACGGATGCTGCTGAAAGAATATCTTCCACAGCTGGGCATCTGTGTTCAGTGACAGACAGCCCTGCTCCTGCGTGTGTGGCCTGCAGAACATATCGAAAGCCTAGGAGGGAATACTTGGCAGAATGGGAGAAAACCTAAGGATGTTCTTTTTGGGGGAGAGGGGAATGTAATTCCAGCATCATATACATCTGACTGAAACTTTGCCTTTGTTGCTGACACCCAGACTTAAATTTTGTTTCTCACTTTTGCTATCCATTTCTGATGTCTACTTACTGATTGGGTAGAAAAAGCCCTTTGCTCGCTTCCATTTCCACTTATACTTTTACATCTAGTTCTTGTACCAGGCAACTCTAAGGCTATTATTTTGTTTTTAACAATCCAGGAGGCTATTTAGATGAAAAATAAGCTAAAGATCTTGAAATTTCTTAAAAACAGAAACAATTTTAAATGGCCAAGTTATGCATGAGAATTACTATCAAACAACTTTCAGTTAAATTTTCATAAATTAAGAAAAAGAAGAATCCACTTACCTTCATTCATCAGATTTATTTTCTTAAAATATAAGCAGTATCAAAGTTTAACTCAAATAGTATACTGGCTAAAACAGTAAAACAAAAACAGGGCTCTATCAAAGAAAGACCAGCCTCTAACATATGCGCTTCAAAGGAAAAACTCAAAACTCAATAGAGAAAAGGAAGGTAAGTCTGAAAAAATAACCATTAATAGAGAATACCTAAGTTCCAATTTTAATGAACTAATAGGACACTGTCTTCTTGATTATAATATTTAAATAGCTTTGAAAATGCCTGGGGCGAGGGGTGTGGGTACTGCACAGGAAAAAATATACACAAAACACCCTGCTTTTCAGGAACTTAAAAAGAGGATAATTCTCTGACTTATATCCATAAATGTCACCCAAACACTAGCACTTTGTTAGGAAGTCATACACACTCCTTACAACTAGAAACTTACTTGTTCTGGACCTACTTTTTGATGTAACAAATCTAGTGATGTCAATGAGTGGAAATCACTCTGTCAAATTTAAAAGTTGAGGCACCTTTGCTAAAAGAATGGGAAAAAATGCAGTAGTAATTTCCCACCCCCATTCCCAAGCCCCAAGTGTCCACGTCTCAAGATGGCTCCTGGGTTGGTTTTCTACCATCTCGGCTCTAACTAGCAAAACTGAAAAGCTATACCGTTATGATTTCCACAATGCTATTATCATGTAAGCTTTTGTCAAATCTCAAATTTGTAGCCTTGAATCCACAAAGTCTACGCCAATTTCTCTGGGACAGACTGATAGAGGGAATGGGTTATAATGAATCAGTTTAATATCTACAGAAGCTTTTTTGCCCTCACAAAAGCCACAGGACCCGCCAGAGTCCTGAGATAACAAATATAAAAGCTACAAGAGTTTGAGGCATGTCTACAGAGAAATACATTACAAGGGAAAACAGACCTGTTAGTGAGATACTTTAATGCCCAACCATGGTGCAACCAAAAGGCAGTTTCTGGGTCCCAAGGGAAAAGCTCATAGAGACCAAGAGAAGTATTTTGGGCAAAGAAAGGACAATCTTATCCTAAGACAATCTGGGACTCAGGTGGAGGCCAGCTTGCTTTTTCTGAGTATCAGAGTCCACAGTGATCTCACCCCCAAAATCTGTGGTACTCTTGTCTGTGTCACTCATGTGACATTTATCATACACTTCTTTATAATCTCCTCTGGCAGATGATTAACTTCCCAGTTCTATGTAAAATCCTTGAAGGTAGAGTACATCTTTATACTGCATTGTGTCTCTCAAACTACAAGAAGGGCTGTAGTTTAATTGACTGATTCAGCCCAAGTCTGGGCGTTTTTCTATCAAGCTGGGGTCTGGGCAAGGCTCAAATGCATCTGAGGCAAGAGATGGAAAGAAAGTAATGAAAATTAATCATGTCATCTGGCCGTATCATTTTCTTGGATCACTTTACATGGTCTCTACGTTCAAAGACAAATACTTCCTACTTCAGAAAAAAATATAAACAAAGAGCTGTTAAGTTTCTTATCATCGTAAATAGTAAAGATACTTTTGTTGATTAGCGACTATGGTTTGACTAATTGTTTAATAAATGAAAACACAACCATGAAAACTACACATTGCCAGAGTACTGCAGCTAGATTGGCAGAAAAAATACCTACTTTTCCAGTGGCAATAGTGTGTGCAGTAGCTTAAATGTGTTTTTCATTGTTGAAGGGGGTCTGATTTCTTTCATATGGATATTGTTAGGAGGCTGAGGATTCGTGATGGAGTTAAGATGACAGAAAATGAAGCCATGGCAGGAAAGACTGCACAAATGCTTGATGCTCGTCTAGTTAGAGATGAAAGGTGGGTGGAGTGAGCACTGGGCTTTCCTAGCTCATGTCATTGGAGAGGGATACCCAAAAAAGTTGAAAGCTTTAGTTCTTGGAAATCTTGCTTACTCTTTAGGCTCTATGTGTTAGAAGGAGATCTTGAGGGAATTACCCACAGTGGTTTTGAGGTTTTTGAATAACAGGAGAAAACAGGGAAATTGTATGGGCATCCTGATTGACTTCAAAAGTTGATTTGATCTGTACACATTTCAGAATTGAATTAAAAAGAAGCACTTTCTCCATATTTTCTCTACAGTGTTTGAATGCTGGTTTAATTTTGCTCTGATCTCTTTCTACGTGTAGAGAATGATCTTATCTTTAAAAATAATTCCAATGGACATGTATTCATAAGTATGTGTACAGACCAAACCATAGAACTATAGCCTATGGTGCTTTTCTGATATTATTTTGTACTATTAGACGTTTATGACATGAAGATAAAATGTAAATATTATAAAAACAAAAGTAAGTTTTAAATGTTAATATAAAAACCAACCTTTTCTTTTTTCTTTACAAATATTATTTTAAAATTAACCATTAACTTACCCAATAAACATTCACTGGGCACCTACTACGTGCAAGACACTTTGCTATTAATAGAAAACCTGGGAAATATAACCTCTTATAACATGTAAATATCATAAAGGGTTTATATCCTCAAGGACCTTGCAAGTTGTTAGGTAATAGCTGTACACAAATAACTAACATGAAGCAGTATATTTTAAGAATTGTAAAGTGTCACAGTCTGGGTGCTGTGAAATTTTAGACTGAAGGAGAATTTAATGGGGTGTATACCATTTAAGCTAAAGAGATAAAATTTCAAAAATCAGAAATGAAAGAAATATATTTAGATCAAAAGCTACCACATAAAAAGAGATGTGCGATTGGGAAAAGGTAAGGCATATTCACCAACAGAGAGCAGTTTGGCTAGAGCAGTAGTTCTCAGCTCAGAGAGTATGAACTCCTAGGGAGTTTGGGAAATTTGTGGAGGCAGTTTTGATTGTTACATGATTGGGGGTGCACAACTGTAATCTGGTGGGCAGAGGCTAAGGATGCCAGTTGTCCTGCAATGGGACAGTCCTACAGAATAAAAAGTATTTCCACATTCCTCATGACTTTTTGGACATACACCAGAAATTCAAGTATGTGAAAAATAAATCTGGTTATAATTACCTGAGTCCAGAACCTAGTACTACTTAAATATAAAGGGATTTTTTTCCCTAGAGTTTTAACACATTGGGTTTTCTAGGAATAAAACCATCTAGAAACGAAAGACAAAGGATATTTTGTTTTATTAGTAACTTCAACAAGAGTTGCTCTACATTTCAGAAAATCTTCACTAACAGTAACATCGCTCTTATTGAGTTACTAATATGCACCTGCATCAATCTTGATGTGTGGCTGTCATATTCAAGGTGCTTCTACACATGTTACAGAAGCTGGCTAGTTCATTGTGTTTCCTAGCATGTTCTCTAAGTATTTAGATATTAAAATGTACAAATATAATTTTGTTTTAAATTAGGTTCCTTTATTTTTCTTTTATACTATGGTAATGGCATCAGGAGTGATCTTTTGGAAATTGTGTGGATATATATAGAAAATCTATGAATTTAATTCAGGATAGTAAAGAGAGATTATTGAGTATTTGTTATAAAAAGTGTTGGCTCTAATACATTTGAGAAGTACAGGACTAAAATGTGTGTAAGAAAGTAACTGCAGGCTGGGCGCAGTGGCTCATGCCTGTAATCCCAGCACTTTGGGAGGCCAAGGAGGGCGGACCACAAGGTCAAGAGATTGAGACCATCCTGGGCAACATAGTGAAACCCCATCTCTACTAAAAAACACAAAAAAAAATTAGCTGGGTGTGGTGGCATGTGCCTATAGTCCCAGCTACTCGGGAGGCTGAGGCAGGAGAATTGCTTGAACTCAGGAGGCAGAGATTGCAGTGAGCCGAGATTGCACCACTGCACTCCAGCCTGGCGCCTGGTGACAAAGTGAGACTGTGTCTCAAAAAAAAAAAGAAAGTAAGTAAGTAATTGCAGTTGTAATGATAAGACCGGGCTAAGTTATTTTGGGCACAGGGAAACAGCCTGAGAAGCCTGTAATTGGTTGAGTAGCACGTAGGGCACCACAGAGGGTTTCACAACATGAAGCCCTCATGTTGACATGATCAGAGCTGAGATCGAGGGAAACTGAGTTGCAGCACTGCATGAAGAAAACTTTAAGGAGAAAGAGGCTAGTAGCTAGAAGAATAATTGGTCATCATTACAATTCCCTATATTAAGGTAAGGAAAGGTTAGCTTTTACAGAGATATATTATTTAAAGATCAAAAGGATTTTGTGGCATTAGTTTTAGGGATAAGGGAGATGGGGACATTGAAGATGGCTAGAATGAAAGATAAAGACTTGGGAGTTGTTTATTAGGTCAACATGACTGCTCATGTGAGAGTGCCTTTGATGAGCGAGCAAGGAAACAGGAAGAAAGGAAAGTCAAGTTCAGAACTTTTGATGATGTCTACTTGTAGAAGGTAGGTATGGGGGGGCGGGGGGTGGGTTCTAAAGATAAAGCAGGCCAGATGCAGTGGTTCACAACTGTAATCCCAGAACTTTGGGAGGCTGAGGCAGGTGGATCACTTGAGGTCAGGAGTTTGAGACCAGACTGGCCAACATGGTGAAACCCCCCCTTTACTAAACATACAAAAATTAGCCAGGTGTGGTGTTGCATGCTGTAGTCCCAGCTACTCAGGAAGCTGAGATAGGTGAATTGCTTGAACCCGGTAGGCAGAGGTTGCAGTCAGCTGAGATCATGCCACTTCATTCCAACCTGGGCGACAGAGTAAGGCTTAGTCTCAAAAAATAAATAAGTAAAAGATAAAGCAAATGAGAAAGAGAACCAGTCATACAGGTAAGAGAAAATTAGAATGTGCTATGGAAGAAACCAGAGATGGAGGCAGAAGGGGTTACCAACAGGGTTATACCTGCAGAGAGGCCAAGGATATGAGGATTGAGAGAAAGTCTGCCAGAGTGAGGCGTGGACCACAGCTAGCAACCTCCAAGACAGCAGTTAAGCCGTGGGAGCAGAAGCCAGACTGTAGGAGGCTCAGCATAGTAGGCGATGAAGAAATGGGGACAACAAGTCTAAGTGACTCTTTCCAGAAGTTTGGTGTTTAGAAGGAAGAAAAATAAAATATCACCTCAAAAGAATAAGAAAGGAAATAGATGTTTTAGCACAATCTGACCAAATAAATACTAAAGCATTGCAGGAATTCTTTGTCAGTTTCTTATCTGTCAAATGAACTGAATCAAAGCAGCCTTTGTTACAACTCTAAGGTTCTGTGATGAGCTACTCAGGCATACAAATCACACTGGTTAAGGAATGAAGCATTCCTAACAAAAATATGTTTAGTGGAAATAGTATTTATCTCTCCGGAGACAGAAAGAGGGAAAAAGATAAGCTACATACTCCTATGGGACTCCTACTAAAAACAACACAGCATTAGAATACTGGAAGTTCTCAGCAAGGCCACCTGTGAAGAGATGGCAGTGCCATCCTGGCTGCCCTTCTTGGAGACCTGAAATATCATCACACAATCAGACTGGGATATACACTGCACCCTGGCTTGATGTCGATGCTGGGTTCCAATCCTGGCTCTGTGGCTCACTGGGTTTGAGGGCTTGGGCACACCACCTAACTTCTCCATGCCTTTTTTCATCACATTTAAATTGAAATTACACTAGTGCCTACCTCATAGGGTTATCATAAATACTATGTAATTCTAGTTATTATTTTTAGTTAGTATTTTTTTTTGAGACAGACTTTTGCTCTTGTTACCCAGGCTGGAGTGCAATGGCGCAATCTCAGCTCACTGCAACCTCTGCCTCCCAGGTTCAAGCGATTCTCCTGCCTCAGCCTCCCAAGTAGCTAGGATTACAGATGGCTGCTGCCAAATCTGGCTAATTTTTTTGTATTTTTAATAGAGAATAGGTTTCAACTATGTTTGCCAGGCCAGTCTCGAACTCCCAGCCTCAACTGATCCACCCTCCTCGGCCTCCCAAAGTGCTGGGATTACAGGGGTGAGCCACCGTGCCCAGTCTGTTTTCAGTTTTCCTAACATCTCAGGATCAGAGCTACTGCTGCAATTTAATAGGCATGAAGATAAGGCATAGAAAAAAGAAGTAAGAACAAGTACAGTGTCTCACACCTATAATCCCAGAACTTTGGGAAGGCCAAGGCGAGTGTATTGCTTGAGTCCAGGAGTTCAAAACCAGCCTCGGCAACATGGTGAAACCCTATCTCTACTAAAGATACAAAAAAAAAAAAAAAAAGAAAAACTAGCCAGGTGTGGTAGTGTGTGCCTGTAGTCCCAGTTATTCAAGAGGCTGAGGTGGGAGGATCACCTGAGCCCAGGGCAATCGAGGCTTCATTGAGCCAAAATTGTACCTCTGAACTCCAGCCAGGGCAACTGGAGTGAGGTCGTGTCTCAAAAACAAATCAAACAAAAAAACCCACAGAAAAATGAAGTAGTTTCATAAGTTCCTACAGATACAGACCAGAGGGCAAATTTCTAAACATCATATGGCCATCACCATGTTACCTAGACAAGGCTGTTTTTTAATTAACTGAAAGGTTTATACTAGCTCAGATTAATTAAATATTAATATTTATTATATAAGGTATACATAGTACTAAAATTAGAGTCCTTTGAGAATAGAACTCTTGGTCCATTGCAGAACACCCTCAAAATATATAATTAACTATGAAAGACTAATGTTTCAGAAGGATGAAATAAAAGTTGTCACATTTCCATTTCACTGACTGTAACGATTTTCCTGAGCAATACCTCTGAAAGATCCTCTGGGATTATAATAGGAACTTGGAGTTTTCAGATTATCTATGGAATGCCTACAAGAAATGGGTTGGCCAAGGCTTATAAACACATCAAAAAGCAGGTAACCTATTTCAGAAGCACACTACTCTCCCCTGCGCCACTGGGTGATTTATAAGGAACCATGGTAGAGACAAAAGAAAAAGAGTCACATATAAATTCTAAAGTATTTCCCCAGCTTATAAACATTTATCTTATAAGGCCCAAAAGATGGCGAATCTTGTATACTCAAGAATCAGCGCCACTCCCAGAGTTTCCTTGTGTTTGAAAGTAGTGAAGCAGCCATATGATAGATAAATGTTCCAGACACTTAAGAAGCTACCACAATCCCACTGTGCATCAAGAGACTGTGATTCACACCCACCAGAGAGTTTGTCCAGAAAACTTTAAAAAGCATAAATCCTACCAAGGCACAGTTAAATGCATATGGCTATCAAAATGCAACTTCTGATGTGACTTATAGGAAAATATTCATTAGAGTATGAGAAAAGTGGATGAACAGGCTACCTAGCTGCTCAATCATATACAGATTCTGAAAGAGGAAATTCCTTCATTTTCTGTAAGAAAGTAAGCTTTGTATAATTCTGGGACATTGACCTAAGCTGGTTTTTCCAGCTCTGTAGAGAGCAAAGTAAGAGACACAATAATCTGGTTTGAAGCAGCTCATGCAACCCAAGGGCCACTGTAGATACAGTTTTAGAATGCTGACACTTATCAAACAGAAGTAAAGGAGTTGTATTTCACTTTACATTATTCTCGTGTCCTCATTCTAGCCCATCATTATTAAAAAGAAAAAAAATGTTTATATTTAGGGTGTAAACTTCTGGAGTTTTGCAATGCATTAACAGTTCACTTATTCATTTGAAAACTTTACTGTTAACTACTATCTGACAGGTACTGAGCTGGGACCTTGCACATTAAAGTGAAAAGATACGGTCCCTGATACACAGAGAACTGATAAATGATCACTTACGAGCCAAACTATCTCTGATGCTGTAAACATTTTTCTAATTTCAAACACAGTCCACAATGAGTCTAACTCACAGTCAAATTAGTCTCATCCCACAAATTAATGAAGATAGAAACATTTCCATTAATTTGTGTATTTCCAGGATACAGTAAAGATCTGAGTGCAAATGCCTCACTGTACAATCTCAAAGCTGACCTGGAATAATGAATAAACTGAGATACCCTCTTCTTTCCAGGGCAAAAGTAAACTGAAAGAAAAAAGGAACAAAAATAAAACGAGGGAGAATTCAGTTTTTAAAAAAGCATTTAAACAAATCTGAGTATTGCTGTATAGATTTCTTTGCTTTACAATGTCATACTTACCCTAAGAAAATCCATCAGTCTTAATTCCACTGGCAAGGCAAAAGGAAAAGAACCAGCATACACCAAATGAAATAAAGATTAAAGTTGGAAAGAATTTTTCTCCCCAGCTAGAAAGAAAATATCTCCTTGTTTTAGAATAATAAGGGCACCTAAAATGCCTTAATGGCAGTCTATTTAGGATACGGTCCACCTTATAACATTACTTTAATATTTGATGTCTTAGTCAATTCATTCTGTTTTTAATATGCCTGAGGATGATATAAATGCTTCCTTGTACCGACTTTTCTTCTTGTTTCTGTATGGAAAGATTTTATTTCTGTTGGAGAGTAATGGTATGCATTTTATTTCCATTGGAAAGTATCAGCATGTATTTTATTTCCTGTGCTTACAAGACCAAAAAGAAAAGTGACCTAGGAACTAAACCATTTGGTAAAGACTCCTGCTTTTTAAAAAGTCATTGATCAATATTTGGTAGAAAGAGAAACTGCCTGTGACGTGCTCCTGTTTCAGGCCAGATACCCAAGTGGCTGCTGCTCTTTAAAGGTGCCTGCGCCACTGTATGTATCCTTCACGTCGGGCCAGATGCGGACAACTTCAGCCTCAGCTTCTGGCCAGCCAGCAGAACTCGGGATTAGACAAGCAACTTGCTCCTTTACTCACATGAGCACAGAGAGACAATATTACACTACGGCTCACTGTGGTAATTGGTGATGCCTTCCAGACATCTATGTCAAAATTAACTTGCAATTGATGCTCACTTGCTTAAGCTTCATTCAAGTTCAAATTATTTGCTCTGAAAGGGAAATGTTTACTTTTGTACACACTTTGGTTTCAACCTCCAAAACCATTGCTAGGAATTAATCTTAACCACTGAACATCTGCTTTAAAACCCAAACCCAAGTCCATCATTTTAACAACATCAATTACAAATATACTGTTTTAAAACTCTATTGTGAATAGTGGCATATTGTCACCACACAAATCATTAAAACCAGAGTCCTAGCCCTGATGAAGTATTCAAAACTATAGTTCACAAATTAGTAAGCACATTATTTCATGCTTAAGGTTTGTTTTTAGCCAGTTTGAGAGCTCCTTTAATCATGTATCTGTTTATTCTCACCTAAATCTCCAAGTACAACTTTCTGTGGTCTTCGTGTACATCCCTAACACAGGTACACATAAGACCTATGAGACCATCAATGTCAAGGAAAAGCGATGGCAGAACCGTCACACCCCATCAGCTTAATGTTGAGTAAACCGTGGAGTACCAATGCCACCCCCTTCTTATTTCCCTGGTAAGGATCCAACCAGTACTTTCACTGGATTAGAAGTAGAAACATGGGTTGCTTAACATACCATTTTTTCTCCCTCTTTATTTTTAATCAGTGTCTCTCTGTACATTTTGCTTTATTTATCTTAATGTCTTTTTTATTATTCACTTGTATCAGGGTCACACAAATGGCTTGGGGGGCTTAGATTTGACAGAATTCCTTAGCAGTTGGACAAGCCAAACCTGGTCTTGTGTTCTAGCCACAGCTGCCCCAGGAACATTTTTAAAGCTAGTCATTTATATTGCCAAATTACATTTTTTTAAAAATTGCAGGAACCAATTAATATTGCTAACTCATTTAATAGAAATCATTAGTTCACTTAGCAAATTATGTAGTAGGCACAGAAGAAACACAAAATCAAATGAGACCTAATACCTCAAAAAAAACAAAAAGAAAAAAATAGCCTCATACTGTCACAGTTTGGCTTCCTCCCACACACTTCCTGCCCGTAAGCATGTTTGTAGTCCATGCTTAGAAGAGAGCTTAGAAGAGTGCCCAGACTAAAGCGAAGAACAGCAATGGCATGTGGTCATGTAGTAAGTGCTTAATAAACTCTTGTCAATTGACTTCGGACTCATTTCATGAGTGTTTCAACATCTTAACACATTCTTTCTTTTTGCACTTTCCTTCTCCATGATGTTGTTGCTGACTTTAAATGGCACATGCATTTCCTAACAATGAGGTTCATTCCTGGGTCTCAGCACACTGGGGTTGTGCAAGTACTTTTCCAGCTGGCTTCTTCGCCTCTATACATCCCTTACCTCCTATGAGGTCTTCCTTATATTTGGTTCCTCTTGCTTTCCCCACCAAACCAAAGTATCTCTGTTGCTTCACAACACTGGAGCTCTTCTGTGGACAGAGGTAGAATGGACCCACACCCTGTAATTCCATATCAGGTGGCAATTCAAAGCCCTCCCTTCAACCATCTTGTTCACGAGGAGTTCACGAGGCCACCCTACAGCCTGCTCCATCAACTCAGACTTTTCTGAGTAGCTTTTACAGCCCTGCATCATTAGCCTGATTCTACCTATTCAATGTGATTTTCCTCTTCTGCCCAGTATTCATCCTCTGTTCCAAACTAGCTGTTCTTGCTTCTACATATTCCCTGTCTTTCTCTTTCCTGTGCCTGTAACACATGCCTTCAGTCCACCCAATCCATCATAACCATTTTCTTCAGGACCTAGTTTCCTCCAAGTGATCTTGTCTTTCTTTTAGAATTTCTATTACACGGTAAGGATGGTCTGAATTTTACATTCATGTTGCACTTTACAAATGACAAACTTTTGCTATACACTTCCTCTAAAATAACCATTATAGGTAGGTGTTATTATTTCCACTTTTCGGCTGAAGATGCCAAGGCTCTGAGAGGCAAAGTGGTTTGTCAAGGGTCACTGGCTCTTTTTTTTTTCTTTTTTTTTTTTAAGAGATAGGGTCTTGCTGTATTACCCAGCAGGCTGGAGTGCAGTGGCTATTAAGTGCAATCATAGCACACTACAGTCTCAAACTCCTGGCCTCAAGTGATCCTCCTGCCTCAGCCTCCCAAGTAGGTGGGACTACAGGTACATGTCACCACACCCAGCTCAAGGGTCACTCATTCCTAACAGTCCAGCACAAGAGCTCCAGTTTTGTAACTCTTAAGTCCAAATGGACTTTTCATTATGCCATAACCCCTTCCAGTTACTGCCCCATTTCTCTGCTACCCTTAAACATCCTGAAAATGTGTTCACTTTCTAAATCCATTGTGCTCACCTCCCAGCCTCCATCTCTCTTAACTTTCAGTAAATAATCTTTTGAACCTATCCTTCCACTGACATCTTTTTTGCCAAGATCACCGATGCCTTCCACACTGCCAAACTCAATGGCAGTCCTTGGTCAGCAAAGTTTGACACCGTTGGTGACATTTTTCTTGATCAGAGCCCTTTGCTGCCTGAATACCACATTCTCTGGGGCTCTTCCCATCTCATTGGTTGCACCTGTGCAGAGTTCCTCATTGGCTCCTCTTCCTAATCCCTATTTCCAATGTTGAGAATTATCCCAGGGCTCCGTCCTTGGCCCTCTTCTCTATCTAAAATTATTTCTTCCAGCCCTATGACTTTAAACACCACACCGGATTTGACCTAGAGCCTTAAGGCCAAGTCGTGGTCTACCTCCTACTTGATCTGGGCCTCCCATTCACCATTCTCTGCGGCCAACTCCCTCTGTGGCCTCATGGCCTACCACTTTCCCATTCACTCACTCTGCTACAGCCACACTGGCCTGCTTGCGATCCCAAAACCGCCAAAGATCTGGGCCTCAATGCCTTTGCTCTTGACATTCTGCTACCTGGATATTGATAGGTGGCTCACTCCCTATTTAATTCAAGTCTCTGCTCAAATGTTGCCCAATCAGCAAGGCCTGCCTGACCTACATGAAAAATCATCCACTTCCCTCCATTATCTCTGTCCCCTTACCCTTCTTCATTTTTATTTAAAGCACTTATCACTGCCTGCATATTTGTATGTTTTATATTCATTTGTTTGCTTATTTGTCTGTCTCCCTTTTTCAACAGAATGCAAGTTCCACGAGGGAAAGAAATCTGTATATTTTGTTAAAGGCTATAGTCCTAATACACAGAAGAATGTCTGGCATATGTCAGGCCTCAATAAATACTTGCTGAAAGAATGAACCTGTGATAGCTAAATTGAATACGCAAGTGCCATCTAATTGTTTATTAATTATAGTACTATCTCAAGGACAAGCCTTTAATTCTTCCGAAGTAGAATTTCGTGCCTTATATTCCAAACTTGTGTGTGGTTGGCATGCTTGAAGGCATACAGTAGGTGCTCAGTAAATACTGTGGCTGACTGGTTGATTTGAGCAACATAGAGAAAAGCAGAATCAATTTCAAGTATATTCAGCAATTCAAGTATATTCACTTATTTTTAGGTAATTCTATTGTTTTTACAAAGAAAATTAACTGTTATAGTCTCTGCTCTGTGGGAATATGGTTTTTGACACTGAAAATGGAAGATCATGATGTATGTGACCATAAGAATGTGTACAAATAATTATAAACATGTCAAGCCTTTATGGCAAGAAACCAAGCTGAAGTAAATTCAGCTGAAAGAAGAATAAGGGTTGAGACTAAAAGAATATGGGACGTCAAGAAATCTAGACAGAAATAAGCTGCATAATGTCACATACACACAGGGAAGAGGAAATTAATCAGGAGAGGGGAAGGAAGAAGGCAAGTAGCTCAAAGCTACAGGTTACTGGTCGGGTTTTAGAAACAAAGAACATAGCTACACATTTCTATTGGCAAGTTTCTTCCAAGAGGACAGATCGTGGACCTTGAGGATTTATCCACAGCACTTACCATCTCAAACCAGACATTAACAAAAGACTAGCTCAGGAATTTGAAGGAGTCAGGAGGTTCCGTATATTTCCAGGTCATACTTAAAGTCACTTTTTCTCTCCTGCCACAGATTACTACATATGAGTTTTATGTAAAATGAATATATGAACCTTGAAAGGTCCACTGAGCTAACTGGAAGATTCTGTTTAGTTTGTTTTTTATATACTTTTACTGAAATGTCTTATACCAGAGTGGAAAGTTGATTTAACTTATTTACATGGCAAAAAGGATTAGAAACTGAAGGCAATCATATTGCATTCGCCAGTTAACACACCGGTGGCATTTAATAAATGTAGTTTATCAAAGCTATCACAGAGGATTCCTTAGTAACCGAATATTTCTATCCGACTTCTCAATGTTACAAAAGTGAAACACAGACTCTAGGTAGTTTCCTCAAGAATGTAAGATACTTAACAAATATTCTTCCTTGCCTACAAGTTGGCACTGTTTTTGTTTTTAATTTCCTACCCCAGAATTTACCATTGCATTTGATTAGGTTCCATATAGCCAGTCAGAAAGTCTTCACTGCCTGTGAAGCCTGCATACGCCTGTGAGCTTCCTTGTCATCTTAACCAGGAAAATGCATTTTAGAGCCACCTCTGCACACTTTTCAAAAAGCTTTTAACCACAATGGTTGACTGGGCCTCTATGGTTTTCCCCTCAGTCCCAGGCTCTCATCAGCCAAGCCACCGTGGCCCTGGCTTATTTCATCTACTTTGTTCTATGGGCCAGGCTCCTCAACTTAGCCCCCTGCTTTTCTCTACTTCACTTAGCCTCCTTGACATGAAAAGTCGCACTAGAAAGGCAGCTTTCATTTTTACAAGCTTTGAATAAAAAATAATAATAATTCAAATTACATTTCCAGGTAGACTTGGTAGCTTAAGGCAAAGTGTTTGCCAAGCAGAATGCTTCTTCTTTTCCAGATATACTTATGAACTGAAAATGTTACACTTTTCAGGATTTTTAGAGTCTTCGGTCTACATCCTCTCATCTTTCATGTTTCTAGAATTTCAGAAATAGGAAAAAGCATTATCTGACATTGGCTCTTCCTTCCACCTGCTCTTCTCTAGTCACCCTACCTCCTATGAGAGGGTCCAGGCGGAGAAAGGAACTACCCTACCCACTGGTTCAGCCGTCCCTGACCTGACTTGCAGGCTTCTTCTGTTGGGAAAGGTTAAGCATTACCTTTTCCTTCCACCCCTAGTAATGAGCAAGCTGCTACACTGAAAAGGCAATCTTTTTTTTCTACACATATCTTTTTCTCCATTAATTCCACTTTCGTTTTATCCCCCACCGGAACAACTCAGAACAGAAACTACCAGCACATAACCCCCAAAATCGATTTGAACTGTCTTTCGCTTCACATGTATCTGATTCCTACTTATTTTTGCCCTCTCCTCCCAAAAAAGTCATATAAAAATTGGCTAGTTTCTAATTATAGTAATCTGAAATTATTTTGGATGTGGTAGCATAGTGACAACTTACACATTTTTCTTCAAATTTGCAGCAGGAAACTTTTTTTCAACTTGAATTTGGTTTGAGTCACACAAACCAACTTTAAATATAAAACTTTCAACACAGATGTGTGATCCTGAGAAAGATCCTTAACTTTCCAACCTTCTTTCTCACTTGTAAAATGTGAGAAAGACATTTTCTCTGTCTACTTTACGGGGTGGTTGTGAAGTCATCAGTGTTACTACAAACTGTATACTATGCAAACATAGAATATATTATTTTCTGAAATCCCAGGCCAAAGGGCAGGTCTGAGCATCCTGAGCTGAGGTATACATGGGACACTCCACAAGATGACATACAGAGATGCAGCCTTGAGGGAGTCTGAAGAGGAAACCCAAGAGACCCTCAAAGTATGCTTAGAGTGTCCAACATGGTATATTCTTATTCGATTAGCATAGCAGACATCTTGTGAGCACCTATAGAGGTAAAAGGAAAAAATAGACAAGAAGAAAAGCAAGGAGAAGAATGTACACTTAATATGAGCTGTCTTCTGAGGTAGGCAATCATATCAGAAAATAAATAATCCAGTGGGCTATGACGTTTTTAAAGGAATAGATTTTATATCAATTTTTGTAAATTATCTTTCAAAATGTTCATTTTTAATCAAACAGGATTTAGCATTTTGAGAGTAAGACTCAGGGTATATACAGGTCAGTTAATTCCTTTGAATCATTAAAAAATCAAATCAGTTTAGAAGATTTAAAAATGTATAAAATAAAAAGTATATGTAAATATATATCATACATACAAATACATTTAGGAAAAAGTAGTAAAAGGAATTGTATCAAAATATTAACTGAGATTATCTTTGGCGTTGAGCTTCAAATGACTCTTACCTTCTCTATGCTTCTGAATTTTTTTCCACATAATCTAAACTATCAAAAACTAGAAGTATGATTACCTCTCTACAACAGTAGAGGATTTATCTACAATGGCATTAAAGACTAACATGATAAACAAATCTTTATTTATTTCTTGTGACCAGTAATACTTGCAATTTCTCTAGAAGAAAAGATGGCTTAGTAAAGGTAAGCAAAGCCCAAGGAACCTAAAGGCATATTGCTGATTGTCACGGGAAACTCTACTCCTTCATCTTCCACCCTAGTCCATCACACTTCGCACTGTGCTAAAGACAAACAGAAGGACTACAAATTAAGCCCTTGATGGACCACTATGGCTGCGACTCTTGGGTTTATAATCGATTCTGCTGGAGACCCTTTCAAGTTAGACTCTCAAAGTTATTTCATCAGCACTCGGCATTCTCAAAGGCCCTGAACAGAGCAGCCATGGCATAAATGTTCACTCAATTAATGTAGAAATAAACAAGATGGATATGTTATTAAAGCTGATTTTCTTTCCTAAAGTTAACTTATTTTAATTACCAAGGTTGCCAAGAACAAAAGCATCTAAATATCAACATTAGGATTTTACTGGAATATAATTATTTGTCAATTAAAAAATGAAATAAAACAAAAAAGAAGAATTTCACTGAATTGCTACAGATAACTGTGTAAGTTGTGTAGAGGTCTTGGGATTTAAGATCCTATTATACAAATAATAGTATATTCTAAAGCAGTTGTTTTAAATAATTTCTAAACCACAAACTTCCCAACAGCCTGGCTAAACGTGGAAGAGAACAGTGAGACTATGTTTTCTTTTTTTTGTCTGCCCCATAGTCTTACTCTGTCACCCAGGCTGGAATTCAATGGCACAATCTCAGTTCACTGCAGCCTTCGCCTCCCAGGCTCAAGCAATTCTCCTGCCTCAGCCTCCCAAGTAGCTGGGATTACAGGTGCCTGCCAACATGCCCAGCTAATTTTTATATTTGCAGTACAGACGGGGTTTCACCATGCTGACCAGGCTGGTCTCGAACTCCTGACCTCAAGTGATCCACCCACCTCAGCCTACCAAAGTTCTGGAACTACAGGCATAAGCCAGCATGTCCGGCCTGAGACTGTGTTTCCTGAAGTGAACTATCAAAATCCATTCTAAGAACTGGCCATGTAGCACCAGGAACAGAAGTAGGAATAGAACGCAGCTATGGTTCAGCTGCAGGAGCTCACTGCAATAGCAAAAATACATACACACACTTACATAGATACATACACACATGCATACATACATCATACATACATAATCTTCTGATAGACTTTCTGTAGCAATTTGTTCCAACTTAGAAAGGAATGAAAGGAGATACTTATTTTAGCCAGAAATGCCACCTATTCCTTCAAACACAAGGATTTCTCCCTTCCCCATAAAAGTTTTTGTTTACAGCTAAGAGATGACTCATCCTGTTGAGTTCTTAGCAGAGAGGCAGTCAGCAAAAGTGGTAATAACCAAAGGCATCTATCTAGATCACCAGATTTCCTTCCTCTGGTCAGTTTGTGCCACAAATCTCATGCTACAAACGCTACATTTCATCCTTCAGTGTCAGATTTCTTCCAATTCAGTTGCAAATTTTTATTTATTTGTATTTCAGTTCTTCTAACAAGAGAATAAAGAAGTAAGTGGTGACTCCATACCACGAAAGGGCTTCTCCAGCTATATCTGACAGTGGACTGGCCCTCAGCAAAAATGAGTGCTTGGGGCTGGTATGTCTTGCAAAGTCCTTTTCCATTAACTTAATTCTATTCAAATGCAACCACTGGGCTAGGAGGTGACAGCTTACAATCAGTATCTCCATTCACCAACCTCAGCATAGCTCCGACACAATCTAGAATGAAAGCAAAGGGAGAGGCATCTCTCCTTTTTATTCAAGCTATTTGGCTCTGTCAAGGAACTGCTGCACCAGGCCTCACAAAATACTGAACCAACATACAATATATAGAAAAAGGGAAAAAATATGTTCTGTAAAAGATAAAATGAAAGTTCATCCTGCATTTTAGACCATCAATGCTCTCTTAATTACAGAATTCCAAAACTCTTGGATCCCTGACCCTAGCAAATTTCCTTGCTATGTCAGATCTGTGCCACCAATGTCGACTTTCACGAATACCTGAAGAGAGCCAATGTGGGACTCTTCTGAGACATGATTGAAGCACAGGACACTCAGACACACGCTCCAAATCATCCACTTTTGTTCCCTTCAACTCTCAGGACTTTCATAAAAGCCTCCATCCTTCCTGATTATGCTTTAGACATTATCATGGCCATGTGTCCAGCCTTCTACAAAGCCCTGAAGATTGAAAGCTCTCACTCTGTCTCTATCACAATACCTCTTAAGGAAAGGGATACTGGTTTATAAATCTTAAGTATTAAGTCCTCAGGGGAGAACAGATAAACACTTTTTGTGGATAATACCAATGGGTGTTTTGTTGCTTCAGATAACCCAATACATCCTAAGTTTCACAGCTTATTCTTCAGGAAAACAGAGCCAGCCTCAGTGATTGCAGAAAATATGCACCTGGCCCTCCACTGTCCCCACATACGTAATGAAGAGACCTTTCCTATAGCAAAGTATTCGAGAAGAGGGTTCTTTTTTTTTTGTAAAGATTAACAACAGGAGGAAACCAAACCTCTCTCCAGCTGGTTTTCCTTCCCACTAACAATCCTCTGGCCCCACAGCAAAGAAGGAGGGCCACTAATCCCCTTTAAGTTGGCTTTTCCCATGGAAGAGGCAGCTGTAGCTTTTACAAATCTTTAGAATTTTGAAAATAAATTAATGTATAAATGAACAATATGGATATTTTATTAAAGCCGGGGGTGAGGGGTGGGGGAGATCCAAATGTAGAAGTCATAAGAAGGACTAAATAAAGACCTAAAGGGCGAAGACCACTAAGAAAATGTCATGGACAAAGAAGAAAGGAGGGCAGTGTAAGAAAGCGAGTTGTGACTTCTGACCCACCTTGAGCTGTGGGTGGTTCTCCACCAGTGATGGTGTATTGGAAAGGTAAAGTATAGTGGCTAAGGGTCTAAATGTTCTTAATGAGCCATGGAGCCCAAGTTATTTTGGGAGGAAAGAAAAATAGGTTTTCTGAGTATTTTTCCTTTCCCCTAACCTAGCACTACACCCACTCAGCCTTCTTCCTCGTTGTGTCACCTGTTTCAAAGTCTGTTTCTTTGGTCTCTTGATTATTTCTTTTCCTTTAGAGAAAATTGCGTGCACTTAGTTCAAAACGAGAGCTCATCTAAAACACTGTGTGTGTGTGCATGTGTGTGTGTGCGCGTGCACATACTGTGTTTCTCATTGTTTCATCAGTGAGCTATCAGTGAATGCTTAAAGCAAACCATGTGCAGGTGTGCTAATTTATTATTACAAAAGTTTCTCAGACAGGTATTTAATAAGCAAAAGAATGGATTAAAGAAAAAACTTAAAAATACAAACTCTGATGCTTGGCTTCTTCAAGAAAGGTTAACCCTGGAAACAAAGTCTTTCCTGCAGCTTCAGCTCCAAAGCTGAAAGGAATGACGTGTCCAGCCAGCCTTTCTCAGGCTTGCTCTGCTCAACTTCTTCACTTCTCTGCCAGCCTTTAAATGCATGAAGGTTTCTGTTTTCAGAAATAAATCCTGCCTATTTCCTCTCTCTTGCCTTCTCTGTGACAATAAATTCCTTGAGGGTGATTTTTGGATTGCATTGCTCAAGCTCCAGGTTATACGAACTTTGGTGTCACCTGGAAATGCTTTTAGTTTCTCCCAGTAGGGAAGGAACAGACAAAAATGAATCAATTTCATAAAGCCCCCTACCTTTTGTATCTGGAATATACAAATCAAATGAACCTGGGTTTTTCTAACAACAAAACATTCTACTCCTCAGTCCAAAATTAATAATGCACCTATTCTGCTTATCAATAACAATTTTTTGATCATATGGCAGATCTGTTCTTCTTTTTGGTCATATTTTTCTCAATTAAAGATTCTAATGGCCACTGAATCAAGACAAATTACCCTCATCATTTATGTCCACAAACCTCTGTGAGTCTGAGCTTCAGAATTATAATGGAAAACAGAAATCATGACTTTGATTTTGAAAGCAGAAAGGTGGCACTTTGTTGCACTTCAAAAACACACAGAGAATAGCTAAAATGGAAAGGATTTGAAAAGCCCTCCATTCAAGCCCTCATCCTTCAGCAACCTGTACTGTTTAACAATTCTTATAGTCAAAAGGTTCTTCTTTAAATCTAACCTAATTCAGTTAAAACCTATTCTTCTTTCTCTGACTTTGCCAGGAACAAAACAGCTGGTCACCATACACAGCTTAATAACTCTCATAATTTTGAAGTCTGTTATTAAGTCATTTTTCAGTCTCCTCTTCTTGAAGCTAAATGATCCCAAGTCTTTCAACTTATCCTTATAGGTTCAATTTTACAAGCCTTTAATCATCATCAATGCTCTTTGCTAAACATTCTGAAGTTTTCCATGTTACTCTTAAGTTTTGAAACCCAGCTCACCTTTGGGATTGCTTCTCATTGTCCGCAAAAGCCAAGGCTTTACTGCGTGACACACAGTCCGAAGAGAGTCTACTCGTATAGGTAACCTACTGCTTTGTTTGGGTTATTTTGAGTACAAGCCTACTCCTGTGGCTCTTCCTCTAGGAAAACATGTTCTTCGGGACCCAGAATTCTTAGGGAGCCCCAGCTACAGACAAGCCATTCTCCCTCCACCTACTCCCACTCGATTTTTCTCATCAGAGCTCTTCAAGGTCTTTCTCAACCTGCTCTCCCTACCAATTTGGGTCTTGCGGTCCTCTGCTATAAGTATCTAGCTAATCTGATCTGATTTACCTATGTAAACCAGGTTGTTCATCAAAAAATGGCTTAGAATGTGTTATCCTTTGCAGATAACATCTATGAACATCCTGTCCTCGAAGCCTTAACTCGAAGAAGAATCTCAGGCACCTGGTGAGAATGATATGAGAGTGGTTTGGGGCCAGGCGGGATAAACATGAAGAGTACTTCTGTGCTCCTCTCATTACACCACACCAGCCTTGAGTACAATTATAAACAGCAACTTCTGGGTGTGTGAGTCCAGTCTACTCTTTCTGCAACCTCTACCCAACCATGTAGGCATTGCTAATGCCCTCTCATCTAGCAAAGTTAGGTATTAGATTCGGATACTGATCGTGTTCCAGGCTTTGCACACAGTGTACCTTTTGTCTTGATGTCTCTTCCCCCAACTCTTCCTCAAACTGGCTTCTTCTCACCCTTTAGGTCTGTGCTCCAACGTCATCTCCTCAGACAGCCCTTCCGTGGACCACTCTGCAATAGGTTCCATTCTGTTCCCCGACACTCCATTATTCTTTACTATGATATCAGTTCCCTTCCCAGCACTTATCACAATTTGCAATTCGATGTGATTCTAGATAAATATTTGTTTACTTGTTTCTTGTCTTTTTTCTCTACAGAAGGTAGGCTCCTCCAAGGGAGGATCGTGCCTTCCTGGCACCTGGCTAACAGTAAGCACTTGAAAGTAACTTTTTGAATGAATAAATGTTCCCATAATGGAAATATTTACATTTAAAAACACATCTCTAATTGTCACAAAAAAGGCTCTGTCAGCTATTATAAAGGGGGATGGTGTTTTCAGTGGTGGGACAGGGTGGGGCGAGGAATCGATCTTTCTCAGATCCATCTAGTCCCGTATCATTCAGGCAACACAGGCCCTTCCCATCACAGAGGCAGCCATTAACTGGAAACAATCGTCAGTTCTATTGTCATGCTTCATTTCCTTACAGCAATTATCCTCGTTTCCATTTATTCGCTCTCCTTTGAGCTTCAATGTGGTCATGGCATTCTGTAGCATTCCATCATTTTCCTGATGCTATTTTCCCCACTCCTGTTATCTTTCACAACAGTACCAGCATCGAGATATTAGTAGTAGTAATCTTGGGAGATGCAGTTATGGATGATCTCTATCTTCTTCTTCTGATTAGTTTTTTCTAGCTTTTCTGCCACGTACTTGTATTTTTTCTTGTGCAATTTTTTTAAAGTTAATTTTTTTTCAAGTACTACATTTCACTGGTATTCAAAGTAAGATTCTATTGAGGTTAAGTTATATGATGTATTATTTTCATCTCACAAAATTCGGTGTTTTCAGCTGTTAAACTAAAGTGAATCCAATATTCATTCGACAGACATACCTATATCCACAAACTACATGCCTACTCTGTGCCAGGCCTTATACCTCAGACTTCTCTACTATTCAGTGATGTGACTGCCGCACTAAGCATGTTTCTTATGTAACACTGCCTCATAACACCAACCGAGAATGCCCCGAGCCTGACACTTACAGAGACTTAAAGACAGACAGCAACAGGATAAACAGGAAAAGATCTGGAATCCTTGCCCGTCTCTATAAATCATCTACTGACCTGCAGAGTAACATAGGAAAAATGAGTTCTCAGGTGTCCATGCCTCAGTTTACGTATGTGTAAAATGCATAATGCGTCCCTCAGAGGGATGTACAGAGAATCACTGAGGTAATGTCTAAGCATTTGGAACTCCTTGGCAGAAAGGCGCTACATAATTACTATTTGGTATTTAAGCAGCCCTTCATGTGTGCCAAGTACTTTATGATCATTCCTTAGGAGTTACTCCCAGCTACTTTGTGAAGTTGTCTTCATGTCTATTTCCATTCGAAGGATGAAGAAAGGGAACTAGGGAAAACTTTAGTGATTTAAGATCACTAAGATGGCAATGAGGTCTCAAAAGAAGAATTCCCAACTCCTCCAATTCCCTTAGCCATAAGGGAATTCACATCTTAAACATAAACTACCCTTACAGATTAATTCCCTGTTAAGCTACTCTGAAACGGCCCTCATGGTAGAAAACGCATTGTCACTTGTTTTTGTAGGATGGAGTAAATGGTGAGGAGGTGAAACAGAAACCAAAGCTCTAGAATTAGTAACCCAGACTTCACACTCACCCTTCTTTTTACACATCTATATTTCTCCTGACTTCCTGTAGAACAACCCGCATTTGGTACCTTCATCATCTCCTCCAAGGGCCCATCTTCGCCTACTAGTAATTTCCTGAACCAAACCTAAGGAGGCATAAAGCCCAGATCAATCATCCTGAGTATCCCCCCAACCAAAATACAAGCTAGCATTTTTACCCAGATTGTATCTCATAAAATTTAACTCCAAGGAGGTAAATGAGAAGATGAGAATACACGTCGTGGAGAGTGCATTTGCAGTCTGAGAGTTCACAGAAAGGCAGAAAGCACCAGCTGGCTTCAGTGTCATCTGACGTCTTCCCCACCAGCCACCTCCTGCACCACCCCAGGAAGAGACACACCAGCCAACACTGGAGTCACCCCATCCAGCTTGCTCAGAGCTAATTCTACCCCAGATAGTGGTCTCCTGGCTCTATTAAACCATGCCCCTCTAGTCCACACATTATTTTCTTCCCTCTTTTTAATTCATTGATTCATTTAGAGTACAAAAGACAGCTCTTCTGGTTCTGAGTCCCGTACTCTCACCAAAATGACAGAAACATGTGGACACCAACATCTAAAGATTCCTACTCTGGTTGTTCAGGGAGCAACGGCCACATGACCTGTGGGGAGCAAGTGTAATGATGGAGTTCTTTAACATAAATTTGGATAGAAAGTTCCAAAACAACTCAGTGCCTGCCCAAGGCAAAAGTGTAAAATAGGGGATTTAATTTCCTCCCCCTTTCTTTGCTTTCTCCTCTGCAGGAACATTGCCTCCCACCTACTCCCCACTCACTGACCCTAGATCTCTCCAGAGCTCTCCAAAGTGACAGGAGCTTAGAAACATTTTCCTTCCACCATCTTTCATGAATATTATCTGTCCTGTGTTCCATTCCCTTAAATACTACTCCACTAACCTGATGATAAGGACCTGAAAGTCTCAATACAAAGGAATGACTGGAAGTGTGGATCTCAGGAACTGAGAGCAGACAGGCTTTCGGCAGGATGCCACTCACATCGCTGCATGTTGGCAGCAGCTAACACACATAACTGCTAACATTTTGAGGAATAATAACTCTTTGAGAGTTTCACACTAACAGTTTCTCATTGAAGGAATTGCTGAAGGGTCAAGGAAAAGCAAACTGAACTTCGAAGGAAGAGCTAAGGTGAAAGAAGGAATGATGAGCAAATGAATCAATAAACATAATAAAATGCAAGTATAAACATTTTTAAACACTGATAATGACTAATCCAGGAAATGTAAAACAAGGATATACTAAAATATCAGATAACGACACCAGAAGAGGGGGTGAGACTGAAGTTTGAAGAATGCTAAAGTTCTTGTATGGACGGAGATCATGATTAATTTTAATAAGACAAATATACATATTAAGATGGAAAAGATGCCGGGCGCAGTGGCTCAAGCCTGTAATCCCAGCACTTTGGGAGGCCGAGGCGGGTGGATCACGAGGTCAAGAGATCGAGACCATCCTGGTCAA